>NW_023998462.1:294919-361008 GCF_014805625.2 Glossina fuscipes | reverse complement strand
ATTCCTTCTTTTAGTTTTTCTTTGTCAGGAGGCTCCGAGAGCCAAACCCCATTCAAAAAAAAAAATATATATATATGCTCTACCGGCCGAAAAGGAGCTAAAGACCGTGACAACACTTAAACATGTTTTCTCTGTACTTTATGATAAAATGATTTAACTTTGTAAATTTCATCTAGATAGTAAAACTCAACCCACATAAATCTCATTATTTCCTTAACCTTTTCATCTGTAATGTTGTAAGGCAAATAGTCTTTTTGCGATTTTTACGTTTTCATTCAACTTCCTTTCAGATTAAGTTCGTACCACTGGACTATGGTTTTAGGACAGTATAGAATTTATTTTCAATTTACAAAGGAGATCTATTTACAAATTATTTGCAGGAACTTATATTTACAATGCCTTAATTTTCTGGTCTTGTCCTTTCGAATATTGCAATTCAAATCCTTTGACTTGACTAGACTACCTTTTTGACTCACTGCCTCCCGTAAACAGGGTGATTACATACCCTTCTCCGAGCAAGTTACCATTACCTAAATTTATGGCAAATTTTCTGCGAATTGTTGTTCATCTTTTAATACCTAATAACTGTACACTTACCCATCGCTAGTTTTTTAGAATTTGGCTTGTTAGAAAACCGACTAATTTTCATGAAAACTCGAATCGAACATAGCATTTTCGTAACAATATCTTTGTGGTCGCATGGTTGTTTTGAGAGCGTCCTTAACGTTTTTTAAGTAGCTCCGCGGCACTTACATAAAAATTTGTTTTTTTTTTTGGTGCTATAGCAATACCTATATTTTTATATTTAAATCTTACACACTGGCATGTGTGAATTCTATTACTAACGCCAAACCTAAATAAACTTTCTGCTTCATAAAAAATTTCTGCTTTCATCATACCATAATTCTTCTTTAATTTTGTAAACACAAAATTTTTGAACATACACCGATGCTTTTGAATATTTAAGGATCGGGAATAATGTTGGGAATTCCGTAAATATTTTATTTTCTTCATTAACTAATTTATCCGAAGTGTCCCCCCTTACTGTTATGATTTCATATATATTTTATTTATTCTCTACTTTATACTTAATTATAAATGTCAACGTACTTTATATTACGCGTGTTTGTTTGCATGTTCATTTATGCAGTTCTTTTAATTACTGATCATAATCAATAAGTATGTTTTGTAATTCAACCTAGTCAAAATGTGTCGTCTTTTTCATTCAATTTGGCAAATTCCGATTGTTGGATGTTGGCACTGTAAGGGAAAAAATGTATTTGTATGATCTTTTTAAAATAGTTCTTAATTACTTTAATTTAATTGCAATTTTCAATCCCCAATAAAGTTTATTTTCGTTTGTCAGATGTAATGCAGTTAATATCTTTTGTATCAATTCAGTATCAATTCTGAGGGAAATGCAGATGTTCTAATCTTTCGCAAAAAAGTCTTCTGACGGCCGTTTAATGAATCCAATTTTACTATATACGAGCATTCCGATGTGTGCATATCCGTTGAAATTTCCACTAGACTCTTTGTACTATAATTGTCTGCGTTCTTATTTGGATAAAGTATTTATTATTATTATTATTATTTTAATTTTAGACTAATGAAATGAATTCTTAGACTAAAAAAAGACATTGAGCACTAGCAACACAGGCTATCGGCTCTTTGGATAAAGTAAGTTTGTAGGTTCTAAAGGAACAATAATGTTTCTGTCGGAAACCCTTGATTTGCCTCATATCATATTTTCGTCTGTCATTTGGCATTTTGTCATATTATTTAATGTTGTAGCACAATTTTTATTATTCTTCTACCACATTATTGCCATTATTTTGAAGAGCGAGCTCTTTATCTAAAGTCTGATTGTAATTGTTTTCTTTATATGGGTTATTTGGACTTGGTTGGGGTATATTTGGTCCCCTGGGTTTCTCTCCCAGAAGTGGTATCTGCTTCAAGTCGGCGAATATTGCGGTTGATGTACCACCAAATATCTGAGAAGTTTTGAAAATTTATTTTTGTCTATTTATTCATAAAGTCTAAGATTCTTGCACCTGCCATTGAATTTTCGTCTTTTATAATTAGTTTTAAGTTTATTCATTTTGTTACACAGTGTCGGCAGTATCTTATAAATTCCCCGGAATATTGTTTAATGGATAAGCTAAGTATTAAATGCAAAGTGCAACCTCCTATTCCAAAAACAGGTTTTCCCATCGGTGCACATAATGCAGTTTTGATGAAGACAGATTTCGGATTTCGGGTATGGAACTTAAACATTTTGTAATTATTTGACATATCGTTTAACTGGGAGCAGATTGACGTAGTCTATTTTATAAGTCTCTCTCTTGCTATTGTTGGTTGATTTTTCTCTTCCTGACAATAGTAAAAAGAGAAAAGTATAGAGAAAAGAATAGTATAAAGAGAAACAGTAATCTGCTATTTAAGGTGTAGTAATTAATAGTAATTAAGAAGAATCGTAAAGAAAAAGGAATCCGTGAAGAGGATTTAGGATCAAATCCACATTCAAAAGGGGATATTTTTTCCCGTCAATTAGAGTTTTTTTTAGATAAAATTGAAGAAATAAATATTACAATAGTTGAAATTAATAGAAAGATATATTTTATTAATGAAATAGAAAAAATTATCTATACTATTTTATAGACCTTATGATTGGAAGTCATATATACTTATATACTATATAGATTAATAGGTAATTAATGAAAAATGTTATTAGCAAGGAAGCAAGCTTACACACTCAATATACTTATTAACAAAATTTGAGATATATTTAATAATTTTAATACACTTAATTTGACATATATTTAAAAAAACTATAGGTGCGTCTTTATATTTTTATTTTGCAAATTTTTATCTAATTTTTTGTGATAGATTTTATTTAATTTATCAATTTTTCAATTCGAATCACATATTTTTGCGCTTGCCTCATTTGTTCTATTTTTGCAGAAAGCTGTTTGCTATTTCTTCCAAAATCGTTTACACGTTTGCAATGTTTATAATAAAAAATTACGGGTACGAACTTAACCCTTAAATGCATGAATTTTCATTAAAAAAAAAAATTTGAATCAATCGGAAAATGTTAACGGAAAAAATAATAAAAAAACCATGTAAAAATATTCCTTTAATTAAAAAAAAAAAGATATTGGGGTATTTCTACAGCAAAAAAACTCGTTCGTTGTGCAAAATCGGTCGGTGAGTTCTGCAAATTTACTTCAAACATAAACAATACTAATAATAATTCTCATTATATTAGAATATATGTTTTTTATGACCTCAAAACGATTGACGCCATCGTCAATCGTTTGAAGAGCATAGAGATTAGTTTCATCTACAATTTTTCGAAGAAAATCAAGAGTAAAGTAATGGACGAAGCATTTGTAACGCGTATCTAGGGTGGCTGTTTTCTAATGTCCTAGGTTCTTGGGTCATTTTAGAGGCACCATAAGGCAAGTGATGTTTTTTCCAGATAAGACTACGCCTAGTTCGCCTATCATGTCCTCTTCTTCTTTCAAACCTTGCATGCTCTTAGGCTCGTGTAATGTTCATCCTCGTCATTCTGCTGTTGTACCTTTTTATGTGTAAGCTACACATAAAACATTATAAATGTTGATTTGGTTTTACAATTTTTAGGAATTTCATTTCTTAGAAAATCGACTAAGTATCATGAAAATAAAAATTATCAATGGTTGGATTTTTCTTGAACGATTAGTGATTAGTAGGACAGATTATTAGTATATTTCTGTATTGCGTACAAAAATATAAATATTTTTCTTTAGTCTTAACTCTGAAAACAATTTTTCCTACATCTTTTCGTTAGTTTTTATAAAAATAATTGTATTTCGAAACACCCGCCGCAATGAAATTTTAATCAAGAAAAAAACTGGCAAAGATTCTAACTGTGTTCGGAATTGATAAAATAAGTTTGATAAAATTAAAAAAAAGTACTATGCAGAAGTTTCTATATAAAGAGATATGAAGTTTTAAAAATGCGATGTGGGTCTGCATCACAATGCATTTAAGGTTTCAATCGTGAAGGTCTATTCGAGAGATAAGGTATTGTAACATGTGATTGCGGTTGTACTTATTATTAATTTCTGTTCACTCACGTAAGCAATTTAACGTTATGGAGATTTTGACAGGCTTTTGGGAACATTTCCTTTCTTGTTTTTGACGAACAATAGGAAGAAAAGTAGAGAAAAAAGATACCGCCAAGAGAGGACGAGGAGTTTCACTTGTTTGTTATATTGGATGCGGTGCAATTTCGGGAAAATTCTTTCCAATAATTTTTAAAATTTATAGAAAAGAAAAAGAAAGAAATTAAAATTTAAAGATATTAAATAAACGTACATGCAATTTTATATAGATTTTCTCATGAAATCTTATTAATATAAAGTTATTTTGATAAATTTTTTTAAATTAAATATCAAGATCATATTAACATTCAACAGACACATACATAATACAAAGAAAATAAACGCAAAATTTTATTAATCACTTTGGATTTGGAAATTTTTGACTTGCATGGGTTTGATAAGAATTGAATTTTGCCTGAATACAAATCGCCCTAATATGAACAAATGTGTTGTGATTTGATTAACGTATGTTTACTTTTGTTGAGTCTTTCTAAGAAATTAATACCATATGATTAACGAATGCTTATCTTATTAAGGTTATCATAACTTTTTTACCCAACAGTACGTGTGGTGTAAGGACGTAAAACACAGAAGGACCAGAAACCGACCAACTTTTTGGTATAACGACCGATTCAATCTCATTTTCTGACTGTCCGTCTTGCTTCCTCCTTTTGACTCCTTAGCCCGTAATTTGAGATCTTTTGTGGAAATTTGGTAGACTGGCGGGAGGTGGCCCAAGGACAAACAAAGGATAAACTAATGAAATAAATTCTTAAACTACCCGAAAGAAAGTTGAACACTAGCAATGCATTGACTTCATTTTTGAAAAGAAGGTGCGATATAATTTTCGTTTCTTTTATGTATTTTTTCTTACCGGCTGGAAAGGATGAAGGAATTGTATAGACGTACAATTTGGAATATCGCACTTTAACAGTATTTAGCTGTTTCTTTAAGTAACATCAAGAATTGTCAAACCTGCATTCGCGCCGAAGACCACATTTCCATATTTCAAAGAAAAGTGCTAAAGATAACGAATGGATTCTAACTAACGATGAAAACCGGACATTATATTCATTTTGTCGCTCCATTTGCAACAAGTGCACATGTGTGCGTTTGAAGTACATACATTTTTGATCAGCATCAAATTTTAAATCGATTTAAGCATGTCCGTCTGTGATGAAAATCGGCTTCAAATTCGGCACAAACATTCGAAGCCCTGGCACACAGATTCAATACTAACCTGCGTGCAGAAATTTCCAGTACTTCTATCAAATTTGAAGTCGATATCTTCATATTTGAGACCAGGAGAATGTTTACAACAGACATTATACAGGTGGACAGATCGACAGATGGACAGACACGGACATGGCCACACGAACAGGCGGACGTGGCAGATTTAGAATTTGATGTTGATCAAGCATATATATACTTCGCGGGGTCTCCGAAGCTTCCTTTGTAGGGTCATCCACCGAATATGCGCGAAAAATTTTGTTTTATAAATAACGAGCAGAGTTCTATTTTTTTTTACTTTTCAGCCGAAAGATTTTCTCAGTTTATTCGATTCTTCTGTGCATAAATCTGGGAGATTGTGAATACGCTGAGCTTCAAGATTTTCTCCTATTCATAGTTTTCTGTTAAAATGCATATACATTTAAATAAAAATGATTTGTTCTAAAAACTTTTGAAAAAAATTTTGATTCTTAGTACTTGCTGAATTTTTTCGTAAAGAACTGGAGAAATGTTTCATTTTGAAGAAAAATTACATATCTCTTCCTTCTGTTTTCGAAAGACATTCGTTTAATACGTTAAATTAGTTGTGGAGCAGTGTTGACACTCAAAATTGATTTTTCCGAGGACTCTATTTGAAAAGAGCACATATAAGGAGATTTATGAGAAAGCAGTGAAACTCGTAAATGAAGAAAGTAAAAATGATCCAGCAGATGATCCGTATAAATCGCACTACACGGCTAGGAATTTGCTATTGGAAATGAAAGAAACGCTTAAAAATCCGCTGGTGTCTATTTTAGCTGAAGAAGCAGATGATGGTATAGATCTTTCTAGTTTACCAGGTCATTCAAGCGTTCGTTTGTCGGGGTCTTGGTAGGATTTATTTGTTTACTGAAGAGACAAGCTTAGGTAAAAATTCGCTTAGAGAATGCATTGATCTTATAAAAGGGAAGAAGACTCGACCAGAATCCATAATAGCTTATATGGCAGCTGCCAACGAGCTGCTTACATCAAAGGCTATTAGTTTCCTAACGGAATAAATAAGGAAAAAAGTAAGGAAACGTTTTATTTTTGGCGAGGGTATTACAAAAAAGTTAGCTGAATTGATGATAATAGAACCAGATCAAAATCAGTGTTTTGGTAATTGAAAGAACGATATCCGGTTGTTGGTTGTTGGCGCTGGTCTATCTTACTGTGCTAGCACGCATGCGGATATATTTGTACAATTTCTTACGTGCCATCGAATTTAATGAAGCTAAGCTTAATTCGATCCAAATTCTATTACTAAAACTTTTACTTTATGACGGAAATGCCACTAAAGTAATATATAAAGTGTTAATTTATTCACTTTTTCGTTCTAATTTTGCATTCATAATTTCTTTTACAATCACGATATATATTTTCTTCTTTTGTCGGCATTTCTAGCCGGAGTTTTGACTGTATAGTACCAAGTGCAGTGATTTATGGGTTGACAGTGGAACAGAGCTTCTCATATTGAACACTCTCTCACATCAGCCTCAAAATTATCATCAATGGCTTTCAACTACGTTACTGGAATATGGATCTAATTTTAACTTAGCTGGTCCAATCCATTTCCAAACAAATCAAAAAAAAAAAAATTTACTTATTAATAAGTTTCCTTTCTTTTAGAATTACAAATCAATTTTGAAAATGGATGAAAACATCGAATCAAGTAAAGAAGTAAACAATATAGACGCACCAGAAAGAGCTTTTGGTGGCAAGAATAATCAAACAATAGTAGACATAATATTTGAGGACTTTTCTACAACGCCATTTAACAGTCCTACAACATAAATTAAAAAATTTGGAGAGGTTCCCTTTATTTATATTACGGGAGAAACCGAAACGTAACTATAGCCGTGATTTTAAAGAAAATGCGAAATCAAATTTGGAGGAAAAATCCAAGGCCGCTATTGATGACAATGAGGATATGAGTACATAATTCATCTTCATTGTTGCATGATAACCATTTTTTGTATTGTAAAAGTCATACGATTCTACGCCAGAAACAGAAAGTAAGTGGCTCTTTATAGGCTTTTTTTGACAAGTCTAACTTTGTACATTCTTCTTAGGAAAAGCCTAAGATCATTGTTACGACGATATCGAGAAAGAGCACACGTACAACGTAAATGAAAGTAAGTTGTTTTTAAAATTTGTGATGAGACAATATTTAAATTAATCCAAAATTTTTTTAGCCTTAATGTCATCTAATCAGTGTAAAACTAGGATAAGTAAAAATGATGATTGGGATGAAGATGACGATGACATATTTGCTTCCATAAGTACACAAGAAATCTTAGATCAAAACGAGAAGATCAATAATAATAATAACTTTCACAATATATCTAAGTTTCAAGCAAATAAGCAGATAGCCCAAGGTATGGATTCCACATCCCTTTTTGATGCTTATTCCTGATAGAATTATATATTTTAATGCATTGGTCATTACAAAAATTTACTAATGCACATTACGATATATCAGCGCATGTTAGAGCTAAAGTTTTACGAATATGGCAACACAGCGTCTCAATTGAGAATGCCGGTGTTCCTTTTAGCTCGCTTCATTTGCATGATTGGTTATATGGCATTGCAAGAAATGATATTCCTTGACTTCGATAGTTACAATAACATGAAATGTCGCCAATAATCACCAGAATGTAAATTAAAGAGAGGGAAGAGCGCTTTTACGAATTGTAATGAAAGCCGCATCAAAACGAATAAATTAAATATGCCTGCCACCTAATCGTTGAACCGTTTAACAAGCGCGGCAGCCAAAAACAGATGGTTTGTTTCCGAAAACAGTGAAATGAAAAGTAAAAATACTTATAACATGCTTCTTTTTTTACAGTCTGACGAAGACTTTCAGTTATTGGAAATATCGTGGTATACTACATGCGAAACACAACTGTAGTTCGTAATCATCTTCCAAAATTTCATCGTCATTTTGCTTTTCTAACTAAAATAGTTTCAATGAAATTATATTAAATTCTAAACTGCGCTTTGGTACTAAAATTTTGCGAAGTTTATTTTACTCAACCAAATAAACAAGAAAAAATTAAAATGAAATTTTCCACACTTTTCAGATATTTAATGTGGTCTTACTGCTCATCATGAATACGTCTTTTTTACCGTTAACTTGGGTAAATTGAAGTACAAGGAGGAAGTGTCTAATGTACGCAATAGCTAGGTACGTTTGGATTTCATCCTGTTACATCAGTCTATACCTAAGCCCAAAATTATCATCAATGGCCCTAATGAAGATTATGGATCTAATTTTAATGTAACTGATCCAGTCCATTTCCAAACAAACCAAAAAAAAATAAATAAAAATAGTATTTCGTTTTAGACCTCTTTTCAGATCATAAACAAGTACGAAGATAAATAATACATTTTTTTCATTAATACATTTTTTCCATCGGGGAAGGATTACCATTACTATCTTGTACATATTTGAGGTATAAAATGCATTGCTGTAAGCTTAAGTACATAGGTTGCTTTTTGCATAACTTTCCGCACACATAAATATTTTCGTTAAAACTAAGCCTTCACCTAGAAACAATATTTGTGCGAGCGTCACGTCTATTTGACACACCAGCTACCGCAATTTTGGAAAAATCGTCAGTAAATCATTTCTTTGCGAGTTTGTAGAGAATATCAGAACTACTATGAGGATACACTTTAACTGCAGCTTCGACAATAAAACCTCTACCGCCCCGTCCTTTTAACGATTCAGATATGATATTTGGCAATTGCGGTTCGTTAGCATTTGTAATAGATACGAAGGCTAATTATAATGAGGCGTTGACTAAGTTCAAGAATATTGTGAACAAAGCTTACAAAGTTAATACTCACATAAAGTTCGAAGTGTTTATACATAAAGTGAGTAGAAAACTCTATTCTCCTAAACGTATATATGCATGGAAATGTATATAAATATATATATATAAATTTAAAACCACTGTTTTTAAAGACATTCTTATCTTCTATTTTTTAGGTTGATGGCGTTAGCGATGACACGAAAATGGAATCGCAGAGAGATATATATCAACGTGCCTCAGATGATTTAGCTGAGGTCGGCTTGACGCGAATACATTTAAGTATCCATTTAACTTCCATTTATGATCATTCTATATTCGAGGCCTTCTCAAAAGTAGTCCAGAAACTAATACCCCAGTTATCAACTTTGGAAAATCTGCTTAATATATTTATATCGGTAAATGAGGGAAAACAAATCGTAAAATAATTATTAATTTTCTATTTATAATTGGTAGAACTCTGGTATCGAAAAGGCTTTTTTGTTTGACGTAGTTTCAAAAATTTACATAGCCACATATTGCTCACCGGTTGACATACAAAGCTACGAGTTGTGTTGCGACATGATTGATGTGGTCATATACTTATCAAATATTTACAGGTTAATATTTCCTTTTTTTATATTTCTTTATGTAAATGTTAAACCTTATTCGCCTTTGAAACTGACCTTGAATGCCTGCGAGCAAATATTGAAAATGGGGATAAATCGATCAAAGGACACATCCGCAATACAACGTAAAACGAGAACCCCTCTGTTTTTAAAAATAACAGTTTCATTTTTCGCTCGTTACTTATAAACTTTAACACATACAACGGTAAAAATTTGTTAAAAATTAGCCAGATTTACACAAAGTTATAAGTTATCTTTTCACTTTTTTGATGTTTTTTGCTTATTATTAATAAGATCAACTAAACAGAACGTTGACAACTATTC
This sequence comes from Glossina fuscipes, assembly GCF_014805625.2. NCBI lineage: Eukaryota > Metazoa > Arthropoda > Insecta > Diptera > Glossinidae > Glossina > Glossina fuscipes. Next base: position 350,862 of record NW_023998462.1, on the reverse strand, counting down.
TGCACATTCCCCACATGAATTCTAAAAGTGTATTAATTCTAAAATGAATATGATGAACCCCGTTACATGTAGGATTCTTATGAACGATCGAGTTAACCATTTTATTTTGTCTTCATCCTTCGTCCTTTCAAATTTCATATAGTTGAATATGCTCGCACGTAGCAATACCAGCTTCACTTAGCATTTTTACTAATAGTCCGACTTTGTTTCTTGTGATCACCGTGATATGAATTTTGATGAATAATTTTGAACGATTTGACTGCCGGCGCCTTGCAGCCAGGGCAGACGTAGACGGTCCGTCGTAGTTCTCATTATGGACCTGTGCAATGTTGTCTTCTTCGGTCAGTCAAGCGGATTTTGACTGATTTGACTGCCGGCGCCTTGCAACCTGGGCAGACGTAGACGTTTCGTCGTAGTTCCCATTATGGACCTGTGCAACGTTGTCTTCTTCGGTCAGTAGAGCGGATTTTGACTGATTTGACTGCCGGCGCCTTGCAGCCTGTGCAGACGTAGTTCTCATTATGGACCACGCAGTCCTTAGTAGCTATTCTCTCGCAGTCCTTCAGAAATTTGTGCAAATTTGTATATTGATTGATTTTGGCATCATTATCATCTCGTGTGGAGTAGGTCGCCCCCTCGTCGATCCTGACGATGTCGCAGTTGAATATGCTTTAGAAACAGTTTCATATTCCAGTTCGCGTATCATACGCCTCAGTCCCAATATGATGGATGTATTTAGAACCTTCTCGCCCTCTTCGAATCCACAAAATTTTTCTTTCGCCGGGTATCTTCTTTAGCAGCCTTTTCACGTGCTAAAAGGCTCCTCATGGTTTTAGCTGCCTGCTTACATCTCAGCTCTTCAGCGTACCATACATACGAGGTAAGAGCGGTATGGGCCGACCCTGCTTCAAGTTTTTTGAAAGCATCTCTAACTGTTTGTAACGTTCTTATAACCCGCGGAACGGTTACTGTACAGTTTAACTCCACGCTAAGCCCGCGCGCCAGTTCTTTGTAGAATCTTTTGGGTGAAGCCCGCCAAGGACGTCGCAGGTCCGGATACTCGCGGAGAGGTCTGCTAAGCACATCATGCAGCTCATAGTTGTACTTGGTGAACATAATCCCTGAAAAAATTTTTAAGATAGATACATAGATATATAGCGGAAGCATACACTGCGAACTATATTTTAAAAAAACTACATATATTGACAGTTTAATTAATAGTACTATCCTACATATAAAAATATATATCTATTGAGCTAAATTTAAAAAAAAGACTTTTTTGTTAATTTTTTAAATTATTTTTTGAAAGTGTTTTTTTTTTCTCTATTTTTCTCTATTTTGTAGAGCTCTACAAAACAGTTCTGCTTTAAACAGAACACTTTGCAGCTATCATCAACCTGCAAAGGTTCCTTTAAAGCAAACGACTTATTTTAAATTTAGTCGGTCTGCCTCCTGCTTGTGCGGTGGTAGATGCTACAGGACGAGTTCTTCTCAACCACATATTTCACGAAAGTACTTCAACTTTCACAACGGAAGCCAGAGCTATCCTTCACGCTGTCAACCTTGCCCATAAAAACAAACTCAAAACCGCTATTGTTACCGACAGTTTGTCTGTATTACAAGCTGTTCGGAATCCTTCGACTTCGAGATGGAGCACCATCAACAAATTAAGGAATATAATTACTACACCCGACGGAAAAATTAAAATGTTATGGGTACCAAGTCACATCGGTTTACTGGGAAATGAGCAGGCTGATCGAGCGGCAAAGTATGCTGCTTTTGCTCCTCTAATTATGGATGATGTCATGGAAAAGTTGGATCTTCAAAGATACATTGGAAGAAAAGTTAAAGAGAAAATTGCAGAAGGAAATTTACAATACCATCATCAACACTACTCTTGCATTAACCCTCAATTAACTCCACCTTTATATCCAACAAACGTTGAGAAAACCAAGATCCAAACATTTTCGAGAATTCGTTTTGGTCATACAATTGCAACTCACCAATGGATCCTGAAGAAGTCTTCTCCCCCAATCTGCTGTTGTGGACAAACTCTTACTATAAAGCACATTCTCTGCGATTGCCTCAACTTTTCCTCGGCTAGAAGTATTGCATTTGGAACGATTAACCCTTTGAACATTCTACAATCAGCTTCAGAACAGAATATCAATTCAATATATTACTTTTTTAATACTACTAAGTTCACTATCTAATATCCATTTATTTAAATTAGAGCCGATAGCCTGTGTTGCTAGTGCTCAAAGTCTTTTTTTTCGTCTAAGAATTCATTTCATTAGTCTAAAATTAAAATAATAATAATAATAAATAAATAGAAATTATTTGTCTAATTTATATTTATCTTACACTAATGTTGTATTGTAAGAAACGAAATTTATTTGAATTTTATTGAAATATATGATTAAACTATTAACAGACAAATAAGAGGCGCTAAGCTGGAAGAATTGAAGAAATGGTGAGAAAAGCTACAAGTTTCTCCTTTGGCAGTAATCTGTCAAATTGTAAACCTTTCAAATTCCTAATTGTCTTCTATATAATTTCTCGCAAGGCAAATATAAAGCCATGAAATTTGTGTAGTGATGACAGACTTGACAATGTTCTCCTTAGTTGTCTTTTTATCGTTCAAAGATATTTTTATTATTTCATGTAACGCCTGCGTCCGATAGATAGTGACAATCCTTTTTCTCGTCTATATTTTGTTTCGGTAATTAATATTTTAATTTTTTGTTGAATTTCGTGGCTATTCTGCCTTATAGTGTGTGAATTTATAATATACTTTGAGAAGAAAGTGAGTGAATTCAAAGTAAAAGAAATATTTTTCCTTTACGCCTTGATTCATTTGAATTTTGCAAACAAAAATTTTGAGCTCTGATATAAATCTCTTTTTTTTTTTTTTGTTTTCTCTCTTTTTTCTCTGTTATTTTTTCGCTGTTTGGAGTTTGTGTTGCTTTTGATCTGTCGTTACAGTGTCAACGTAACAGAGAAGTTTTGCACAAATTTGGTTGATAAATTTTTATGTTTAGGATTTGTTTTTAGTGATTTTTGTGTCCGTTCTTCATAATCCACAACTGTCCTTTTGACTGGACATGGAGTGTTTATATACACCTTGTCGGGAGAAATCTGGCCCAGATTCTGATAGATTCGTTTCTTGTTGGCTCTGCGAGCGCTTTGGTCATGCAAAGTGTGCCGGTATTCTCGGTCGTGCTGCTGACTCAGTCGCTGATCCGTCTAAAGGCTTAAGATGGTCATGTCCTGACTGTAGGCAGCGGGACATTGATTTTTATAAACTTTTCACGGAGACCCGTTATGGTTTCTCGGAATTGAGTAGAAATCTCGGCTCCTTGTGGGAAAACTTTGAGCTCATTAAGTCTAGGTTTGATGAGTGTCGTTTTATTGGATACTCATCTTCTACTCGTAGCGTAGCGTGCGGGACGTCACCTCTGGCTTTCTCCAAATCTGATTCGTTGGTACAAGTTACCTCTCCCTCTAACTCTAAAATGAACAGTAATGTTTCCGATATTGCTGAGTCGGTTGGTAGCAAAACAGTTACAAACAAACCGGCAAGTCCTTCTGTTTTAAGCTACGCTGAAGTGGCAAGGGTATCTCCGCCCAGAGCCGCCACTCACTCTAATCAAGCGCCATCGCCTAAAAGTAATGAAGAGAAAAATAAACCATCCTCTCCTCCTGGCTGTTCGCGTGTGACTGGGCAAGTCTCACAAGCTGCAGGTACAAGGGCGATAACCCCATCTATATTCTCCCCAACTCGAAACTCTCCTACCGTGAACCCCCTCCTGTTCCAAATAATGACATTTGCTTGACGGCAGTTCCGCCCAGAAAAGCAATATTTGTGTCAAGACTGGCACCTGAAACTTCGGTGGATAACATAAAAGGTTATCTGGCGACGAAAGTCCCATCAGTCAACTTAAAGCGTGTTAGCATCTTCAAAATGGCCCCTTCTCAAGCTAGGGCAATCTCTTCTTTTAAAATATTAGTTCCGACTGAAAACAGTGATATGTTGTTAAACAAATCACTGTGGCCAGTAGGATCCTTAATTAAGGAACTTATGCCTCGTGATCGTCCCCGTAATACCAAGGCAATAGTCTTGTCGCCTTCAAAAAACTAATTGTTTCTTCAGGACCACTATCTCTCATTTATCAAAATGTTAGGGGCCTGAATTCGAAAATTCGTTCCGCTCTTCTAAATTCAGTGAGCACGGAGTTTTTCCGTTTGGCCTTCACTGAAACTTGGCTAAAACCCGATCTTCATTCGTCGGAACTTTTTCATAATTCTTTCCAAGTGTTTAGAAATGATCGAGTGAATCGCATTGGTGGTGGTTTATTAATTGCCATATCTGCGTCAGTCCCGTCCAATTCAATAGAATTTCCCACTTCTCCTGACGTTGAATTTATCGCTATTCGTGCGATAATGCCTAATAAACAGCTATTTATAACCTGCTCCTATATTCCCCCAAATTCCGATATCTCCATTTACAAGAATCACGCTGCCCTCATCTGTGAAGTGGCCAAGCGGTGTATACCCGCCGATTTGGTCGTTGCATTGGGTGACTTCAACTTGCCTCAAGTCACTTGGTGTAACAGTGATAATTCTGGCTTTTTGATTCCTACTTCAACGTCTGATAGGGCTGTTGTGTTCTTTAGTGAATTGTTTGATCATAATTTGGGTCAATATAATCGTACCCCTAATTGAAATGGTAGACTGCTTGATCTCTGCTTTGCCAATTTTCCCGAGATTTACGTAAATCGTTGTCCACCTTTTAGTTTACCTAAGGATCCTTATCATCTATCAATATGCATTTCCTTTCATCATATGAATGATGGTTTGTTGAATTGCCTTAATGGGCCAAATCAAATTTTTTTAAATAATTATTATGATTTTCATAAAATCAATATTGTATTACTAAAACATCGTCTTTCACATTTGACCCATGATTTGTCAACCGGTAGTATTGAAAGCTTGTTGTCATCGTTCTACAATACTTTAAATCTAGCTATTGCTGCGTCTGTTCCGATCAAGCATTGTCGACCTCGAAGCAGGTGTCCTCCGTGGTTTAATAAGACAATTAAATATTACAAGAAGAAAAAACTCGCTATTCAAAAAATATTCGAAAAGTGGCTCTGCGCTCGACTATGTCGCTTACTCGGTGGCGAGGCATAGATTTAACTCCCTCAACCATCATTATTACTGCAGGCTTTCAAGGCTTTTTCTAGTGGCTCTCGCACAGATGTTATTTACACTGATTTAAGCAAAGCATTTGATATGGTTAACCATAGACTACTTATCTTTAAACTCCAAGCCTCTGGTTTCCCACCCTACTTAGTGAAATGGATAAGCTCTTATCTGCACAATAGATCTTTCAGAGTTTTGTTTAACTCCATTAGCTCGGATGAATTCCCCGTTACGTCTGGCGTACCTCAAGGAAGTCACTTAGGTCCCATTTTATTTAGTTTATACATTAACGATCTCCCATCGGTGGTTAATTCCAGACAGATCATAATGTATGCTGATGATGTGAAACTGTTTAATTCCTTCTCTGTTGAATCGCAATCACATCAGCTTCAAGGTGATTTGGATAATTTTGTTGCATGGTGCTCTTTGAATCTGCTGAAACTAAATCTGAGTAAATGTAAGAAGCTTTCTTTCTCAAGAAGGAGGTCATTCATTACTCAGTATTTCATTGATTCCCGCAAGTTGGAGGACGTTGAATCGTTCATAGATTTAGGCGTTCTATTTGACCATAGGTTACGTTTCAATTTGCATATTGAGCTCTCGATTAGCAAAGCTAGGTCCGCGCTTGGTTTTATAAAAAGGTGGTCCAAAGAGCTTGATGATCCCTACATTACGAAAACGCTGTACATTTGTTTGGTCAGATCCATACTCGAGTATGCCTCAGTTGCGTGGTCTCCTTCATATAGGTGCTACGTAGATTCAATTGAATCTGTTCAAAAGCAATTCTTGCTGTTTGCCCTTAGAAATTTGGGTTGGGATCCGATTGCCTCTCTTCCTCCGTATGAAATTAGGTTGCTTCTGCTGTCCTTACAGTCTGTTGAGAAACGTAGGTTTGTTCTTGGCGTTTCCTTTGTAATCAAAGTAATAAATGGTGCTATTGACTCGCCGTTATTACTTGGTGAAATAAGCTTTAATATCCCTAACCGCTTCTCTAGGCACTTTATCTTGGTTAACCTTAGTCAGTGTAAATATAATTATGAGCTGTATAATCCGCTCAGAGTAGTTTACAAGAACCTTAATGACATCTATCACTTATTCTCATTAACAGACTCTCTAAAGTCTATTAAAGCAACTTTGCTTAATATGCGCGATTTACCTATGTCGTACTTAAACTAGCTTTTAACCTTAAAAAATCGTTACGATTCGAAAATGAATTATCAATTTATTATCGGTTGCCAGGCTTATGCATGTTTGCGATGGTTTAGGGGTTCATTTGCAATTTGGTCCTGTACCGGTTGTAAGTGTGTCCCTATGCTGATAGTTTACATGCTTTTTTTCTTTTTTTTTTTTTTCTTCTTATTTGTTTTATTGTACTTATACTAAATTTTATTATTAATTAATATAAGTTTTGCATTAAGAGCCAATTGAACTCGACTATTATTTGTTTAGTTGAGTTTCTAGTATAAGTAGAATAAATAAATAAATAAATCTACAAACGCCGTTTTCCAATATAAGAAACCTAATTTGTTCTATTGCAAATGCGTTGCCACTTCTAAGATCGTAAAAATTTAGTAAAAAAAACGCTATAACGTACTTGTAACTTAGCAAAACTAATGAAAAGGAACAAAAACAAAAAGCGTTATGTCTGTTGAATTGCTATTTAACAGAGTTAAACCTTTGTTTTGCCGACGGCTTTGCATTTAACCAGAGTTGATCCTCTGTTTTCTGTTAAGTTTCCATTTATACTTCTTTATTTATATAGTTTAAAAAAAACATTACATTTTCATTGTAAAAATAAAAAGTAATTTTTATAAATTACTAAATTTAATTCAATAATTTTATAGATACTTATTTAATAATAATATTAATAATAATAATTTAATACTAAATTATTTATTACTAAAACTAATTCAATAATTTTATATTAATTTTAACAGTAATAATTTAATTGACATTTAACAGAGTTGAACCTTTGTTTTCTGTTAAGTTGGACATGATAACTGCTGGCAGGCAATTGCCATGTACTTCTTGATCGCTATGGATACATACATCGTAGTCTCTTCAATTCGTACAACTTGCTTAAAACTTTTTTTTGCGAAGAAAGGTATTGTAACGCTATTATAGTCTAAAGAAATATTTTGTTTCAATCCATCAATACATTGTTGTTTTGAAGAAATTTAACTGGAATTCGAATGTTTTCGAAGTTGAATTCATCGAAAACAAAAATTTTGTTTTGCCAAAATTACAGCTAAAATTAGCGAAGAATGGCAGTGACGTATCGAATACTTTAACGACATCGTAACCTTAGATTGGAGAAGTGAAGAGGATGGAAAACCTTCTGTAATAATGTCAACAGTGATATGTCTATGCTAGTGATCTATGGCAAGTAGTTAGTATATTCAGAGGAGACAGCCTTGCACATGATTCAATGCTCACTAAGCTATTTAATGAACTTTAACCTTTCTGGTCTTTATGGCCATATCAAACATTGTTTTTCGTTTGATGAGCTGTGTGGCTCCATTAATTTAAGGAAGATTACCCTCGGTAAGTTTAACAGGGCATTAAGTGTCTCTAAGGGCACATCTGCTGGATTAGATAGCATTCGAAATTTGATCTGTAAGGAATGAGAGCCAATTCGGCGTTTATTTATTTTGTATAAACAAACTACATATAGCGAACAATAAGACGCACGCAAATGAAATAAATAGAGAGTTATGCAGAATTGTTATTAGGTGTGATGTTGTTGTACTTGCCTTTACTTAATTTTTTTTTCTCCTTTTCTTCACCTTTTGTAAATGTAATTTTAGACACACTCTATTTTCTTTTAATTATTTTAAATTTTTGAATGATTAATTTATTTTCGAACGGCAGTTTATATTTTCCTTTCGCAGCTCCAAACCCAGCTCTAAAAAGGAGGTCTGTGCAATTTGGTCTAAGCGACATCAATATTATTGTCGCTGGATTTGATGTAGTTGAGGGAACGCATTTAGCGATAATTGCCAAAACATTTCCACACACGATTAGATTCTCTTGGCGATTGGCGCGTGCTTAAATGTACCCCGCAATTCTTTCTGAGCTAAATTGGATGATATAAAGATGAACGATATAACAAAAAGCCACGTACATTGCTTTAGTTGTCCCTTAAACTATTTGTTTCAATACTTAAATGTGAGGAATAGTTGTGGCTTCGAATTTATAAGATGGCGGCGTAACGTTATTGTATCATTTATTTGTTTCCACATTGTTTCTTTTTCCCCATCCTGCGAAATAATTGTATATATTTTGCAGAAATTGGTATCAAAAAATAAACATAGCATTATTGATAATTGATAATTTCCGTCAGCTGGCGTCTTAAAATTTTTTTTATATTCATAATTAGACACAATTTTATTAGATTTACTAGGGTGTTCTTAAGCCGAAAACGAAAATGAAGCCTCATTCTGTTAAAAATTTTTATCAGATTTTTTTGAGAAAATACCTGTTTCTGTACATCTTTATGGCTAAAATTTGGAATTCTAGAAATAGATATGCTTATGGCATGCTGTCCACAGCCGTCTTGCTTATTCGATATAATACAACCTTCTCCCGACGAACCCACATTTAGGAACGTATTAAGGAAAGAGGTGTTAGATCTTACTCTCGCTCTTGTGTTCCTCTATCTCGTGCTGGCATATGTCCACAGAGGTCTCACTGTTGAACCAGTAACACATTAGGCCTGGGGCGGTGTCATGCCAAGCTTACCGAGACCTCAAATGTACAAACTCGGAATTGTTTTGTTTTATAGTTTCTGAAAACATGAACGCATTTCCGTATTTGCACAACTGCGCGGGGGATATTTAGCTAGAAGCGCACTCTGTTCGAACGTAAACGAAGTCTGCCTAGGAAGCTGTCCTCAAAAAGAAGAAGCCCAGCAGAGATTACAAAGGTAGTCCTAAGAAAACTAGTCGTCTCATGTAGGAGATCCATATTTAGGAATGCCTGTGGAAGACGAGAACTGTGGATCAGACGTTTCCAAGGAGTACACAGTTCTAAGGACCGCAGTCTCGCTAATAAGATCTTTTGCGCGGAACGGGCGCCGGAACCAGCCGGGATAAGCCCACGTCCACTGCGGCAGGGCTCAGAAGCTCTGGCCTCACAACACGTTGGACTTTACAAAGGCAGCTTTCTAACAAAGTCTGCGATCTTTGAAGACAGTCGGTTCCGTCCGAACGATCGATAATTTTAGTCAAATATAGGCATTTAAATATTCATTCTTAGTTGCTAGGCTAGGTTCTTTGTGGGCAAGTAAACCCCTTTCTTTTTTTTTCAAATTACGTGTTTTAGTTGGTGTCATAACTTAATTAATAAAAGAAAATTCAATTATAACCTCTAAAGATATTAGGATTTTTATTCAGGTGAGGAATATAAATGTCGAAGGTAAGGACGATTGGAGAAGCCGTTGAGGTATTTCTCCGCAACAGATGTAAAAATAATTTTTCCAAATTACAAACCCCACATTATTAACTAAAAATATGCAAATATCCCTCGCAGAAATTTTAATTAACGCAATTGAAAGAGAAAATACACAATAAAGCATCATGTTTTTAACCAGTTAATATAACATTTTTGGAAATACCGAGTTTTTTCACATTTTATATACTTTCGATCCGGAATTTCGCTATTTTAACAAAGTGCAAATAACTTTCGACGAAGTTTTCACAAACAATCTGGCAGTGTTTTCGCGGAGGACTGATACGCTAATAGGATGCCAATACGCCGACGACAAGCAGAAGGAAACCTACCCGTACAAAACAATGCTTGTCTTCGGCATGAAAAGCTAGGCGACGGCTTTCAACCTTATTTTAAGCGTAAACCCAAAAAAATGAACTTAAATACCACGAAATAAGATTTCTCAGATTGTACACGGCCTCTGGATTAGGTCAATATATTCGTGACCAGCTAAATTGCAGTCACTGCCTAGACGACATGACGGAGGAGGAGCGCGACTTCTGCAAAGAGGTGATGGGTGAGAAGATGATGAAAAACCCCATAGACACCATCATCCTAACCAACAAACACATCAAGCCGGCATTCCCAAAACCAGCAGTAAACGATGCATTCGACGCTGCATATAAAATTTTTTATGCTGTGATGCGCAAGTATATGCTCGAGACAAATATAGGGAAACGCTTACAAGATACAGTGGTATCGATTTCTTTAAATCAGATGGGTCATGCGTTACTGACTATGCTGCTAAAAACGAAAAACTGCAGAGAGTCCATTGACAAGAACGTGTCTTCACACAAGCAATTCAAATTTAGCATAAAAATGTTGATTCGTCACTAATTATATTCTAATTTTTCTTTGCAGATAAACAAAAGACGACGCACCGTCGCCAATCTCCCATAAGCCACCAAGGCATATGTCCGCACTACTGCTTCAGTACAATATAAGACTGCCGTACGCCAAATGGTAAATTCGCAATCAACTTAATATATAAAATTTTGTAACTACATTATTTTTCTTTTGCAGATGAAGATGTTAACAACAGCCGCGCAGCAAGCTACTTTTTAATTATTTTGTAAATGTTATTGTAAATACTATTGTAATTTCTAATTAAGTCTATAATGGTGTAGGCCTACTGGGGAGACAGCCATTCGAAATAATTGGCAACACACGCACACGGTACCTCTAAGGTGGTGTGGAAATCCGTGAGATTTTTTCTTTTTGTTTATTTTTTTCATCAGCTGTTTCTAGAGGAATTGCTTTGGGTTTTGGAGAAATGCGAACTTGGCAGCACGACATCAGCAAAATATGTTTATCTTTTTATTGTTGTACCACATTTATGTTGTGAACAATTTGATATACTTTCTGTGGATATATAAGCCACATATGTCTGCGCTCATTCCATATCTCAAAAACAAAAGTTAATCTCAGGTCACTGATTATTTTCATTTAAAATGAAGTGGACAACCAGTAATGTAAAAAATCCAAATTATACCGAAAATCATGATTTTTACGTGGGTTCTTATCAATTTATTCTAAATTCTAATTTATTATAAAATTGCATTGTGGTTGAAAGGTGGAAAAATTGAAAAAACTAGTAAAAATTAAAACTAGTAGCAATTCATAATCAGCGCCATTATTGGCCAGGTTCTTTAAGTCATCTTTTTATCGGTTTGGGGTTTGCAGGAAAGGGATGGTCGTGTAAATATTATTATTATTATTATAATTTTAGACTAATGAAATAAATTCTTAGACTAAAGAAAAGACATTGAGCCCAAGCAACACAGGCTATCGGCTCTAATTTAATTAAATGTACATGAGATGATGAGCTTATTAGTATTAAAAAAGTAATATATAGATTTGATATTTGGTTCTGAAGCTGATTTTAGAATGTCCAAAAGGTTAGTCGTTCCAAAAGGCAATAGGCTAATAGATTATGGGTGATAACACAGAGATACATTCTACTGAAAAGGTAATTATACCCAGGATTTTTCTTTTTTCCTAGTCGATAAGGAACTCTTGCCTTTGAAAGTACTGGGCCATGCTATAAATATCTCGAAATTTATCCTGCACCAGCGGAAGACAATATACTCTTGGATATGACGGAAAACGTAAAGAGCATAAGAAATTCGAAGTAAGATAATAGCGAAAAGTTTTTAACAGTCAGCCTTTTTAAGTGTTATTTTCTCTGTAGAGTTGCCATGACTCAGTTAAAGAGTTTAGAAAGTCTTGCATCATTTTTGAAGAGCTATGCTCTCAATTTGATATATAATTTATATAAAAATGAATGCGTTGCAATTGAAAGTAAAATTAAAACGAACAGTCACTTAGTACAGTAATATAATTATTTAATAGATTAGAATCATATACAAATTTTAAAAAGATTAATACATGTTTGTCACATTAGTTTTTTTTTTAATTTTTATAAAAACCTACCTTAACATACAAAGCATTAATAGATTCCTAGTAAAAATTCTTTTAAAAACAGAAACTCGTCACTTTCATAAAATTTCAAAAAAAAAAAGAAACCAAAAAAAAGCTTGAACATAAGCGATTTTTGTAGAGTGAATAATTGAAGTGTTGCAATACATTGAAAAGAAATGCAAGTCTTAGGCTGTAGCCTTTCAGCAGCCAATTCCGATATAAGACTTCATAAGCGTACTTATCGCTGATCATCTGGTATGGATGAATCGATTTAGCTATTTTCCTATTGCTATTTTTACCCGTCAGCCCTAGTTGCCCGTGGTTTTAACACCCCTTCGTACTAAATATCATCAGAATGTTCCAATAATTACGACCCGTAGGTTGAAGACCAATTACTTAATGGATGTTTCCTGTTCGCGTAACAGTGAGACGACCAAGAAGACGTAAGAAAAGCGAAAAAGATGAGGCCGCCGCCTAGAGGTAAATCCTTTGCCGACTGAAAACTCAATCAAAGTAAAATAAACTCTACTAAACTAAACTCTGTATAAAATGACGAAAATTCCTTTAAAGACCCAACTCTAATTCACCTATATTAGGGTTCCCTGGTGCAGTTCATCTTAAGCATTAGTCTGCCGATACATCTGAAAGTGGCAACCTCTGTATGTTCAAGTTAGGGACAGCGATGACAAAATAATATTATCGCGAGTCTACAGCTCGGAGGGTATTTCTTTTACGTCTCATACCCCCGGCGAGAATGTAATTTGCATGTATTCGAATAGTACAGCATGGTTTAGTGGCGCCCAGTTGCGTGTTCATTTAGATATGCAAGTTGGTGAGCATGCTATCGATTATGCCAGTGTGGCGCAAAGGGAAAAACTTAACGAGTTACAATTACGTATTCGCCAATTGCTTGACCAAGTCGAACAAATAACAAAACTGTCAACGCTATCGGGAGGAGAGATTCCGTCATATCAGTGAAAGTACTAATTCACGAGTACTTTGGTGGTCTTTGGCTCAAACTATCGTACTGATATGTATGGGCTTTTAGCAAGCAATCTGGCTACCTTTTATGATATCATTGAAAGCCTTGCATCTTTTTTTATTTAAGGCTAGAAAGAAATTAAAATTAGAGCTAAAGTAAGGTTAATAATAAGTCACAAGCATGTTACTAGTTCATACCTAGTAAAAAGAATTATTGTGAACAAAGCATGGCGTTAATAGCCTTATTATATATTTAAAATAGCTTTATTAATATCTATAAAAATATATATAAAAGAAATTGTTATTCTTTTTAATGGTTTTCTGATTGCTTCCGATCCTTTTTCATTCACTTGGTCGCTTCTGCTCTTCTATCATATCCTCTAGTGTTTTGGAAAATACGCGAATTAAAGTTATTTAATTGTACAAGTTAGCCTAAAAGTAGACCGCCATAATTTTTTTTTATTATCAAATTAAACAAAACAGTAGCTAAATTTTTTCCTACTTACAGAAAAAACGTAATACTCTATGCCAATTTACAGAAAGAACGTAAAACTCTTTGCTAATTGTAAAGCTGTTGGCAAAAATCCCCAATTTGTTCCAAATTCTCTGCTAATTAATAAAAAACATCTATTGAAATTCTATACAAACAAACAAATAAAAAACATCTGTTGAAACTCTATACAAACAAAAAAACAAATTGGCAATTTAACAACAAAAACGACAGTAGTAGTGAATAAGTAGTGAATAAAGCATACAAATAAATAAAATAAAGTGAAAATAAATAAATTGTTTATATACAAGCCGTTTATAAAATTGCGGTTTTTCTTTACTTTTTTAACTTTAAATTAATTTACATTAATTTACACCTAAAGGTAGGCAAGAAAGGCGACTCTGCTAACTGAGCGAACGTAATACTCTATGCTATTTACAGAAAGAACGTAATACATTATGTTAATTGTAAAGCCGTCGGCAAAAGTACCCCAATTTTATATTTTTTATTACCTGGCAACGTTATTTGTCCAAACTAGAAAACTAGTTATGATAACGGAACGTTAGCAAGGCAAACATAGAATTGATTCTGTCAGGACTACTTTTTGGACATTTAACAGAAAAGTTGTTAAGCTGGGCATTTAACTATTTAACAGAGCTGCTATTTTTTGACTATTTTTTACAAGAAACTCTGTGTTTCGCCTTTTAACAGGGAATTTAGCGGGAGCTTTGTTTAAAAATTATGGCTGTCTAATTTTAGGCTAAAAATTGGTAAAATTGAAGAAATTAAGAAATTTTATAAGGAAACATAGATTTATTAAAAAAATAAAGAAACATTAGATACTAATAATTTGCAGACGCCACCTGGTTTTCCGTAAAACGTCTTTCACTTTTTTAGCTGACACTTGATGGTGCAGATTGCAGATTCATTCAGCTTAAAATTTTTATTTAAAACTATACAAATTGTTACGAAGTTCGCTTTTCTCGGATACTGTTCGTTTCGCTAGATCGTGATTATTCTTTTTAAGAGGAATGCATTTGCAGGTCTCTACTACAAGACTCTTTTATTTACAATGCTCTCGTCTTCTTAACTCTAATGCAAAACTGTTGACTGAAATTATTAAAACCCTATTATGTAATGAACCTAATAATACTGGTTTGATTAAACAGGTGTGCGCAAGATTTCGTGTGGGAAGACAATCCTTTGTCCAGCTGCTGCAGACGTCACCTGGTTTTCCGTAAATCGTCTTTCACTTTTTTCACTTGAACGTAAAAATATTCCAATTTTGCTTTCATATGATAATAAAATCAACCAATCATTGAACGAAAGAATAAATTCTTTACACGTGTAGGACAGTAACTTTTTAGTAAATATCGATATAAAATTTGGGCTCTAAGGCACCAAGAATTAGTAAACAGATTTTGCAAATTTTTCTTTTTGTTGAAAAATTTGTAGACTACGTAATCTACAAACGCCGTTTTCCAATATAAAAAAGCTGATTTTTTCTATTGCAAATGCGTTGTGATTTCAATGTATTTTCCTTTCTCTATTATGATTAGTTTCTTATGTAAAAGCTTTGTCACGGTATACAAAGCATACAAAGAACGTAAAAATTTAATGCAAAGAACGCTATAACACTTTTGTAGCTGAACATCACTAATGAAAAGGAACAAGAACAAAAACCGTTACTTAACGGCAATTTGCATTGTTATTGTTTATTTTCGCGATGTCCATTTGTAAGTTTTGATCTGCTCGAAAAGACTGCACAAAAATTGTTATTTTCTAAGAAATAAGAGGAAAAAATTGTTTTGATGAAAAAAAGTCATATATTTGTGAAATTATTTTTATTTTATGCTTTAGCTTTTTAAAAATTTGCTGTGTAAAATTTGAAAATTGTACATTCAGAAAAATTTCATAAAAACAAAAAAAAAGTCATTTCTCAAGAGTACCGACATCTGTTCAAGAACTTATTGATAAAGGCTATACACGCTGGCGAAATATCAATGAATTTATAGATAAATCGAAATCGGTCATAGAGTTTTATCGTGCCTATTGCAACTTTAATACGAAGCAATCAGGAGCTCCTATTATTGGCGGCAGGGCACATATGCCCAAAAGTATTTCAATAAATAAATGGTATACAATATTTTATTGCGTGCTACAAAAAAGGAAGTAATCTGAAATCTTTTGGTAAAAATGGCAAAAAAAAGAGATTATACTCGTTTTTTGTTATTATACAAGCATAACCTTGCTATTTCAATTTTATTTAAGCAAAAATTATATGTAAAAAAGTTACTGTTTTTTCATACAATTAAATAAAGGATTTCAAATTTATTCAAACTACCTGTATGTAATTTATATAATGTAATATAAAATAGTATAATAGTACATATATAAAATACATCCAAATGTCATTAATTAAATAAAATGCAAAACTAATTTAAATGAAAAAAGATATCGAGACGTTTTTGAATTCAAAAAATGGCTTCCGTTACTTTTACATAATGTAATATAAAGTATCCCGACATATTTACAGAGCATGGCCGATTTTTTCCGTTTTTGCACAAGTAGAAAACTAATTATTCGTTTGAATTTGATTAAATATATTTTATAAAATATACTTGGCTATGAGGTGAATAGAAAATGTGTATTACGGGATATTTGTAGCAGCCAAGCGGCATAAATTGGTTTCATAAATTAGTTTATAAAATCGAACCTTTTAAGCATAAGTTAATGTGAAACTTTTAATCACAGTATTACATATTATAACTACTAGAGAAAGCCTTAGCTGCATCCATTGACTAACTTTCATTATGATCTATGGATTTCATTCACCATTTTAAGTTACTATTTTTATATACTCTACACCACTTGCGACACAAGGATATATTAAGATTGTACGGATGTAAGCAACAACTAAAACGACTTTATATAGACTCACCTTCTATTATACCGATCTAAGCTTGTCAGTCTGCCTCTTGTCGTGGTCTCGTGTTAAACCTACAGGCCGCGACATTTGAGTCATTTTGATAAAATTTGGTACAATAATACTTTTTGAAAATGGTTCAGTTAGGACCAACTTTTTCGATCACACCTTAACACCTTATTTTCAAAATTCGGATAACGTCAGGGTGGTCAGGTGGTCTAGGCTACCACAACTACAATATTTTTATTTGTTTTATTATAAAAATGATTTGCTCTAAACACTGTTTTATACTCAAACATGGTTTATTCACCACATATTTATTTTATTCATCTTATATCAATCATATTTTTATATTTTCACTTGCATTGAAAATTCTACAACCGTCCCAGATATAAAATATATTTATGCAATTCCTTTCAGCTATATTAGTTGACAAAATTACTTTCCGGTAGCCCGGTACAGACCGATGGAATACATAAGTTGTTCATTGGGTGATATTAAAGAGTGTAAACGCATGAGATAAAATTTAATTCTGCACGTATTGCAAGTAATAGGAGACCGTTAGCGAATTTTTTTTTATGCATAATAAAAATTTTTAGCTTGCAGACATCATTGAATTCTTTAATTGCGTGGTCCATAGGAAAAATTTCGTAAATTCCTAGCAAAAATATTAACATCTATGCTTTATTAGGAGACAAACAGGTCTTATTCAATTCGACAATTTTTTTTTCAATATTATAGAAAATTACCAGCCGTAGGTAGCTATTTTATAAGTTCTGCTTTCCGGGGATTTTTATGTTAAATGGGAAAACAAAGCTTGTGTTCTCTTTTTCGTCATTTTATTTTCAAGCAAAGAAAGAAAAGTTATTATTTGATATAACACATTTTTTTGTTTGCTTGGCGTCGTAATCGAAGGGGAAAGTAAATCTATCAGGGCCAATGAACCAATTTAGATGATATTCTAACAGAACCAGACAGGAGCAAAGAAATTAAATTTTGAGGTAAAATTTTTCGCTCCCTTTTAAGTTGAATCTGATCATGTAGTCTTAATTAGGATATTAAGAAAGTATTTAAACATACATTCACGTGTTTTTTACATATGGATATGCTTCTACACTTTACTTTGCAGAACGCATACTGGCGAAAAACCAATGTGCTTTATGTCCTTGGAAATTTAATCAGTCTTCTGCTTTAACCAGACACTTAAAGCAGCATACGAAGAGGTAAGAAGCACCAGCTGTACGTTTAGCAAATGTAAAATCCAAATAATACTTTTAGCAAACCATCTAAATCGTCACAGCGAACTCAAAAAGAAGAAGTAAATTATAGGCATTTAACCAATATTTTTATGTATGACTTCCCAAAAGAAACGAATTCGATATCGGATTATACGCAAAGGCTGCAACTGCCCCAATCTAAAACTCAAAATGAAATGAATTTGCTGCCTCACCACATTTATTAAGACTTCTGCATGTAAACGCAACAGCTCAGGACTTGTACGCGGCTGCACTGTCTGTAATTCGTATTCGAATTGTGATTCATTCAATTGTGTGCATTTTTTGAAGTTTGATGTGAAAGTTTTCCTTGCGTGCTTTCTCATCTGGCAAACCCACAGGTGGACCGTACATTAAAATACCTTGCGGGAGTTTTATACTCATTCTCTTTCTTTGAACGTTATATTAACGTCACATAATTTTAATGTATGTTTCATATTTTTGGCATATGCACAAAAATGCCGCGAATACAGAAACCGTGAATACGGAATGGTAATTTATATGGGATTATAGGGGATACGTTCCTAGGTGACAAAATAAAAAAAATCAATCATATAAGCTATACTATTTTTGTTGTAAGCTATACTTTTTTGTCGTAAGCTATACTATTTTTGTCGTAAGCTATACTTTTTTATCGTAAGCTATACTTTTTTGTCGTAAGCTATACTACTTTTGTTGTAAGCTATACTTTTTTGTCGTAAGCTATACTATTTTTGTCGTAAGCTATACTTTTTTGTCGCAAGCTATACTATTTTTGTTGTAAGCTATACTTTTTTGTCGTAAGCTATACTTTTTTGTCGCAAGCTATACTTTTTTGCCGTAAGCTATACTTTTTTGTCGCAAGCTATACTTTTTTGTCGTAAACTATACTTTTTTGTCATAAGCTATACTATTTTGGTTGTAAGCTATACTTTTTTGTCGTAAGCTATACTATTTGTGTCGTAAGCTATACTTTTTTGTTGCAAGCTATACTTTTTTGTCGTAAGCTATACTTTTTTTTCGTAAGCTATACTTTTTTGTCGTAAGCTATACTATTTGTGTCGTAAGCTATATTTTTTTGTCGCAATGATACCAGCTAACAGCTTTTTTTTTTTATTTGAAATAATTCGCAATGATACCAGCTAACAGCTTTTTTTTATTTGAAGACTTTGGTGACATTATTAAATGTCGATATGTGTTATTTGCAAAGAAGCGTGTTATATCTTCAGCTGATCGCTATTAACATTCACAATGAGAGTTTTCTTTTATTCATTCACAATAGAGGAGTTTTTGAACTGTTATTACAGGGCTGCCCAAGTATTCTATTTTTCAGAGTGTTTGTTAAAAGGAAATTTTACAAAAACAACCCAACAGTGCCTTCGCTTTGTTAAAGGAAGCAAATTTATCAAAAAACTGGTAAATAATACCGATATGGATTGGGCCGAAGAATTGAAAATGTCGATTAGAAAAGTATTTATTGTATCAGAAAACTATTTCAAACGATTATTTAAATACATTTTATCAATAAACAGCTGCTCGAAAGGGTCGACGTTCCAGAAGTCGTGATCTGCTGAAAGATACCACATCTTCGGCCCAGACCTCACAAAGCTTAACTTCGAATTCTACTAATAATGTCAGTCGAGGGACTTCATCTAATAACAATGACATATGCCTATTACTTTACCAGTAACTTCGTCTACTGCTACTGCAATGCAATATTTTGCATTTAAGTACAACTTCGACACCACCAGATCCGAAAAAACCGCCTGTTTTGAGAAGTATTTCTGTGGGATGGGCTGACAGAAGCCTAGGAAAATTATCGAAGTGCCTATAACAAAATGAATATTTGGTGTTAATTCATACATATATTCGTACAAGTGGTTTAAATGAATTTGCAAATTTTTAATTTAATTGTATGAAAAAAGAGCATTTATCTTCCCTTAAAAGCATTCTGACTAGTTTTAGTAAATTTTTGGAGACCTGCCGTGCGATTTTCGCATATTGATAACATCTGAGAGTAAGCGTTTCTTATTCTCAATAATTTGTATAAAAATTGCCTACATCTGAGAATAGGCGTACATACATACATTTCATGTATGCAGCCAGCTTTCCCAATGATGTAGATAAATTGACAAAAAACCGAAGCAAAAGTACACATTATCAAATATTTAACTGATATGCAGCTGGCCCAGCATAATAAATACTGAAAAATTATCAATGCAATAACGAATCATAACAATAGTATAGAATCCATTATAACTGACCAACAAACCGGATTAAATTACAAAAGAAGATTGCGAAGGAAATATGATCTGTATAAAGGAATTTTTATAACTGAATTATTCAGTTTTTTTTTTTTTATTAAAATATTCTGTTAATAGTCCTTTGCAAATATACATGGCAATAATATATAAGATTAACTAATTAAGATTAATGAATTGTTGAAAAACAAATTATGGATAGCAATGTGCACATTTAAGAACAATTGTAAGTGTAAAAAAAATTTTAAAAAAAGACATAATTTATAAAAAGTTAAGAAAAAAAAAACAACCCTTGGATATAAGAATTGGAATAAAAAGTTTAATAGAGAATCGGTAGAAAGAAAAAATCATTTATTAAACTTTAATAGAATAATATAATATTGAATTGCAAGTAAAAAGTTATCTGAGATTTTCGAGCGTGATATTTACCCTTCAATTAAGGCTTCATCGTTCTATTTATTATATCTATTAGGCTCTTCACGTTTTTTTGGACAAAATTGAAGATCATTTATTTATAGTGAATAATACACATCTCTAGCAGTATGTTCAATTGGGTATGAAATAAAAGAACTTGAATACTAGAATACAAGATGCCAAGTGTGTTAATTCTAAATTAAATGTCGCGAGCGTCACGACGGTATATGAGAGACAACGGGCATGGGTATAAAGGATGCAGTTTCGCAAAGTTTTTTTATCTGCTTTAAATTCAAATCGCAACTGCATGACCTTACCTGTTCCAGAAACAGATAATTAACTTTACCTATACTAGATAAAATGTTTCATTGCCTAAATGCCAATAGGTTATAGATGGGTGACTTGATCGCAAGACGGAGTGGAGATACATATGCTGGACATAGTTTATTAAATGTGCTGTTTATCTAATTATAATATACATTCATACAGTTTGGTAGCACTTCAAAGGTATAAAGTTTTTCCGGTAATTGCGAACAAATCCTTGTTCCAATTTAGCAGGGCTTAATCATAACAATCGAAAATTAATACCTCACACTAACTGGGATTGTATACACGTATTTTGCAGTACCTCCGATTTTTACCTATTACGAAAATATGACAGCTTCAATATCCATCCTCTGGTATGCACAAACAAGCAATATTATGGAGCGATGTATTCACATGCAGTCCTAAGAGTTATTAACTATCCGCTCCGAATCGCAACAATCGCACTTTTTGAACGGAAAGAAAATCGAAATGAAATGGTCTTGAATAAAGAGAACATAGTGTCGCTAACTACCGACAATAGTGACACATGAGGGGTTGCTAATGGATCCAAGCATTTTGATAAACGTGTATATAAACCTATACGAACACCTATATAAAAAGTTGTAGATAAAATTTAAGTTTCATAGAAGTTTTATTTGCATTCTTCACTATAACTTCTTCGAATTCCTGCAGTTTAGGTTTTAATTAATTTTTTTTTGTAAATTCATCTTTAAAATAAGCTTATTTCAGCCAAAGTTTGCAACTTTTTTAATTTTACATTATTATTTACACCTTTACCAGCTCCTTATGCACTCAACATGTTCGTACGTAAAAGCAATGTTAATAAGTTGTGCGTGTACGTGTGTGCATGTGTCTATCTATGCATGTTGAAAAAAATTTATTAAAATAAACAGGCGGTTGTTTACAAATACAGACTGACTTTTTTAATTATTCTCAATTGTAAACAAATACAGACCGACTCTTTGAATTATTCTCAATTCTAAATAAATGCAGAGTAACTTTTTATACGCTTATTCTCAAACGCGACCAAATTTACACGCTTATTCTCAGATGCTCGCAATTTTTATACAAATACTTGAACAATTATTAAAAATTGTAAACAAATTGGACGCTTATTCCCACATGTTTGGAATTATTGAGAATCATTTTCAGTTGGCGCGAAATTATTGATTTACGGATAGAAAAATTTGTAAGAAAACCATTAAACTAGACAAAAAGATTAATTATAATTATGGTAACTTAAAAGGGAAGTCAGCAGTGTTAATAAAGGCAGTTAGCTGCTTAAGATGATCTTAGTTGTGAGCACGAAAGATATAATGTAGGTTATGATATTGAAATTCTCAAATGAATATCTAGTGTCTCGAAGTTTCATTTTGCCAAGTAATTCCGAGATGTACCTTACCTTATCGGTGGCGTAAACTGTAAAATCATTGTGTCGATCTAATTAAAGTCTTTCCTGATGTGTAGCTCGAAGATCCAACTATGGAAAATTTTTTTTTGTACTAACTATTGACATGAAAGGATTGCGTTTACTTTATACAGACCTCCTTACTGGGATAAAGTTGACTTTTTCCAAATTATGACAAAATTTTAAATAGCGACTTAGACAGCTGCCGAAGACTATATCTTTCGTAATATTCCATTGAGAAATTAATTGAGTGGGACTTGAAAAAGACAGATCTAACGAACTTCCAGTACTCAGACCACAATTGGAGTGCAAAAAGTTGGTATACGTCTATGTGACCAATTGAAGGGTGCATAGTTTTTAATGTTAAAAAGGGTCTTTTTCCCTCTTGCTCGGAACCGAGTCGCCAAAACTTGTGTGTCTTGAGTTAAAGTTGCGTTATGCCCTTGCAAAGATGTTAACACTGTCAAATTTTTTGGCTTATTTTTTATATTCCACCAAATAGCCAAATGGCAAAGTGTAGGTTAATTTAATATCTTCATCAGGTAAAAACAAGTGAAAACATAGTGGGACAGGGCCCACTACTACGCTATACCACTTCGGTTTATAAAGTTATTCCGTAAAGGTTATATTATAAGAAATTCCATAAAGTGGAATAAAAAATAACGTAAGGCAAGAAGAAAAATTGTTCCAAGGCCCCGTAGTAAATTAGCTACACATGTCGTAGAATAAATATACACCAAAGAGACATAAAAAACATACTTTTTCTGGGAATCTCAGTTGGGTCTCCTTCTCAATACATGAAATATATTTTAAATAAACGCACTTACCTTCAATATATATTACCTTCAATTATATTTTTTTCTTTCTCTTGTTACAATTTCTAGAAAAATTCTCCCTCAAAACTTTTATTTTGTTTTTGCTAAAAACACCTTTAGCATAATTCTCTGTTTAAAAAAAAATTTCTTTATTCTACACAAAAACCAAATAAGACGAAAATTTGAAAATTTAACATATATCAAATTATTTATTTATTTATTTTGCTTGGACATTTTTCAATTTTTTCAGTTATTATTATTGTTTTCAATGAACTCCAATTATTTCATTTTTCCCTCCACTATATGTTGATTGCAGAGTTATTTTTAAAATGATGTTAACGCTGGGATGGTAAAAAATTATT
This sequence comes from Glossina fuscipes, assembly GCF_014805625.2. Taxonomy (NCBI): domain Eukaryota; kingdom Metazoa; phylum Arthropoda; class Insecta; order Diptera; family Glossinidae; genus Glossina; species Glossina fuscipes. Next base: position 327,511 of record NW_023998462.1, on the reverse strand, counting down.
ATTTATATTATAAGAACGACGAAAAGATTATGACCATTTTTTCTTGTATTTTGAATTGACAGATTTGCAGTCTGTCTGCTTTTTAAATAGAGATGGAGTCGCAATAAGATCTTCCTACTGCTCATATACGAGTGAGATCACATACATCTTTTCAGAAGCCAATTCCAACTAAATCTTCTGCGAAACAATTTCTTCTTCTTTTCCAAATTCAAATTTCATTAATTTCCATGTTTACTCTTTCTACTTAAGTCATTTTCACGCTTTCATGTACGACTAAATTTAACCATAGCGGACAGATAGGCGTCTACGACATTGGGTACGGACATATGCACATTTAAATAACACGATCAATTTTATTTTGACAGTTCGCGAGTCGCGGCCAATGTTATTATCGTTCATTCTAGATGAATGAAGCTGTAAAAAGAGAGTAAAGTTACTTTCGCTTTCCATTGCTTTGCTTTTTCACTTTTGATAACGCTTACTTGAAAAGCTATCAAAACGAGCCCAAAAAATTAACATTAATTTATGAATCCTGTTGATTCGTAAAATTTTCCCGAAAGCGCGCGCAGGTATGCGAAAGGAACTAATTTATGTAAATTGTGCATAATATATATTGCACTAGTTTTTCTCAATAAATGTCCATATTAGTGGCACATCAGTGATAAGAAGCAATCTGCTTGCCAGTCTAGCAGCGATTCTGTTTTCAATAATCTCTTATATCAGGTATCGTGAGTACATTGAAAAAGATATTTGAATTCATAAAGTGTGCGTTTTTTCTACTGAAATTGCGGTAAGCTTTAAGCCTGCAGATGTCTGAAACAACTCTACCTTAGCTTGAATAATTATCTGCTTGGCAACGAATCTGAAATGGTGTAGTTTACCAAAGATTCAAGTTTCAATCGATTTTCTATAAAAAAGATGCTTCTCTTCGATATAATGTGATGGCTTAGAAAAAATTAGAAATTGTGTTTAGCATTTATTTTGATAATAGGCTGAAGGCTTTGCAATGTTAGTGCTATGCACCATTTTTTCAGATGTGAACTATTTTTTTTTTCTCGAAGACAAATTATTTTTTCCACGCGACCCGACGACATTTCACACTAAAATTTAGAAATATTATAAAAAAGATTTTATTCACCGTATATTCGCTAGCCATCACTTTAGCTATATTTCGCGCAATATAGAAACTTAGTGTCGAAAAACACGAAAAGAGCTATTTGTTAGATATCGTCATAAGAATGAAAGCGCTGTTCAGAGAGACAGTTATTGATTGATTATAACAAATATTAACCAAAAACAGTAGTGGCTTTCTTGCGAGTTAAATAGGAACTGTAACACTTTTCTGGAAACGTCATTTTCTTGTCCCAGAACTCGACCTCTTAAAAGTTTACAATAAATGCTGTTAATATATCAGCGCCATAATTTCAGTTAGAAAAGAACAAGGAAAATTATATATTATTGTCAATTATTTACGCGGTTTTGCAAAATTGCAGGTCTATAGTTTTTTTTTTTTTAATTTTATTTATTACTTTTTCATTTTATGATCTATCCAAAAAGATAATAAGCAACGCTTATAAAAAAGATAAGAAAAGTGGCAGAGATTACTGTTTTCCAGTGGAAACAATGTAACAGTGCAGACATGATGTTTAAATAAAGAAATAGAAGCTCTATAAACTTTGACAATTTATTAAAATACTTTAAGAAACAAAAATAAATTAATTTCGAAAGAAAATCCATTATATGATGCCTGCTCAATCGTCTTATTTCATAGGATTCATTCAGAAGTGATATGTTCAAAGGAAATGGTGAGGGCAATAAAAATGAGACAAAGAATTTTGGATTTATATTTTTAACATTTCAATACTAGAGTTACTGTTCCCCTTTTTATGCCATAGAACAAAATAGATGGGAGATACTCTTGAATAAAATCCATTTATTTCTTAGACCTGCATAAAATTCTCGACGAATTGGCCAATAGAGTCTTTCGATTTTTAAATCAAGTTGCTGCTTTACCTTTTATATGACTAAAGGCTAACATGTTTACCAAGCTAATAATTTGTGGCCAAATTTTTATACGCTTATTCTCACATTTTTCGCTTATTCTCGTATGTGCCTAAATTTTTATACAAATACTTGAACAATTATTCAACAAATGTAAACAAATTGGACCCTTATTCTCAAATTTTTCGAATTATTGAGAATATATACGCTTATCCTCGTATGTGGCCAAATTTTTATACGCTTACTCTCACATTTTTCGCTTGTTCTTGTATGTGGCCAAATTTTTATACAAATACTTGAACAAATGTAAACTAATTGGACAAATTAAGAAAAAGGATAGGGAAGGTTGCATATGCAACCGACTCGAGGGCATTCTTATTTGAAGACATCCAACTCATTTATTTTATATTACTTCCCTATTTGAACCCTTTGAACAGCGATGCTACAAACACCAAGAAATATTTTGAATGGATAGGGAGCGATGCTCATGAAAGACGTCTACCGAGATAGAATGCTTGAAAATAGTACGTGTGTTAGCGGTACGAGTTAATAGGTTCTAAGGAAGCTATATTGTGAAATCTGAGGACTTGAAATTGCTTTTGAAATGTTCTCTACTTACTTTATTTTCTTGCCTGAATGTATGTTATCGAACAGACATGGATGCCCATAATCCAACCAACTAAACAAAAACAGCGTACTCGGAAAATATTTAAAGTGTTGACAGATATCATGATATAGGTGATGTATAATTCCCTAAGAGAGCTTGCCTGTATACTGTAAATTTTGATGAAGTTGAAGATAACATTTGTACTTAATTATATAAACGAAAGCCATAGGGAGAATTCCAAAAGTTTCTATGTAGAAAATTTTTGAATTGCAATTAACTCGGAAAGTTTGAAGACTTTGTTGCGCTTCTGAGCTTATGGCAGTAAGAATCCAAATTAATAGAGTTAACAAACTGATGCGAAGAGAATGAAACGTACAGTTGTTTTCTTAAAATCATTAAAAGTGAAAAGAGCGATAGAGATAAAATAAAAAATGATATAAATTCAGTAAATAAATTGTTAGAAACAGAAAACAGCAAACATATGTATCTGAACCAATTAACTAATATACAATTAAAAAAACAGAAATAGAACATCCACAAAATACGGAATTGTATACGCTAATATTTTAGTTAACGATGAAATAGAAAAATATAAAATCGATTATAAGAAGCTTAAATATATTCCAATTGGAGCTGCGTTATTTAATAATATATACCTAATTTTTGGAATTTAACTACCTAAAACGTTCGTAATAATAAAGACGTATTGTATACATTACAATTACAATATTGTACACGTATCGAATATAGAAAATAATGAAATAGATAATAAAATTGAAGAAATTTTCGAAATTGAAAACATACCTTGTAAACTTGAAGAGAACAAATATTTTAAGAATCTACAGATAAGTACACACGTTGCAGTCAAAGACAACTGCAAGTTATTAAAGAATAAAGATTTTGAAATATTGATGATCACTATCATAACCATTATTATAAAAATTATATGATGATGAGCTGAGTTGGATTTGAGTTTTAATCTAATCTAAAATAGAATAATATTAAGCAATTTATAAATATACCTATGTAACATTATAATTACCTTAGGACGAGGAAGCAATGAGGCGGTAATGGGCGGCATTTAATTGGGGGGCGGCAATCAACTTTATACTATAGATAAATGTATTCTATTAAAAACTGCAGTAAGTTCTATGAAAATGAGAAAAAGGTTTTAACAGAAGTGTTTGAATTATATAATATAGTACGGTGTACATTATATTTGTTACACTTTTCATTAAACATGAAAATAAATCATAAAGTTGAATGAAAGAATTCAGGAGAATTCCAGTCTAAAGGAGAGAGCAATTACATATACAAATGCAACAAGAACCATCAACAAAATCGATTCTTTTTGGTTTATTTGCACAATAATTTGGTTCCTAAATACAAAGAAGACCTGAGAATAAGTGCTGATAGCGAAAAATAAAATGATATCAAAAATCAATAATAAAACGAAATATATAAACACAAAATATAATTTAATAATGAACCGCAAATTACAATTATTCAAGCTATATTTAGGCTTAAAAACCAATTAAAACGAATTAAATAAGAAAAACTTTTGGAAAATTAATAAGCGCTTGAAAGTAATACGACCAAAACGCTACCACTGATATGTATTTGTGGCTATAGAGGCAATGATCAACTAATATTCCTTTCGGATTATTTCTTATCACCATCCCTTAATACCTCAAATTATCTTTGAGCCCTTTCTGTATCATGGGAAGCCTTTATAAACCCTTGGTGAAAATTTGCACGATACTGTACTTGTGGCATGTTGGTTTTGGACATCGAACGCATTCAAAAGCGCATGGTTCTCAAAAAGCTTTTATGATACCACCAAAGTTCAAATTGTTATTATATTCACAACTTTTGCGTTTGTTGCAGGTATAGTGGTATACGGTATTTAATGGTCGGTACATTATTTAAAAATGTTTTAACATGTTTTAATCAGCAGTAGGATTAACTGGGATGTTGACCTCAATTCGTGTTCACAAGTTGTAAAATAACATATGATAATAATTTTTGTTGATCGGTTCGTTAAAACCTCTTTATATTATAATAACTTCTCTTTATTGTATTTACATTAAATATTATCTTTGTATATATATATATAAATATTTCAAATAATTATAAAGTGTAAACTAATTTAAAGTGGACAATACGTGCTTTATAATTATAAGGTCATAATTTACATTGATATAATAAGCTAAATGTTGAAAAGTTATAAAAAAAGGAGGTAGAGAAAAAAATTAAAATTACCTTTCGTAGCTACTGATAGGGGTTGATGGGAGTAACTTATTAAAAATTTCATACTAAATTAAACATAATTTAAAAATATGAAACTCCAAACTATTTCTTCACTTTGAGCTCATTTGTATGTTTGTAATATAATTAAAACTTTTATTAATCGTTGCTTTTAATGAGTGGAATTTTTTTGTTGATATAGTTTCGTGTATGTTTTACTACATACTTTTTATAATTATATATTTAAAATGTGTGTGAGTAAATATATCAACACTTATAAAAAACTATATGAATTTGTTGGTTAATTGTTAATTAATTGTTGAAAATTTTCTTTGTAAAATATTTTCGGTTGCTTTATATAGTTTAGATATATTAAAGTGTACATATATAAGTGTGTACATGATTCTACTGAAGATATATGAAAGTATATTATATATTGTATGATTCTAAGAGGCTTTTACAAATGTGGGTTTCAGTATGGGAAAGTACTTTGTTAGGCGTATTTTTTTCTTTTTTTTTTTAAATCAAATTATAGTCTTTACAGCTACTATATAAAAAAGATAATATTATATTTGAACTTATATTGCTTGTCATTCGATCTAATTTTCAGGATAATAGTGATTTATATTCAAATTATTCGGAAATTTTTTTCTTTGGTTACCATATAATCTTAAATATTTAAAGAAAAAATCGAAGAATTATTTTAATTATTTCAAATAATGTTATTATTTTTAGAAAATACAGCTAATTTTTACGGCACGATTGTTTCATGGAAGTAGAGAATAGTTCAGCCATAGGAATAACTTTGTTAAACACCAAATATAAATATATACATGAACATATATATGTAGTAATGATGTCACTATGGGTATCGAAGGTTTCTTCTACACCCCTAAAAATTTGACAAAAGTATAAGAAAATCTTATAATAAAAGCAAATACTGGTTGATGATTTTTTGTCATTGTAAGCTGCTTTAAAACTCCACGTGAATTTTATGAGAACAAATGTGAATAGTAGTAACAGCGTACGACACAGCTAGTTCAAATTAATGATTTACTACGTTGAGAATGCAATACAGTTGTTATGCTCAGTCTAATGTATTTCATTAAATCGATCAGCAGCGTCCATATAAATATCTATGAACAGCAAGAAAACAATGAAAGTTTAATAAGTTTCTCAAAGTTTTCGCACTGACGAAAGAAGAGCTGGAAGACATTTAGACATTTAGAAATTTGGAATACCTACCACCGTCACTTTTTCCATTTCAGTATCATAAAGCGGAGTAGTGTATATATATGATTAATACATCATCTAAGGCCCGTACGGAATATTGGCAACGTAAATAATGAACGATATGTTCTAGAGAACGTTTAACTTGCCACGTTTCAATGCAAACACGGTATTAGGTAAATCTTAGTCTTTGGTAGTCAATCGCAACGGAAAAGGATAGAGCGGATATTTACGCAGGGTTTCTATAATAAAAAAAATAATTATGCCAATTAGATTATAAATCGAAACTTAGCTGAAATCGAACGGAATCTTACCATTTAGTAATTGTTTTAGATAAACCATTCATTTACCATTTCGTGCCTCTTACAATTTTATATTTCTTCAGCATTTTCCTCACTTCCTTTTGGGCTTTTTTTTTTGAAATTTCGGTTGCTAAGCTAACTCGTATGGGCACAAGACCACTATCGAATTGCAAGCATCTAAACCAGCCCAAATGAAAGTAAAAACTTACCCAGCAATTTCATTATCATTCATTTTGCAAGGAAAACGATTCTCTGACTATATACGTAAAAAATCATACGGAAAATTTTCTAAATTTGCACGTTCTTTCAATTAACCGCGCAACATATTTAAAAAATGTTGCGTAGGTTCAGGTTGAAATAAACGAGAGTTCATCCATCAAGCACAATTCGGACAAATAAATGTTAAACTGTTTGGTGTCCGGTTATTGAGAAAATATAGACGGCTCTTGATATTAATATAAATTAACGCGAATACACGAAATGCTACGTTTTCCACAAAATCATCGCTGAAACCAAAAGCCAATAAACCGATAATATATGCATTAAATTGATCTATCAAACCTTATACATCGGTTAATGTTTCACGGCGGATTTCCTTTTTCAATGTTAACTCAAAGTTCTTACGTACTTTCTTTAAAGCGGGATAGGTTTGCAGAATGACTTCTTTTAATCATAAATGGTTAGTTTTATCATGTAATTCTTTCCAGGCTGTGCCACTAATTGAATAAGATTATGCGTTAACGGATCGGTGCTTACATTATTATATAATATATTGTTCACTATAGAGGATGTAGAAACTTCGCAAAACAAGCTGTACGCAGCTTACTTCCAACACCTCCTACATGAACCCAAGGTATTGTGGGTTTAGTAGTATACTTTCCCATAACTGAAAGCTGCTTTCACTATTGAAATATATGCAGATTTTTTAGCTTCTGCGCCCGATTTTCAGGTTGATTTTATGAATGTTTTTTGTCTTATTTATTCCTCAGCAGTAGCACCTATTAAGTCTTCGTCAGGCTGTAAAAATGAAGCATGTTATAAGTATTCTTAGTTTTCACTTCCCTTTTTTTGAAAACAAACCTTCTGCTGTTGGCTGCCGCGCTTGTTAAACGCTTCAACGACTATGTGGCAGGCGTATTTAATACACTCGCTTTGAAGGGCTCTTCCTTTTCTTCTATTTACGTTCTGTTAATTATTGGCGACAATTCATTTTGTTGTAAATAAACGATTTCAAGAAATACCATTCGGGTGGCGGAGAACTCTGACGCACAGAGGAGCTGACTCTGACCTCTTAGTACGCCGATATGTTTACGTCCTCGGTCTCTTTCCAATTGATTCCTTTTAGCATCAAGAAGAGCGCGTACCCAAATAAATTTCCGCGGTGGCTACTGCCGCTTCTGCAGAATCCTCTTTGCGAGAAAAAGTCAACGCAACCACAGTTGACTGTATCCGTCGGCCGATCTCGCTGTACACCATATGATGCGTCATGATTGAGTAAAATTAGCGGTAGAACGCTTCGTGGAGCTCCTCTTTAGGGAACGCCGGTTTGAAGGCCTGCGAGGAGAGGATCCAATTATCCAAACGAGGCACGCCTGACACTGCAGCTGCTCATCGATGTACCTCGCCACGGCGTATCCTGTGAGCACCCGCAGGTAGCCTTTCTCTAGGTCGGTTGTGGGATAAAAAATTAGGTCGCGGTATACCTCCCCATCGATGTCGTACTCTCGAACTCTTCTTCTTCGCGGACTGTGGCCGCGTACTTCATCTTGTTGATGAGGAGGTAGTCGTTGTTGTACCTTAAGCCGCGAGACCATTCCTCCATGACGAACTCTCTCATTTTTGCTAGTATCTCCACAATCCCCATTGATGGCCTGGTTCTGCTCCTCTCTCCGACTGCTGGGTTTGAGAATATCTTCTGCAATGTATCCTGATTTACCCCGAATGGCTTTAAAGTTTGGCCAGGGTAAGCCGACACTAGTTCGCTAGTTGGCAAGCGCGTCCCTCTCTAAAAACCGTTTGAAATATTCTTCCACCTCTTTCAGCGTACTTCGTGCCTCCGCCCAGTTTTCTTTATTTATTTGGCACCGATGGGACACGTTTACGAATTTCGTTACAATCAGTGTCAACGGACAGCAGCTTCGGATGTATGACAACTCCTAAATAATTCAATACATGCGTACGTGCCAAAGGGTGTGTTGCGAGTTGGTATGGCTGCTCTCAGGGCCCAGAATCGCGATTTGGCATTGTGCTATTTCGTCATTGTCGCGATGAATCCTTTTATGTCGCCTTTGATCGGCAATTCTTTAATGGTTTTATGCCGTAATGCACTCACGATATCCGCATAATCATAGAGTAGGCGAACCTGGTGTATGCTGCCATCACGTCTTATTCTGTTAAAAATTCCGTCTAGGAATTTCTTCACCATACCAGTATTGGCCGCACCTCGATCACAGACGAAAGCTCTGACGTCGAGGCCAATATGTTCGGCCTAGGTTTAATGGATAGGAGAGACAGCGAGGGTGCCAATCCCAAACTATCTTAAATTCTGTTAGAAGACTCCTCGCTGCAAACAAGTGCATAGCGTCATTTTCCAAGATCTTCGTGGACTTACGCGTAACCATGGAGGCGGTTCTCTGCCCGCGAATACACAGTTCGTTGATTTGTGTAAAAGTCGTCACAGCATACTTGGACAATTCTGTCGTTAAATTGTCCAAGAGCTTTTTTAGCTTCTCCTTGATGTTTTGCTGTTCTCGACGGCCCGCAAATATTTAAGTTCTTAACATAGGCATGCGCAAGTTCTCATCGAGGTGGACAATCCTTTGTTCAATAGTTCCAGACGCTTCCTGATTGCTTGTAAAGCGCTTTTTACTTTTTTCGCGGACACTTGCTCCTGCATATCCTGGCTTACTTTTTTAGCCAGTTGCTCGAACTGGCCGTATTGTGGCCCCCGTGGATGCCACAAATTCGGGAAGTTCCGGGTGGAACTGAGAGCGAAGAGAAATCGTCTCTTAAAGGTGGATAAGATATTGTCACCAAGAACTATGTGGAACCAGTAATGTTCGGATTTTTAGTTGTATCTAGCTTAATACACCGAGAAGCAGAACAAAGACACGAGCAACCTCTAAGTTTAATATACTTGATACCACAAGTGGTGTAGGATTTAAAAAACTCTTCCAAAGAGCAACTGGCACACTCCAGTCAATAGATAACATAGATTGCTTCTTCTATGCGATAAGACTTAACCTCACATCCCAAAAACGTTAAAAACACTGAACTAAATTGAACTGAACTGTGTGCTGCTTTGCTCCTTGGGCGAAAAGAAGAAATTCTTTCATGCATAGCCTCAAACAATGATATGTTCGTTTGACACGGAATTCATAGGCAATCAGAAAAATGGGCTATGGAAAAATGCAATTGCAGTGGGAACATGTCATATGCATACGTCATTAGGATTGTGGTTTTACCTTCTGATGTTTTAAAACCGTAAACTTTTATCATAGACTATATGAATTGTTAAAACTTCCGAAGATCTGGGCGTTGAAGAGGATATGCTTCGTATTATTAATCACATTTTGGAAAATGATTGCATTATTATGGTTACGGATGATCAAAATGCGATAAGAGCCGTTCCTTTAGTCAAATGTATGACGACGGAGGATCGTTCATGGACCGCGCTTCGTTTGATTGTGAGAAACATGTCCGTGAGTGATTTCTTAGAATTGCTTAACACTATGTTGCAAAGTGGAATTAATCTCCATCCAGATGATAGCCGACCATTAAATGTGCTACACCACATTATCTAAGACAATTTTTATTTGGTTATTATAGAACACAAAAATTATATCTTGTTTCTATACAAAGGCATATTCTTCATGTGCATGTAATATAATTCATAGTTCATTTTTGTATGAAATTACGGTAACATTATGGGTCTATTCTTATCACAACGCGCCAAAATTTAGACTTTACTTCTCTAGTAAGGATTTTCGTGAAAATCGTTGTTAGGATAGGATCCCAAAAATAGGCCGAGAAGGTCTAAATTTAGCACAGTTAATTTTTTATGTTAAATCACTGGTGCGATATAATTGAAGCATTGAGAATTATACACTTTTATCGTATGAACTTTGTTTTCGTGAGCAATTGCATTTACCACTAAATGTCAGCATACAAATTTCATCAAAATGTTTAATAAATTGAAGCTTGCAGATTAAATATAAGGGAAAAGATGAATAGACGGCACGTTTAAATCAGACCAAAAAGTGATTCTAAAACAGTAATGTATAACAAAGTATTAGTTTTATTAATAACATACTTTGTTACACTTATCATTAATTAAAATTTTAATTTTTATATAATTTAATATAATAACAATGTCCACTTATGTGATAACAAGTGTACTGAGAAACTGGATGAACTTGGACTAGTCTGCTGGGATTTGCAAAAGACTGGTCATCGTTATCATGATGTTGCGGTACACCTAATGTATATAAACCTAAAAGTCAAAAATGCAACTTAACAAAAAACGTGACACGTTGGGCACAGAAATGTCTTTGGGTTGTATTTCAGAAATTTCAACTGGGCAACCTAAGCCGGTAGAAACAGCTGCATAAATTGTTTGTAACGACTTTAAGGCAAAGAAATGTGAATTGTGGCAGGCAACTATTTGGGATCAGGCACTTTTGAAAGTAAAGCGGCTGATTGTAAAAAATCGTAATGCTCCTGTCACTTTCGCGAATTTATTGACGAAAGACCTATCAATGCATTTCTTTATTACTACTTTCACATAACTCGAAGTTTTTAACAAATTTTATACTATGCCCTGCTTGTAGTCCATGGGTGTAAATTTTATACTATGCACTGCTTGTAGTGCACGCATGTATTAACCTTGTGCGAAGGTATGCAAAACCCAGAATAGTTTAAAATGTAGTTTATTTTTTTTATAAGGGGTTACTGGTCATGAAAAAACTTATATGAAATTTGATCCAAGAATTTACATTTCTTGGGAATCTTTATATGCGGTGATATGCAAAAAGTGGACCTACATGGTTAGACTTTGGCAAAGTTAATTTCTATGTCAATTCACTTTTATGAACCATTTTGCACCACAAAATATTGATAATTATATCTTTTTACCATATAAAGACCCAGTTTTGGTATGAACATGAAAATTGACCCAGCTGAATCAAATTTTTCTTACCAATTTAGAATGTCCGAAAGCTATCAGAAAGCGAGTTTTGTCGATAAATTTTGACGTTGATAAAATCATAATGGTTATTGACATATATTATGAATTATATAATGAATTATTCCTCCAAATTATGGGGAGTGAAAAGTGGACGGATCCAAATCATTTTCAACAGCGTTCCTCCTGTGTGTCAGTTTATCAAACTTCATCAAAATATCTCAAAAATTGCAATCTATACCGACAGGCAGAGAAATGGACAGAGAAGTTTAGATCGATTGAAAAAACGATTCTAGATTGTTCGGTATAATAAAAGGTGGGTCTATTTTAAGCCCTACTGGATGTTAAATACGTGCACACCGCAAGCGGTGCATTAAAGATAGTTTACATTTTTTCACCTATCGTGCCGATGAAAATTTATTGCCCGATAAATGCTTTATGAGGCGTTTTTACAAAGCCATTTGCGAGGTGGCAAGGCATATGAAAATGCCGCGGATAACTTATGTGGATCAGGTTGAACCCGAAGGTTCAGTTGTGGCCGAACGTTACGTTTGGATACAATTGAACTGTGCGGTTTCGGACGATGGCCACGATCGAGAAAGTTTATTGCCGGAAAAGAATAATGGTAAACAAGAAAATTCTGGTGAAGGTGATGATATCAATAACGATGAGTTTAAAGAAAATCGCATTCAAAAAGCTAATTCCGTAAACAATTTCTTATATTTTCCTTCATTATAAAATTACATCCGTACATTCAAACTTGAATAAGCAAATAAACGTTTTTAATTTAGGTGAAATTTCTAAACATGGTTTATTAGTACATTTAGCCAGTCCCCCTCTGAGCCAACGCGATTGTGAAGCCATTATGGGATACTTACGTATACATCCGGTCAACAGCAACATATTTAGCAAACTATACTGATATAGGAAATGTTGGTGCGCTACGTCAAGTAAACATTCAAGGTACATCTTATAATTTAATGGGCGGACATCGCTTAGAAACTTTGGAAAATATTTTCTATGATTCTAATGGTTTAGTAGATAATCCCCGCCAGCAATACCAACAAGACAGTGCTAGTGCAGGAAGTAGTTTTGTGAATTTACGCAGGATTCCTATGAATAGTTGGCAATTTCATCGCAGACGTTTCCCTGGGCCTAACACAGCTTCTATTGGTAATCGCACTAGGCTTGCTCCTAATTCTGATTCTCAACAGCAACAGCACACGAATCTACTGTCCCGCTAGCGAGCGAGAGTTACATCAAATAATCATAATAAAAGCAATAAATATGAACATTCTTTCATTACATGTAATCAATTCCTATACAAATTATACGTTATTCAAATGAGTAAAATGAAGGCAATTTCAAAATCTAATTCAATTCGCTCCACGGTCTTTTGATAAATAGCGCAGTAAAAATTTGTTAAGAAAAACATAGTTGCTTTCAGTTTATGGTCGACGGCGGACTTCTGCTCTGACCGAGTTGACCCATTTTCAATACAAAGCTGCGTGCAAAAGCTTTAAATGTTTTTACCAAATTTGAAGTCGATTTATTTATTTTTGCGACCAGGAGAGCATCACACGTACAGTCAGACAAACAGATATGGCTTAATAAATTGAAAATTTCACACTGATCAAGAATATATGTACTTTAAATAAATTGCATTACTTTTCTATTTTATACAATTTTAATAAACAGGTATTAGAAATACTTTGCCGATAGAAATTTTATGGAACAGCATATATAATAATAACAACAACACATTGACTACGAGTGGTAAATTTTTTTCTTGGACTTATTCTTACCGCTCACTTTCCTTAACCACTTTCTTTAAAATTCCATATCAAATTTACATCTTTTTAAAGGTCTTATTGAAAATTTATGCAATACGATGGCTATAAAAGTAGTGTCTTTAAAAAGCTTTAATTTTTGTATTAAAATTTATAGATGTTGACGATTAACAGCAACATTGCGATGCTCTGCTTTTCATCTTTTTCGATAAAATGATCCACTTTCGACAGATTCGTTGAAAAAAAAAGGTTTACTACCCTTTGCATATAGAAGTAATATTTTAGGTGAACATTTTGTAGTCTTTCAATTTTGTTCATTTAATTATCGATTCTTTTCAGAGTTAAACTCGCAATTATTAACATAGTTTCGCTTAATTGCAGCAAAATAATGAAAATTTGTTAATTTTCTTTCTACTTTGAAGGGTAGTAAAAAATTCATTTTCCGAAGCTGGATATACGTCAAAACTATATAAATTGGGAGGTCGGATCTAGTAAAAAGAGGAGAAGTGCGTAGCAATTCTTTCCCTGGCAAAGAGAAATAATTGAATTGTATGGACTATTTCCTCTGACGCAGAGAAATAATTGATTTTGTATGGAATAATTTCCCTGGTACAGAGAAATAATTTTTTGTATGGACTATTTTCCCTGGTTTATAAAAAAAGCTGCCGAGAAGGTTCTGAAGCTAGAAAACATAAGGAAAAAGACATTTTAAAAAAGTCCACGAGAGTCACATGATAAGACGATATCGTGTCAATTTGTTAAAAGCTTTGGAAAAAAAATTTTATTTTATTTTAAGCTGTTGTAGTCAAGGCGAGATGTTTGAAGTAAACTAAGGAAGAGGCTACCGAAGGAAATATCGCCTAGAAAGGGAGCGCCCATTTAAGGAGGCCAAGGTTAGTTATAAAAAAATGGACAGTTAATTTAAAAAGAACATTACTATTTTCTTAGCATATGGGTTCGCGTGAGGATGTAGCTGCGAGCCCCATCGGCAAATTAATTCGTCACAAATGGAAAAAGCTATTGCTAATCGGAAGAATCCAGTTATAAAAGAAGTACTACAATACATTTGTCAAAGCATAGAAACCATCAATTTCCTTGGCCATTGATTGTTTGTGCCAAATTTCGGCATCAAGACAGCATCCCATCATATTAATAATTAAGTTTATCTACCTTCATAGGATAGAAAGAGTCTAGTATTAAAACTATTTCAATGATTTTTAGTTTTTAAGCAATCGGAAACGAAATCTTTTGATATAACATGCATATGTAACCGTTGCATGAAGTACTTTCATTTTGCTGTGTTCATATATTTATATCTTTCATTTATTTCATAACTTGGAACGTATGGTAAGGAAAGATTGTTTTTTTTTAATTTTTGACGACTTCACGATTGTGTTGTCAGCGGGTTTGAAATCCACCCCGATTCACAGTCATCTGAGAGTAATTTAAATGAACGAGTCTGAAAACCTTTGAAGAATCTTCGAAAGCTTAGCTATTCGAAGCCGTTGGCTGATTTTTTTCTTCTCAAGGTATATAAAAAAATACTATGTGAGGCGAAAAGAGAGCGCAGATTTGCGTGCAATAAACAAGAAAAAAGGTGAAAAAAAAACTCAACAATTTTTGCATGAACTATGATCGACATAGGTTCTACAAACAGTTGAAACAGTTACGTTACGACTTGTATGAGTTTTTTCATGTGACAAATGTTTTTCGTTAAATAAAGAAGTTCCATCAGAAGTTCGTCTGTGATACAGTTGGAAAAAATGTACTGAGCTTAACAAGCAACATTTGAACATTTGATGGGAATTGTTTTCTGCAAATTCTCTATTCCCAATTAACACGATAATAATTAAAAGTATGTCATCCTTTATTATTAGTTTAAGTTTTGTTTCTTGCATGGAATTGTAAAATATCAATTGCGATGCTTATCCCTAGGAAAGATTGTACATACGTTAAAAATATCTTGTAATAAATTATTTATCATAGCTAACTTTTTGACCATATTTGCTCCAGAATGTCATAGTACATTTCACTCTTTGATCTGAATTCTTTTCAAATACGAACAACTATCAAATGGCAGACAATATGATATGTAATGAAACTGCAGTGTCCGAATGCGAAGTATTTTCTACACGATGCAATCCCATGTTATCTAAAATTTCAGAAACGGAAAGAACTCTTTGATAATTTCAACCCTTGAATGAAAGAGAGAAAGTTAATTTTACCACTTATATAAGCGACATGATTTCTTTCCAAATCACTTCCCATACTTGTTGTATTGCCCGTATTTCCTTCCGCAGCTATACCACCAATAGACAGATGAACAGACGAATAGGCGGACATGTTTAGGTGCATTTCGTATTTAAAACTGGCCAAGAATTTGCATACTTTACTGGGATTTTGAAGCTGATTTCTGCGCGTTATAGAGATAGGTTTGGTGAATTTTTTCCATTTTTTTTCATGAATGGTACAGCATCGCCCACAGAATTTGTATTTAAATTTTTGTACATTTATTTGCCGTAGTTTATGAGAAATGAACAAAAAACCACTTTTTCGTACCTTTTGGAAAACATAGGTCTTCTCAGCTTCCATAGTACTGAAGGCGGTTTGCCCCATTTTCAATACCAAGCTGCGTGGAAGAACTTCCAATTTTTGTGCCATATTTGAGGACGATAGCTTCCTTTTTGGTGTAGGTTGCTTATTCTTGTTCCTTTTTGGTGTAGGTTGCTTGTTCTTCTTGCTTTTTGAAGCAGGTTGCTTGTTTTTCTTCCTTTGAAGTGTTTATTGGTATACATTTGTGTTTGACCCAATAAAAAGAGGCAAGTCCTGGTTTGGAAAATGCAGAAAGGGACAAATTACGATGATCTTTCTGTGGAAGAGTTTTGTAAAGATATGATATCACAACAAGTGTGGCTTTAGAGCTTTAAAAGTTATCTAAAATACCCCTTATTATTAGGTCCATGTTTTTGCGAAAGGCAGATACTTTTCATCAAATCTAGACAATTACGTTTATGAGGAATACTAGCCGATTAATGTACCACTTGCATAGGGTCATCAATCAATATTTGCTTTTATTATAAGATTTTATTGTATAAATTAGAGTTAAAAAAGAAAAAAACGCTATTTTTTTAACTAAAACTGCACCCAAGCTTAAATGCATCAAGGAAGCGTCTCTTGTATTTCAGTTTTTCATTTCGAATCCAACTACCACGGATTATTTTTTATACATTCTACAAGTGTTTCTCCCTTTCATTTCAGTTTTTCATTACGAACTCAACTACCAAGGATTATTTTAAACTGCTATAAATCCTAAAAATGAATGCTTAATATGGTGTTGAAGAAAATTCCTTATGATGAATTTTGCTGTTGTTTTTTATCATCTCTATTTTTTATTGGTACACATTCAAATATCAACGATATCTGCTGTTAAAACACAAGTATGGAATCTTCATAGTACACTGCACTACTGCTGCTAGGAGATGATTTTTTCTTACATTTCCCATGTACTTTGAATATACGCAAGGTTGGTGCTTTTCCAAATTTCTGTGGTCTGTTTTGTGAAATAGACGTTTTTCGTAAGTACTACGCACATCAACAGTTTTATCTCGCTTGTACAAAGCTTGTGTTACATTTCTTTCTTTTGAGGCCTGATATTTCCCGCTATGCCCGGCTTTCACGACTATTGTCTTCGTAAGATGACCTCTTGCAGTCGCTTGATCTTGAATGTATATATATATTAGATAACTAAAAATGAGCAAGCAAATAATCGCACATCATACACCTATCTTTACATGGATGCATGCATGTAAATCGATTCTCTTTAAAAAAATAAACAAACCTGAAAACAATATATCAGCTTTCCCAAGGCATTACGAGCATTTTTATTATCAGCAAGATTCTCGTGTAAATCCCACAGAGACAAATGCCCTGCAAAAACAATCAAACAACAAATTCTTGAAGAATTAAGAAACAAAATTCAAATCTATCTACCTTTGATTTTTGACATACTCTTTGCCTGAGTCAACAGCAATATTACACAATTTGATGATTTTATCTAAACCCTGCTCCAAATGTAAGATATCAGTTTCTTCTTTATAGATGAATTGTCTGCACGTTCACAAGGAAGAAAAAGATATGCGTAGCTCTAGTTAGATACGTAAATGAATTGTTATATGTCTGTGTCCTTTAACATGATTTAACAGCATAAATATATGTTGTAAGATGGGCAGAGCAATTTCATTGCAATCATAAAATGCTCAATTTGCGGATAATTGATATATTTTTGAAGGGACATCAACAAAGCTCATTAGAATAGCCCGAGGTAGCTGATTCCACTTGCGCCTTTATCGCAGGACGCTGCTTCTGTAATTAACTGAAGTTATTCAAATTTATTAATTAATTTACAGATCTTAGCTTGCTTTTGGCAAATGGTTCATTAACTTTTCTAATGCTGACTCTAGGAATTCATGCTTTAGCCATCCAAAATTCTTTGTGTACGCCGCTGATGTTGATTAGTCTTACGACTTCCACAGATTTTACCTAAGCCGTACGCAAAGAAATTTTGAAATAACTGACTCGATTTGAAGAGGGCGGCGAATAAAGGTATTTTCTCTTTACTTAGGGAACTGCGAGTAATAAGCTTCTCTACACAACATAGGCAACAATCCAGATCCTATATGTCACCCACCAATGCGACGTTTGCAAAATACAATAACCTCGTGTCTACAGCTATTTTTCTCTCAAATTCACGTAACATGCGTGGGTTTGTAAACATTTACACCTTGTTCTTGTTCATTTTCTTGGTGTAGGATGCTTGTTCTTGCTCAATTTCTTGGTGTAGGAAGCTTGTTCTTGTTCTATTTCTTGGTGTAAGATGCTTGTTCTTGTTCTCATTCTTGGTGGAGGATGCTTGTTCTCTTTCAATTTTTCAATCATGTATACAATAGCAGGGATGTTTGGTGTAAGCCGCACGTGCTAAGAAAGAATTTTTTTTTTTATTGATTATCATTACATTTTAGGGCTCAGCCGACAAAATATAATAAAGCAAAGGAAATGAACCAAGATCCTAAAGATGGCCAACAAATAGTACGAATTATTGCTAGTCGAGGTAACAATCTCGAAGTTGAAACGGCTGATACGGAAAGTGAGAATTTCCTAGGTAAATGGAATAAATTCTAATATCATACATGAAGGCTTTTTTATCGTTTGATAATGTTTGTAGTAGTAACTATGCCCACAAAAGAAAAATTCAGTAGACTCAGTGGACAAGTTCAGAAGATGACAGCTAACTTAAATGTTTACCAAGCAAAATGTTTACATAGTAAAATGTGCAGATTAAGTATTTTTAATATCTACCATGTAACTCGATCACATTTATTTTTATAATTTTCTTTTTTTTATACCGTTTATATAGAACTTTTGAATCATAAAATATTAAGTTCTAATTGCATTTCGCCTTTAATAATAAATTGATCAGCTTCAAAGAACACATTCTCTGGTAAATTCTTTGGCATGAAGATGAAGGTGGGAGACTAATTACACTCGAGGAAGTCGTTAATTGCGCATTTAAGTATTAGAAAAAAATATTCTTGACAAAAAACGGCAAAAGAGTCAATTACGAGGTCCTGCGTCAATCATTGCATTTCCATAAATTTGAAATTAAAAGAAAGTCACCTATAGTTAAGTTTTTATTTTAATCAAATCTCGGGCTCCTTAAAAAGAATATTTTTAATTTATTGTATAATTATTTTAATACACTGCGCTGAAAGAGACAGGCACTTCCCTTTTTAAATCAAAAACGGCTTTTCTTTTAGCCTAATAATATAATTAAGAAGTCTCGGTTTTAATACAATATTAATACAATATTAGCATTAGCGGTTTAATACAATATTAGCATAATCGTTTCCAATATCTCCACTCTCTTTTAGAGAATCAAAGAACTTGACATTGAATATTTTTGATGTGGGTTTTTAATGATATTGCGAGCACCCCACACGCAAAATCTGCGAATTCAATAATTGAAAGCGCCTGGTACAGCTGCAATATATTGGTATCTACGATTTATAAGCAATTAATAAGCAATACGTACGCACCATTGTTATGTATTTCAGTCGCATCATCGAGAGGATATTAACAAAATCATCAAATTCTAATAAAGTGCCTACCTACCATTCGTGAGCCAATACATTTATTCACCAATTAAAAAGTCACAGAATCGAGTCAAACTGTTGCTTGAACGCCATCCTCTTCAATCTATGTACAGCTAAGTTGCGTGATTTTCAAGACGATAAAACTCACGTTTCTCAATACGCTTATAATCTTTTACTATGTGCGTCAACTCATCTTTTTCAGAGGCTGTGAGTGATCTATCAGTAAGAGAAAATCTTTTTGACACATTTGCCGATGTTTATTTATACTTCAATCTTAGCAAAACAAATACAATTTATTTTGTGAGAGGCTGTAAACATAAAATTAGTCCCTATATCTAAGGAACTAAAGTCAATCAGGGGAAATCTTTTCGATTTCTGGGTAAAATATTGAATGTTAGGTAAAATCTTTGCGGGCATTATGAGAAAGCTTTCAAACTTTCACAATCCGGACGTAACATCATAAAGCTTATTACTAACAATCACTCAGCACTGCCTTCTAAAAATATCTAATAGTGCAAGTCCAGCCTAAAGTTGAATTTGCGCATACAATATCTCGCAATCTTCTGAAATAAAAGAAAAGAATAAAGACATTCGAAAAATTAATGGTCAACCGATTTACCAGATTAACTCCCTCAATCCCTTAATAATATCGAGTGAGTGGCCTGGCTCCGAAACGGCTCTTTTTTGTATTCCTGAAGAGTTGAGATAACGAGTCCTTCCTTCTTCCAGAAAGTCATATCTTTCAGCGACGTAGTCTTGCGTAGCTGAATCCCGCTCTGCAACATATGTAGTCAATATGCATATCATTTATTAAACTAAACTTTGTTTTAGATAATATACGTCTAACGACAAGGTGAATACAATGTCTAGTCGTTTTCAGGAGCTTTTTGCTACGAAGTATCAATTTTTGGTCAGCATCAAAGTTATGGAAATACATAGTCATGTTAAGTGCGAAGAGACAAAGATTTAAATTTGCGCACATTGCTGCCGCTATGTTTGCTATATAGAAAAAAAAAATTCAGTTCCGCAATACACATGGGTTATCAATTCGGTGGATGTAGAGTTTTTAGCTTCGTCGTTAATAAATCAACGTGCTGCTAGCTGTCGTTTACGTTACAATACCTGAAGTGTTATCAAATTATACGCAATCGTCCGTCACATCGAACCACCGGGAGCGGTATTATTTAGCACAGTTATTTTAGCCAGGATTAATCTGCATATTTATATACCCGTCATCGAAGGATGAGCAGTATATTCATTTTTCCAAAACGTTTCCAACACCCAGAAGCAAGCATCAGAGACCCTACAATGTATGTATATCCTTGATCAGCATCAAATTCTAAATCGATTTAAGAATATCTGTCCGCCTGTGTGTCTGTATGTCCGTCCGTCTGTGTAATATCTATTGTAAACGTTCTCCGCAAAAATGAAGCAATCGACTTCAAATTTGTCCGAAACAATGAATGCGAGTTCTTGCGCGACGATATTGAAAATGGGCCAAACTGATCAAAGGACATGCAAACAGCACTACCTAAGTTGAAAATACCTCAGTTCCAACCGAATTTAATTTTTTTCCTGGGTAATTATATCTAATTACAAAGTTATTAAATAAATTATTAGCTCGTAAGGTGGTCATGGCAGAGATATTGGAGAATTTAGAAAAGTCCAAGATATCACATAAGGAAGGCAGTCTACGTAAATCAATTTTGGAGGAGGAGGTTTTACAAGAATTATTACCGAAAAATGATGTATCCGTGGAACCGGTGGACAAAGTGTATTATGGAATTGGTGGGAAAGTAGATGGCTATGGTGGCAATATGGCCTTAAGTTGTTTTGTGAATGCATTTAAGAGTACAAGTTTCCTAATCTAAGTTAATTTTTCGTCTAGCCAAAGGATTACGACATCGAATCGTCTCATATATCGGAAGACTATGAGGCCACCTATCAAGATAGTGAAATACCACAGATGGTTCCACCGAATCCAATACATTTGCGTACCAACTAACCAGGCATTACCCAGTTGTCGTTGTGGTTGGCATGGTGTATCGAATTTCTCTTAGTTCGCCTTTAAGCATTTTCGTGACCTTCACCACAGCATAATATCATTAAATTAATTTTACCATTACTCGTGTCGACTAAATTTCTTGTCCATTTCTTCGGATACGATTTATATGAAAGCATTAAATGATTTACTATTTCAATATTGATATAATTTATGGAGAATTCTGCATATAGGGCTTGAATTAAATCGGTCAGCGTTTCCACCGAAGGTCCGTATTTTAAAGGTTTTTCTATACCATAAATAAGACTACATTGTAGATCAAAATTTATATCTTTTTACAGGTTTTATTCGGACGACTGGCAGTTTTAAAAGATCGGTTTCTTTATCTAACAACGGCCATATGTATTTTATTAAGTTTGTAACATGTTTTCACGTTCTGTTATTCCTTCTCTTCGATATAAAATACAAGAGCAAATGATTTCGAAAGCCTATACGTCTCAAAAACAAGGAAAAAAAGGTATTTTAACGATTCAATAGAGAAAGCTGTACATGCAATTTATCCATAAAGCATTTATTTGCCTTAATAAAATCTTGTAGAAATGGTTTTTGTAAAAACTAAACTTCCAAAGTAGACAATATTTCCGTTATATTATCGAATAATTCGTACTTTGTTGTGATCATGGTATTAAGCCGTTTTAAAAGCTCATAATATTCAAGTAATAAAGTTTTACTTTCGGCAATTGGCTTTAGAATTGAAAAAATAGTCAAATTTAGTAAAAAGCAAGTAGAAACTCTATAGTATCCTTCACCACTTCTGTTAATACAGTTATTCAGATAACACTTATATAGAGATAGGTCTTATTGACGGATGTGGTCGAAAAAGTGGTCTGATCCGAACTATTCCCAATAGCATCCCTCCTTGGTCAAAAACACGTTGGCGTACAAACACAGAAGATAAGACGGGCGGACGGACAGGCCTATATATATTCAGAAGATGATTCTGAATAAAGCGGGTGTTTATTTCAAGCCCCTCTGGCTCTTCGCCATCAGTGGCACAAGGTATAAAAAAATTATGTAAGCATGTTAGCTTCTTCGCCTTGAGGCGAATATTTATTTTATTTTATTTATTTATTTTATTCCACTTATACTAGAAACTCAACTAAACAAGTTCAATAGGCTCTTAATGCAAAACTAATATTAATTAACAATAAAATTGAGTATAAGCATAATAAAATAAATAAGAAGAAAACAAAAAAAAAGAAACAGAAAAAAAAGCATGTACACTATCAGCATAGGAGCACACTTACAACCGGTACAGGACCAAATTGCAAATGAACCCCTAAGCCATCGCAAACATTCATAAGCCTGGCAACCGATAATAGATTGACAATAATTCACTTTCGAAACGTAACGACTTTTTAAGGATAAAAGCTAGTTTAAATACGACATTGGTAAATCGCGCGTATTAAGCAATGTTGCTTTAATGGACTTTAAAGAGTCCGATAACGAGAATAAGTGGTAGACGTCATTTAGGTTCTTGCAAACGACTCTGAGCGGATTGAACAGCTCATAATTAAATTTACACTGATTAAGCTTAACCAAGATAAAATGCCTAGAGAAGCGGTTAGGGACATTAAAGCTTATTTCACCAAGTAATGAAGGCGAGTCAATAGCACCATTTATTACTTTAATTAGAAAGGAAACGCCAAGAACAAATCTACGTTTCTCAAGAGACGGTAGGGACAGCAGGAGCAACCTATTTTCATACGGAGGAAGAGAAGCAATCGGATCCCAACCCAGATTTCTAAGGGCAAACAGCAAGAATTGCTTTTGAACAGATTCAATTGAATCTACGTAGCACCTATATGAAGGAGACCACACAACTGAGGCATACTCGAGTATGGATCTAACCAAACAAATGTACAGCGTTTTCGTAATGTAGGGATCATCAAGCTCTTTGGACCACCTTTTTATAAAACCAAGTGCGGACCTAGCTTTGCTAATCGAGAGCTCAATATGCAAGTTAAAACGTAACCTATGGTCAAATAGAACGCCTAAATCTGTAATCGAATCGACGTCCTCCAACTTATGCGAATCTATGAAATACTGAGTAATGAATGACTTTCTTCTTGAGAATGAAAGCTTCTTACATTTACTCAGATTTAGTTTCAGGAGATTCAAAGAGCACCATGCAACAAAATTATCCATTCACCTTGAAGCTGATGTGATTGCGATTCAACAGAGAAGGAAGAAAACAGTTTCACATCATCAGCATACATTAAGATCTAGCTGGAATTAACCACCGATGGGAGATCGTTAATATATAAACTAAATAAAATGGGACATAAGTGACTTCTTTGCCAGACGTAACGGGGAATTCATCCGAGCTAATGGAGTTAAACAAAACTCTGAAGGATCTATTGTGCAGATAAGAGCTTATCCATTTCACTAAGTAGGGTGGGAAACCAGAGGCTTGGAGTTTAAAGATAAGTAGTCTATGGTTAACCATATCAAATGCTTTGCTTAAATCAGTGTAAATAACATCTGTGCGAGAGCCACTAGAAAAAGCCTTGAAAACATGACAGGTAAACTCTAACAAGTTGGTGACTGTAGATCGCCCTTTCCGAAAGCCGTGCTGGTGCGGAGAAATATACGAATTAATGGCAAAGGCCAAATGCTGAGTCACAATACGCTCGAACAACTTGGGCAAGACACTCAAGTTGGCTATGCCTCTGTAGTTCTCAACAAATTGTCTACTTCCACTCTTGTGGATAGGAATAAGGAAACTACTCTTCCAACATGAAGGGAAAACACCTGAACACAAGGACATGTTAAAAATCTTTGAGATCACACCACACAACTCGACAGCGCAAGATTTAAGTACACATGATGGAATTCCATCAGGTCCAGGCGAACAACTGTATTTTAGAGAACTCAACTCTTTGAAAACATCATCTTCCGAAATAACCAAGTTAGGTATTGAAACCGAGTTAGTTATAGGATATGGGTAGTTTGCTGATAAATCGAAATTAGCAATCGAAAAGTTTCGTCGGAAATACTCAGCAAATAGATTTGAGATTTCAAAATCATCCGAGGAACCAGAGCCATTAAAAGAAACATGAGAGGGATATGTGGAAATTTTTCTTTTAGAGTTAACAAATTTAAAGAAGAATTTAGGATTAGCAAGCAGAGAGGATTTAATGAACTGAAGGTATCTGCAGTAATAATGATGGTTGAGGGAGTTAAATCTATGCCTCGCCACCGAGTAAGCGACATAGTCGAGTGCAGAGCCACTTTTCGAATATTTTTTGAATAGCGAGTTTTTTCTATTCTTGTGATATTTAATTGTCTTATTAAACCACGGAGGACACCTGCTTCGAGGTCGACAATGCTTGATCGGAACAGATGCAGCAATAGCTAGATTTAATGTATTGTAGAACGATGGCAATAAGCTTTCAATACTACCGGTTGAGAAATCAAGCGTCAGATGTGAAAGACGTTGTTTTAGTAATACAATATTGATTTTATGAAAATCATAATAATTATTTAAAAAAGTTTGATTTGGCACATTAAGGCATTTCAACAAACCATCATTATTATGATGAAAGGAAATGCATATTGATGGATGATAAGGACCCTCAGGTAAACTAAAAGGTGGACAACGATTTACGTAAATCTCGGGAAAATTGGCAAAGCAGAGATTAAGCAGTCTACCATTACAATTAGGGGTACGATTATATTGACCCAAATTATGATCAAACAATTCACTAAAGAACACAACAGCCCTATCAGACGTTGAAGTAGGAATCAAAAAGCCAGAATTATCACTGTTACACCAAGTGACTTGAGGCAAGTTGAAGTCACCCAATGCAACGACCAAATCGGTGGGTATACACCGCTTGGCCACTTCACAGATGAGGGCAGCGTGTTTCCTGTAAATGGAGATATCAGAATTTGGGGGAATATAGGAGCAGGTTATAAATAGATGTTTATCAGGCATATTCGCACGAATAGCGATAAATTCAACGTCAGGAGAAGTGGGAAATTCAATTAAATTGGACGGGACTGACGCAGATATGGCAATTAATACACCACCACCAATGCGATTTACTCGATCATTTCTAAACACTTGGAAAGAATTATGAAAAAGTTCCGACGAATGTAGATCGGGTTTTAGCCAAGTTTCAGTAAAGGTCAAACAGAAAAATTCCGTGCTCACTGAATTTAGAAAAGTGGAACGAATTTTCGAATTTAGGCCCCTAACATTTTCATAAATGAGAGATAGTGGGCCTGAAGAAACAATTAGTTTTTTGAAGGCGACAAGACTATTGCCTTGGTATTACGGGGACGATCACGAGGGATAAGTTCCTTAATTAAGGATCCTACTGGCCACAGTGATTTGTTTAACAACATATCACTGTTTTCAGTCGGAACTAATATTTTAAAAGAGGAGATTGCCCTAGCTTGAGAAGGAGCCATTTTGAAGATGCTGACACGCTTTAAGTTGACTGATGGGACTTTCGTCGCCAGATAACCTTTTATGTTATCCACTGATGTTTCAGGTGCCAGTCTTGACACAAATATTGCTTTTCTGGGAGGAACTGCCGTCAAGCAAATGTCATTATTTGGAACAGGAGGGGGGTTCACAGTAGGAGAGTTTCGAGTTGGGGAGAATATAGATGGGGTTATCGCCCTTGTACCTGCAGCTTGTGAGACTTGCCCAGTCACACGCGAACAGCCAGGAGGAGAGGATGGTTTATTTTTCTCTTCATTACTTTTAGGCGATGGCGCTTGATTAGAGTGAGTGGCGGCTCTGGGCGGAGATACCCTTGCCACTTCAGCGTAGCTTAAAACAGAAGGACTTGCCGGTTTGTTTGTAACTGTTTTGCTACCAACCGACTCAGCAATATCGGAAACATTACTGTTCATTTTAGAGTTAGAGGGAGCGGTAACTTGTACCAGCGAATTAGATTTGGGGACAAGGAGCCGAGATTTCTACTCAATTCCGAGAAACCATAACGGGTCTCTGTGAAAAGTTTATAAAAGTCAATGTCCCGCTGCCTGCAGTCAGGACATGACCATCTTAAGCCTTTAGACGGATCGGCGACTGCGTCAGCGCTCGCAGAGCCAACAAGAAACGAATCTATCAGAATCCGGGCCTGATTTCGCCCGACAAGGTGTATATAAACACTCCATGTCCTGTCCAAAAGACAGTTGTTGATTATGAAGAACAGACACACAAATCACTAAAAAAAAAAAAAAAAATCCTAAACATAAAAATTTATCAACCCATTTGTGCAAAACTTCTCTGTTAGGTTGACACTGTAACGAGAGATCACTAGCAACACAAACTCCAAACAGTAAAAAAATAACAGAGAAAAAGAGAGAAAACAAAAAAAAAGAGAGATTTTTATCAGAGCTCAAAATTTTTGTTTGCAAAAATCTAATGAATCAAAGCGTAAAAGAAAAATATTTCTTTTACTTTGAATTCACTCACTTTCTTCTCAAAGTATATTATAAAATCACACACTATAAGGCAGAATAGCCACGAAATTCAACAAAAAATTAAAATTTTAATTGCCGACACAAAATACATACGACTATACCGCGCGACAAAGTTGCCAGACTTGATAGTTCGGTTATACAATATGAAACTGCCATTGATTTCGACAGCGCCATCGCTGTTATAGAGATTGATCCAACATTGGATTTAGTTTTAAGTGCTGACTTATTATTAGTTACTAATAGCAGTAGTTTTATGATAACTGTAGAAAGTCGTGAAACTACACAATACATATCGCGTCCATTACATACCGGTTGACCTATTATTGAGTGTGCAAGATGAAACATTTACTATGGTTTGGGTTTGCAAGCTTTAAACAAATGGCATCATTTGACTCGGCATTTGCACATAGATATGCAGGAAGGTTTGGTTTGGCTCGTCTTAAGAGATTCGCATACAAAATAAAAAGTTCTATTCGTACTTTCCGTAATTACATTCTTACACATTTGTAAGTAGTGGCGCGACTAATTCCTTTTTTATTTTTGTTTTATGACAAATTTGCATATTTACCAAATGGAAATTATATTGTTTGTATCGAAAAAGAGATGCGGGAGAATAATTCTCATTTAGAGAAACATGAAAGCCAATATCGAATATGAATCAAAATAGGATGAAAGAATACGGAAATTAAACATATCATTGACGCGTAGTATTATGCAGATAAAAAAAAGTTGGTGAAATGCATTCCTTTTTATATAATGGAAGGTAGGTTACTGGTTCTGGTCCTTAGATTAGACAGCAAAAACAGCCCGAGTGCTTGATAATGAGTTAAAGTAGCTTTTAGATTAATTTTAAGGCGACTAAGTTTACAGCTTTACTTACATGAATGACTACGAGGTGTTGTTACGATCAGCCTCTTTATAACTGGCAGCGAGATGAGTTCTATGGAAAATTTTAAAATAATAAATAATGTATTCATTCCTTACTTCTTTTATTCCGTTTTTATATTCTTTATTTTTAGTTATAATGACATTTTCTAAGATTTGTTTTTCTTTTTTTATTATCTGTAAGGTTTTTAACTTTTAAGGAAAACAACAACAACAAACCAAACCTAGGCAAATAATTAAAATCTGAAGAATAATGGAAAAATCTGTAATAATAGTAAATAAAATAATAATAGAGCCGATAACCTGTGTTGCCAGTGCTCAATGTCTTTTTTTTAGTCTAAGAATTCATTTCATTAGTCTAAAATTAAAATAATAATAATAATAATAATAAAATAATAATAATAGTAATCAAAAATTAAAAATAATTGACAATTGTAATACTAAGTATTTTGAAAATTAATTCAAACAAATTTAAGTGTAATTTGAAAAGATAACCACATATATTGAAATTCATTTAAATTTTTTATTTGTTAACTAGATGCAAACAAACAATAAAGATCCAGAGGCAACTGCAAATCAGATTTGAAGCCCAAAGACCCCATGTTGGCACTGCCGCTTTCCATGATAGCTTTATGGAAAAATTATTATCGTATTGTGAACATAAATGCAAATGCAAGCCCGCAACACCAGCCGATTCTTCAAATAAGGTTACATTGCCGGGATTATCATTAAATGAGGAGATGTTATCTGCTACCCATTTCAAGGCTAAACGCTAAAGTAGTAAGGAAAAGTGATTCTCAGATAATAATATTTCACATTTTACCTGACCTTTCAGACTAGCATTACCCCACACGTCTTCTTTGGGAAAGACCAGTTAAACTAGGGCACAAACGTACTGCTTTTTCGGCAGCGAAAGGATATTCTCCTGACGGACAACGACAATTGCAAAAATTTGATTCTGAACTGCTGGAAAGTGGCTTATTCCTGTGTTGGATTGGTTGGCGGCTATTTTGCTTACGCCGTGGACAACAAGACTTTTTAATTGAATCCAAACCGCTGATCATATCTTTATACTGCTTCCTTACTTTTTGTCCCTGGTTACAATTACCATTGTTGACACTAGCTAAGATATCCGTTGAAGTTACTGTTAGTGTGGCCGTCCTCCATTGATAAAGGCATATATTTTAGTTGAATTTAGCTGTAAAGTCGAAGAAAATTTAACAGTATATATATATGTTATAAATTAAAAACATCCCAGGTATCCAATTAATACGCATAATAATAATAAAGTTTTCTGTTTCGTCTGCTTTAATACGTTGCAATTCCCATTTGATAATAACTTCAGCTAAATCCACAGCTAGTTTTTATGATGGAGACCAAAGAAAGGAAACCAAAGCGTTGCGTATAATTGACCAAATGGGTAACTAATTGGTGACGTACAGGGAAATACACCTCTTTACAGATATAAATCAAAGTATATAGTAAAAAATGCCAACAAACCGCTATGATTAAGAAGAAATTTTAACCTTGTTGTGTCTCACAATGAGTTGTAAAATATGGAAAAGTTGCTGCATCGAATGACCCTCTTCAACAATTAACTTCTTCGACCAGTGTGTAAGCATAGTGCCATTCTCCATACGTAAAGGCAAAGCCAGAGTTAGAATATCAACAGCTTGCCTTACAACGTGGCGAGCTTCTAAGGCGTGACCCTTTAGCAGAGAACGAAAAACTTGTAGTACGGCGACGAAGACTCTATCATAAGTTTCTTTCCAATTTGTAAAAACAGTTGACGTAGATTTTCAATGTATTTGGGTGTAGCGGCAGCAATTCGATGAAACATTTCAATAAAGCAGACTACCTTTTGTTCATATTTGTCTCCTGTAATGGGAGAGAAAAAGTTTCTATCTTACTTGCAATTTCGTATCGAGATCTCCAACATTTTTTGGCAATGTTGCAAATTGTGTTTGATTAACACTTTATTGCACATTTTGGGAAAGAGTTGAGTGAAGAAAGATAAACGTCAATTAACGTTTAATTTGTTTCTTAATGCCCGCTTATACCCCAGATCTTCCGCATACCATAGGTGTGCTGTATAAGAGATATAGACCGATCTGAAGTCTTTTCAGACCATTCCTGACGGATCGTTAAAGTTGTGTTACCGGGTGAACAGTCACTGCCCGGTTTAATTCCGAGCTAAGCCTACACGTCAGTTGCTTGTATTGTACGTAAGTCGACACCGCCCAAGGGCGCCACAGTATTGGTTACTCGCGGAGGGCCTTCTAAGCGCTTCATGGACAGCATTTCTATTTTCAATGGATTAACTAAAAAAATAATGGAAACAAAGATTTGTGCAAACTTATTAATGAATCAAGAGCGGAAATGAATGAAGTTATTGCTACAAACTCTAATGCAAAGTGACAGTTCAAACACTGAAAGTATGCAACGTGCAAATCGAGTTAAAACAGTTTTCAGGGATACTGATTAGATATGTCTTGAAAACTGCTGAAGCTCATGAAAAAAACCTAACATCATAATTAAATCCCTTTCTAATCACCGCCAAAGGCGTTAACTTTTTTATAACATACTTTGTATATTGTACTTTTCACCAGTAGCATACATACACTGTACGCTTAATAGTAACAATAAATGGAACCAATCTGCCATGCCCACAAAGTTACAAATAATTAAATTTTATATTTTTGCACTTTTTTGAGGTTTTATGTTTATTTATCATAACGCCAACAAGACTTAAAACTATTTTGATCTGAGTCTTCCGTCACGCAGATGCCCATGTATGGCATGACATAAATCAAGTAATAAACCGCACAAGCAGGAGGCAGACCAGGAGATTTTGAGACGTCTGTGTACAAAAGATTCCAACCAGTACTGTCCAATACTTGGGCTTTTTCAGCTATTAGATTCCTGAAGACGTAATTTGGAGTATCTTCTTTCTTGTGCATAGACAGCGTGGGTCAAAAGAGCAGTCTTTCAAAATCCAGGGAGGTTTAACACCAAAAGAGCGGGAAATTTTTAAGGGAATGTTCAATTCCTTTGCGACGTACAAACAATGGTCAATTGCAGATGGTGACTTTGGAATTTTCTTCGCAATAATAATCTTTCTTACGTCATCACCGAGAATGGATTTGTTTCAATTAAGAAGCTTAGGGACTATTTTAGCTTTTAACTCAAACAGTCTATTTCCTAAAGTTGGGAGACCAGTTTCAATTATAATATTATTTATGGGCGTCGTCCGAAAAGCATAGCAACTTGCTCTGACGGCTTGGTGATAGACCGGTTTAAGGATGTTGATATTAGATTTGCAGCTATTGCCATAAATTATCAAAGCATAGTCAATCTTGCTTAACACAAGCATTTTCGTAAGATAAGCAATAGTGTTAATATGCGCATGGCTTCTCCAAGCAACGTACTGTATGAAATTTACCCTTGTTAAAAGAGAATTTTTTAACCGAAGACAGTGTGCTTTCCAACGATAATTGTTGGAAAACGGGAGCCCGAGAACATGGAGCGTCTGCACATTTAGTACTGGTAAGTCGTTAATATGCACCAGTAGATTTTCTGCATCGCACATTTGTTTTCGACAAATGTGCATTTTTTTGGATTTTTGTATAGAAATTTTAGCTCCTGACGAGTTTGCCCATGTGGAGATCTCACATGCAATAGATTCGATTGTGCGGATGTTGATTGCTTTCGTGTTGTCTTTTTCTTTTGTAAAAATGTATACATCGTCCGCGTAGAGACAATGTTCCACTCTTGGTACACGGCAAAGAATTTCGCTAATTTCGTTGAAAGCGATCTGGAAAAGCGTGACAGAGAGAGGAGATCCTTGCGGAATGCCATTCTTTAGCGGAAAGGAATCAGAAAGATGATTCTTGATTCTAACTTTGAACCGCCGATGCGACATGAATGATTTGATGTAGTTGAAGAATTTGGGTCCAACATTCCATGATTTCAAGAGTCTTAAGATAACATGAAGACCAACTCTGTCAAATGCTTTTTCGAAATCAATTGAGAGAAGGGGTGTGCATATGATGGCACGTTAGGGAAGACTCCAGACGGTGACAGAAGGACTTACGGTGGACAGACGGACGCTAGACAACTGACGCGACGTTTCCTTGTATTGTGCATTTTTTTTATTTTTTTTTCTTTGTCAAAAAAAAATTTAAATCCTCAGCGGCGAGGAAAGAAAAAGAGTTTCATGACAAATTGTTACGTGATTTCGTTCGGAAATTGCTTTGCTTGTGAAATAATCAATATGTAACAGAGCATCGATGCACCCTCTACCCCGCTTGAAACCAACTTGTTGCTTTGTTATCAGGTTCTTGGATTCAAGGAACCAAGATAATCTAGATGCCATAATCTTTTCTAATACCTTAGAGAGGCAAGATAAAAGAGAAATTGGGCGATAATCTGATGCGATGGAGACATTTTTTGACTTTGGAATTGGAACAACTGTTGCCAGTTTCTACATGTAGGGTATATGGCCAGTCATAAATACCGTATTATATAGGTCCAGTAATTTCTTTTTACTAGACATAGCACTGATCATTTGGTATAAGATGCGGTCTAGACCAGGTGTCTTCCCCTTCAAATTGGAGAGACAACTTCCAAGTTCTGAGGTAGATACGCTATTTTCCAGGAACATGGCACATCTATCGATATTATTTGAAGGAG
>NW_023998462.1:294094-294819 GCF_014805625.2 Glossina fuscipes | reverse complement strand
GATATTGGAGTCCTTTTATTTTCAATGAAAGCACTGGAGAAGTTGCTATCAGAGGAGTATTCGCACCACACTTTTCCAAAATAATTAGAAATCTCATCTGCGTCAGTTAAAGTTCCATTGGGAGTGCAGATAGCAGAAATTTCGTTCAGGTTTGAAGTCGCATTAAGTCTGTTGATTTTGTTCCAGACAATTTTCATTGATGTATTTCTGTGAATTCGTCTCGAGAAAAATTCGAAACTAAATGCATTTGATTACCGTAATTCCTTCCTGAATAGAGCATTGGCCTTTTTGTATAATAACAAGTGATTCTGATCAGGACATCTCTTAAAGCGGTGCCATAGATCCATTTTATTTTTCCTCAAAAACGAAAGCGTGTTGTTCCACCAAGGAACCCTAGCTCGTTTAAAAGAGGAATAGAAAAACGCGCAACTGAGCGAATCGCTTTAGACATAATAGCAGCATCGTGGTTGCAGTTCCCGTTAAATGGCTTTGAATTCAAAAATGACTCCACCTGTTTGGAGTAATTAATCCAATCCGCTTTATCTAGGAGGAATTTGGCCTGTTTTTCTGGAGTAGCAGAGGACGTTGAAAGTTTAAGATCGATTATGATTGGAAAGTGATCACTATTATGTAGATCATCAGAAATAGACCAGGAAACCAAAGGAAGAAGTGAGGGATAGCAACATGTTAAATCAATATGTGGAAAAGTATGATGAGTTGAGAAG
>NW_023998462.1:260068-279094 GCF_014805625.2 Glossina fuscipes | reverse complement strand
TGGAGGCTTTCATATGAGTATATGTGTGATAATGATTAATTTGATAATATTTCATTAAACTTTTAAAATCTTTATTGAAAAATTCCTTTCCCTGATCAGTTTGAATATTTCTTAGAGATGTATTTCTTTTTTCCAATACCTGTTTCATCGCTTCAACTATGTCTGAAGAACTTTTAGATTTTACTGGTTCCGCGAAAGCATATTTAGAAAATACATCAATTCCAACCAAAAGGTATTTATAGCCATTGTTTAGTTTATGAAATGGAATTAACTCAACTAAATCTATTTGCCATGTATCATTAATTCCTTTTTGAATAAATCGCCTTCGAACAAAATTTTTTCTGACTGGTTTGTGAATCTCATTAACAACTTGAATTTTACTCATTTTTATACATTTATTTTTTTATCATTCTCACATGTAGCTTATGTATCTTAATATCCTGCCTAATCTTTATTGACATTTTCCGAGAAAATTCAAAACATAATCTTAACTAATCAATCTCAATATCAGGGTCGATGGACATGGACATATCAGCCAATTGAACATCAGTCTTATTTAATTCCACGCACTTTGGTAAAAAATGCTTGTAATAAAAGAACGTGATTTGCTTTTGTAATATAGTATTCCAGCGTAGGAACGTTGTTAAAAAAATTCCAACACGAGTTATTAATCTCCACGTTTCAGCATGAAGTTTTATTCTATGTCCTTTTTGTTTAATAATCAAAAGACATTGTCCATCTCGATTATATTTAAAATTACACTCAATGTTGTCTAGAGTTAGATGATCTAGAATGCTCTCAGGTTCTATAAAGTCTATTTGATCCAATCTTAGTTGTATGTATTCCTTGTAGGCCATTAAATGAATCCATTGATCACGAGTGAAACTAATAAAATTACATTTATTATCTTGCAGCCATAAAAGTGGTTTAAAGTTTCTTGAGGGTGAAAAACCACATTTGATTTTAGTATTTAAACCGACGAAATATTCCAAACCAAATATTAATTGATGGTCTTGATTTCTTTTTGGTAAACGCGGAGTTTTTTGAGCACTTGGCGATATGTGATCCATTTATTGAGACGACACAACTAGTACTGACAGCGATATGAAATCTTTTAGAATATAAACTCAAAAATTATATAAAACCAGCTCAGTATTTATCAGTAACTCATCAAACCATGTCCAGCGTAACTAAAAGTACATTCGCTCTTGTTGATTTCCAGTATTGTCATGGAAATCAGAAACAAATTTTTATTAAAGAGCTAGCATATATGAGTGCAAGTTCTGTTGTAGCTAACTACTTTTTATTTAGACCACCGTTCGGTGAAAAGGAATTAAATGAGAAAACTAGGATCAAAATCATTTTTGTGCTAAATTTATTCATGGTTTAAAATGGTGGGATGGTGCTATAGACTATACCTGCTTAGGTGACATACTATCTCCCTTGAATAATTATGAGTACGTTGTAGTCGTGGGAAGAGAAAAACAAGAATTTCTTAAAAAATATTTGAAATCTTAAGTGATATTTGTGGACACTCAAACATCTCTGCGAAAACTACCTAATTATTTTACTAACTGCTCACATCATCGAAATGATTTTAAATTTAGATGTGCTCGTAACAATTTATATAAACTTTTTATCTATCTTGAAAAAAACTCAAACGCCTTTGAAGTTATTACTTCAAATTAAATAAATAAATATTTATAAAATGACGAATTCTATGAAGTCCTAGTTTATTCTCTAGTTTATAATTAACAACATGTTTTATCATCCATTTACTATGCTTATTAGTGGACCATCAGGGTCAGGCAAAACAACATTTTTGAAAAATCTTATTCACAATAAGCATTTTCTGATTAATGTGAAAATTGATCGAATAATTTGGTGTTATGGTGAAGAAAATGCGAAACCTGATATAAATAATGTTGCGCATATTGAATATAACAATGGAATACCAGAAAACTTGGAAAATGTTCTCAACGAACCAACTATCGTCGTACTCGATGACTTAATGATGGGAGCTTCAACAAAACAGTTTGTGAACTTTTCACAAAGGGGTCATACCATAGGAATTTTTCTGTCATTGTAGTAACACAAAACATATTTCAAAAATCGTCGCACACAAGAGATATTTCATTGAATTCAAAATATATAGTTGTGTTTAAAAATCCTAGAGATATCCTACAGTTTCAACATTTAGCAAGGCAAATTCATCCAGAAAATTCATCTGAACTTATGAGAATATATAAAGATGTGACTAGCAAACCTCACGGTTATTTATTAATCGACCTTACACAAAGCGTAAATGATTTATTAAGGTACAGAACGAACATATTTAATCTTAATTTTGGTGTTGCTTCTGTGACACCGGAGAAAATGGCCTTAAAAAAGAGTTTAAAGCGACTGAAGAACCACAAACATATGCTGTTTGTTCTCAAAACCAATAATAGAAAATTAAGAAAAGCTGTACTCAACTGTGCTGGTGATGAATAAATTAAAACTTTGACTGAGATTATCTTTAACACAATAGCTGGAAACACTAAACTAAAAAATAAAGATTTGAAGGTTTTAAAAAAGTATAAAAAAGAACTTAGGTTCATCTCGAGACCAAACGCGTCCATAAAGTCTAAAAGAAAGGTTCTTGTGCAGAAAGGTAGTGGCTTCTTACCTATAATCATAGCATCATTATTAAGCGGATTTATCGGAAAATTGTTAGATTATGTTCAATTTATATAAGCCGAAGCGAAATAAAGTAATCTTGTTGTACCCAAGTGCATACGACGTGATGATGGACGATAGACATTCAGCGGAATTTATTAATAGAAAGCTGTTACCATATTTCAACAATGTTTCCCTTTCAGAATATAACAAATGGATCAAAATTAAACAAGAATTAAATACTTATATTAGAAGGAAATTAAAACCAATTAAGCAAAACTTTGACCATATACCCGAAATGGCGCTTCCTAAGAGTGATGTAGAAGACGGGAAAGTTAACACTGAAAAATCTGAAATCCTCCTCCAAAACGTGAACAATGACGGCATATTCCAAAATAGTAGCGAAAAATTGCGAAGTGACTTAGATGACAGCACAATCAAAAATAGTAGCGAAAAATTGCAAAGTGACTTAAATGATAGCATTTCAAAAGATGAATTTATGACGCCTGAAAAATTCTTAAATAGAACTAAAGAAGCAACACCATACCAAGTAAGCAGACAACCTACAAAACCTAATGTAAAATCGAGAATTCAAAAACGCATTTCTCCATATAACACCCGGCTTAGAAGCCAACTTAAAACTAAGGCTGATTTAATTAAAAATGGCCTTTCTACAGATGCTATCATTTCAGACGGAAAAAGAAAATTGGGGCAG
This sequence comes from Glossina fuscipes, assembly GCF_014805625.2. Classification (NCBI taxonomy): domain Eukaryota; kingdom Metazoa; phylum Arthropoda; class Insecta; order Diptera; family Glossinidae; genus Glossina; species Glossina fuscipes. Next base: position 275,721 of record NW_023998462.1, on the reverse strand, counting down.
AAATCTTCAATTCAGAAGGGTGAAAATAGTTTTAAGTGGATTGCTTTATAAAAATGTACATTTGAGCTAACATTAAATAAAAACTATTACAATCGTGTTTTGAGTTCATTTATCTAACGCCTTTTAAACTATAAACTACATGGAGGATTTTTATGTAACCTTATTAAGCAACAATTCAGTTGTCGTTTACGAAAAGAATACTCTGTCCTCATTTACAAATATTGTAAATCTTCCTACTATTACAAATGATCAGTGGGAAGCTGGAATAACCGAACTGTTTTTAAATAATGCTAACATTGAAAGTCATACACCTCAAGAACAAGCGCAGGAATATTCACCATTATTTATTTATACTGATATAATAAAACCTCGTTGCGTTGGAGATAAAATTTTAAGATGTCTTCGGGTTTTGTCGTTTAATGGAAAAAGCAAGTGTTTTGAGTTCACCAGCGTAGAGTACTATAGCCTTGAAATTGCTACTATAAAGGACATCTCTATACTCATAGTTAGTACAGACGGTTCCAAATATAATTTTCGTGATTCCATTACACGTACTTACATTACTCTTCACTTTAGAAAAAAGAAACGTAATTAAAATAAAACTAATATAAACGAGAGCACAAATAATATTTCATTCAGAAGTGTAACGGACTGACATGGAGCAAGTGTATAGTTCATATTACTCTAATCAAATCGGAAGTGGATTAAGTCACATAGGATCATTATATGTGTCACCACGATTCGTACAACATGAGCGGGGCCTTGGTTCATTCTTCGCGTCTTTTTTTAGAAATTTAAAACCTCTGTTTCTGAATGCGATTAAAGACCAGGCTATGGATACGGGCAAATCTATTCTCAATGATTTCGGTCGCAAGCCACTTAGAAATATTTTGGCAGAGCAAGGCAAAAAGGCATTAAGTAATTTAACAGAAAAAGCAGTCAACAAGATATCGTCTAAATTTCAAAAAGGTTCTGGCAAAAGTAGTATAAGACGTCGAATCAAAAGGAAACGATGTCAGTCACAAAAGAGATCTAGCTCGAAACGCACGAAAAAATTCAATCTACGTAACAAAGTAAAAGACGTATTTGCTTAGAAACTATGAGCACTCATATAGAATGTCTGAAAAGTGAATTAGATTTATTTGCACCACATTCTATACAAAGCAGCATTCTAAATACAGAAGAAGTCTCATATAATCCTATTCAATTCTTAGACAATCCTAGCTCCATAGAGTTTCTCTGTCTTGGTAATGGCGATACATATCGAGACCTTTGCAGCGTTTATTTAAAGTTGGTTGTTCAATTGAAGAATAAAGATAATTCTGATGTTACTGAAGATAAATGTGGCGTTGTAAATAGTCTTCTGCATTCCATGTTTCGAAGCGTATCCGTATATTTAAATATCGTATTGGTTTCGCAAAGTGACAACAATTGTCACTACAGATCATACATACAAACTCTACTCAATTATGGCACTGATGCAGGTCGAACTCATTTATCATGTTCTGGATGGTATCCAGATTACTACACCGGCGAAATATTTCATGATGGTAAAAAACAATTAACCGAATTGTTTGATAAGAGTAACAAAGTTGAATTGTTCGGAAAGCTGCATGGTGATATTTTTAATCAGCCTAAACTCTTGCTAAATAATGTTGATTTGCGCATAATATTTAATTTGGAAAAATCATCATTTTATTTAATGCAAAATCTTGCCAAGGAAACGCAGCTTAAGATATTGGAAGCACAATTGTTTATGAATCACATAACTATTAATCCAGGAATACTGGTTGCTTGCTCATCATAACATATTACAAACGAAAGCAGTTTTATATCCATTTAATAAGGTAGAAGTTAAAACATTCACTCTGTATCCTGGAAACCATACCTTATCATTAGATAATGTTGTCATAGGACAAGTTCCGACATTTTTAGCTTTTTGTATGGTTTACAATAGCTCTTATTCAGGCGATCGAACAGCGGATCCTTTCAAGTTCGAGCATTTTTATTTGCAAAGGTTTAATTTGTCAGTCAATGGTGTTCAAATACCTCCTCAACCACTTGAATTCGATTACTCTATAGAAAAATTAAGATCAACCAGAGCCTATAGCATGCTATTCAAATCATCGGGAATTAATCACTCAGATCGTGCTCTTCATATAAATAAGAAACTTTTTGAAGATAGCTGCTTTATACTAGCGTTTGATCTCTCCGCTGATCATTGTAATAACGATTTGTGTGCTAATATTTTAAGGCAAGGAAACATACGCATTGAAGGCAAATTCGCTCGGGCATTAACATCAGCTGTAACTTGCATAGTTTACTGCGAGTATGATTCGTTGTTAGAGATTGATAGAAACAGAAACGTGAAAATTACGCCTTAAAATGAATACGATACAAATAGAACAAGCACTTAAGGCAAATCAATCTACAAAGAAGTATTTTCAAGGTGTTTTCCCAGCTAATAATTTACCACGGAAAGTGGGCTCTAAACCTGCTATTATAATAGCAAATACAGACTACTCTAATCAACCAGGAGAGCATTGGGTGGCGTTTTATTTTAATTCTAAGTTAGGAGCGGAATACTTTGATTCATATGGTCAACGACCATTGAAGAAAGAATTTTAAAAATTTTTAAAGAGAAACTGCGACACGTATACATGTAATAAACAGCAACTCCAAGGATACTTTTCAAGCACTTGCGGACATTATGCCTTGCTTTATAGCTTATATAAGAGTCAACGAAAAAGTTTAAATGCTTATCTCAAACATTTTAGTACAACTGACTACAGCTTTAATGATAAGAAAATACTCAAACTATGTAAAAAGAATTTTTAATAAAATAAATTAAAATTTCATTTTAGATATCAAATTCTTTATTTTCATTTGGAATAAACTCAAAAATAGGGTCATTAGCTGTAGATTTGTCTCTTCCCCGAAAGATAATATGTTGGATATTATTTTCCTTTAACTTTAACATTCAGAGTCTGCAGAAAGGTCTATTCAAAACATTTAAAAAAATTATTAAATTTTTAGAACGATTATATGAAATATATTTCTTTTGTTTCTTGTTTCTTACCATGGCTTTTGTTGTATTGATGTTGTAGTTCTTTTTTCAATCACGAGTTTGAAGCTACTAACTAAAATTCAGTTTATAATTTATTTTTATAGATTTCTGGTCACATTGGCTGTAGTTATTAGAAGAATAAAAATAAAACATGAGTTTAATTATTATTTATTTGTTTAATACTTTATTGTAGTAAACTATCCAAATTAATCTTAGAAATTTCATTATTGAAACTATCGTCTAAAAGTCTGTTGTAGCCTGTAACTGTAGGTATATTAATATTTAAGAGTTGGTCATTGAAGCTATCATTGAAATATTGATCATAGCTTTCAATTGGATCGGAAAGTGTTTCAGTTTGATATCTGAGGTCGTAATTCGGAGTCTCGCTTTGAAGGAATTGGTCCATTTCATTATTCGCCATGAAAATTGATTGGGAGACGGTTGCCCAATTAAACTCCGACCCTTCAGAAATTTGAGCAACTTGAAGAGACGAGATTGGATTATATGTACTAGCTTGTGTTGATACAAAAATTTCCAGATCGTCCTCATTATCATCAGAAAGTGAAATAATCTCTGAAGTTTGTGACGGTAAAAAGATTAATGTCATCTGAGAATTGTAATTTTCAGTCATCATAATTTCCGCAGTAGATTGATTTTCGTATTCCGTTGATAATATTGATGATAATGATGGTGATATGCTATTGTTGTTCCTTGGTTCCATGTTAATTTTTTCTATTCTTATTTAAAGTAGTTAACTCACTAACCGATTTGCTGGTTTTAGTATTTTTGAAAGTAACTAAAGAGAAAAGTCTGCTCATACAGGATAGAAATGTTGGTGAACATACCTTCAAGCGTTATCTGTAAAATTCCATCTGTCTTTTATTTTTCTCTGTAAATACTTTGAAGTGTGGTCATAAATACCGTTTGACCTTTTTCTTTTTATCATTTGTAATGCACCATAATACTAGTTCGTTTTCCATTCTCAGCGGGGTATTTATACTAATGGAAATAGTGATAATAAAAAATAGAAATGAGGAAGGATCATGAGACGTGTAAGTGTTCTGAAATGCGATTAGGTGAAATAGTCGCATCACCAAGAGTGCACTTAAAAGAGGGAGGGACATTATGAAATGTGATCGTTGGCGTTGGAATCCGTCTTGTGAGGGTAAGTGGAGTGTCATGTGGAATGTGTAGTAGACGTGAGGGATGGTGTTGCGTGTGTGGATCCGGGCATGTGTGGCGTTTTGAGCGGGGAAGTGTGCGGACATTATTCCCCCATATATATACTACTATACGGAAAGGCCGAAAAATTTTGATGAGCAAAAAAAAAAAAAAAAAAAAGCCCCTTTTCCCCCATATATATACTACTGACAACAATTTTGAAAAATCTACTTTCTTTCGGGATTTGTATGAAGTTCCTGTAAAACCAAAACTGAATAAATTAAAGACATACAGAAATATAGTTCTGTTTTTATTAGTTGTAATCTCTGCACTTATGAAGAATAAAAGCCGTACACTCACATGCAAAAGCAAAGTAGTTACTCAAAGAGAAAAAAAAACACGTTCAAAATAAGTAACAAAAATGAAAACCAAAAGTAGAAACAAAAATCTTAAAAGGATAAATAAGAAACATTTGCGTGTATTGTTGAGCCAAAAAAAAAGCTCCCCTAACTGGGATTATTGCTGAATTTGTCCTCTACACACTTTGATTCCTTTTCTTTAAGTTTTGCAAACCTACAAAATTCTCCAAAATAATCAATCAATAGAGTGAAAAACAAGTGAAAGCAAGAACGAATTGTGCAAGAAAAACGAAGTGAAGGCTATACAAATTCCCTTCTTTAAGCAAAATCATTTGTAAGAAAAAAAGGGGGAAAAGAAAAATTTGGTAATTTAAACAAAAAAAAAGAAAAAAAAAAATTGTTTAAAAATGTTCAGATAAAGCATATATTTCTGTTTCGAGCCACGTAAGTAGATAAGAGGAAAAAAAAAGGAACGAATAGTCGTATCATGTACAAGAATACATACATAGGAGAGATGAAAGAAGTGTTTTCTTGAAGTTCGGACGAGAGTGCACGTTCGGAATAAGAGAAATTCAATTTTTTTAATATACTAACTCACGAAATCAAGAGAAGTTGGTTTGAATTTTGTGTTAACCAAAAAAAAAAAATTAAAATGAGTAAAACAAGAATATACCTATGTATATTGCGTATTGTATAAAGAATATGTGGAGGAGACTATTGTTAAGTTTAAATTGTAAAAGAGAAAAAATAGAGAAAAAGAATGATTGTAAACAGACATTAACATTAATATATTACCCAAAAATGGGTAGCCAGCTGCCTGTATCAATTAAGTTACAGAAATCTAACCAGAGGTGAGAAGTTTTTGTGGATTGTTTTACTATGTTTCTTTCTGAATTAAAGAAAAACAAGGAGTGACTCTAAAGCGTGTTTTTTTTTGCTTATTTTTGTTACCTTGCCTTCATTGAGCAAATAGGGCAATTATAATTCAATAGAAGCAAAAAAAAAAGAAAAGAAAAAGGTTTGGAGAAGTATGATTTGATAAATCGAAAGCGGCAAAAATGAAAGCAATTGAAAGCAGTTGAAAGAAAAAAAAGGAGTTAACAAAAGCACAACTAATATCGACGGTGCCAGAAAAAAAAAATCGAAATTATAATTTACAAAAGCTTCGCAATTTTGTTCTTTTGCTTATAAAAAAAAAAAAAACGGTGAAGAACATTTGAAGGCTAGGAAGTGTGTTTTTGTGATATCAGATAACTTCTTTTAGGAAATGGTAAACTTTCGCTCAAATTAAAGGTGGAAAGGAACACTGTTGGATTCACTTGATTGATGGGAGTGGTGATTTTCGAACGCATAGCCTTAAAATAAAAACTACCTACATGTGGCTTGCCATTGATGCTGTTTGAAAATTTGTAATTTTGCCACGGGACAACTACGAATAAAATTGTGTTCTCAAGTTTCATCATCCTCTTCATCATCAGATATACGCCACATCTCATCGACAGCGAACAGCAGATATCAACAGCGACCATCACAGAGGCCGTCAGCACTACAGAAGGGAGCACGATGTAATTTGGAAGAGACAACGCATGTTAGTGAGGTATTTACCTTTCCTTTTTTTTTTGTGTCCCGAGTTTCCTGTGAGTCACAATGAGCTGCTAAGGCCGAACATGCCATTGCTGTAGCAGAAGTGCAATGTAGGGGGTTGCACGCGTGGGGGAACCGTAGGAGGACATACGACGGATACAGATGGACTCACTCTAGACGGACGAACGACAGGCTACCGACATAAAACATTTTCCCTTTTTGTGTGTTTTTTTTTCTTTCTTTGTCATGCGGCTCAGAAAGCTAAGCCCCATCAATTAAATCCCTCTACCGGCCAGCGGAGCTAGACGCGTGACAAATAGTATTTACAATAATAATAATACATAATAATACATAATAATACATAATAATACATAGTAATAATACGTAATAAATATAAAGCCCCGCTAATACATAACATACATATTGTTACAAAAATCCCAAATCCAGTTAATTTCAGCTAAGTAATTTTCGTAATAATAAATTTCCTAAAGAAGGAAAAAACCAAATGAGCATTCGCAAGCGCCTCATGCAGCTGCAGGCCGATGAAAACGATTAGCGGAAAATCAGACAGGTAAAAGCTAAGTGCATATTCGCAGGCGCGTCATGCAGGTGCAGGCCGATGAAAACGATTAGAGCAAAACCAGGCTGGGATTAGAAATAAAACGATAAATTTAGGTATAGTAACATGCTTGTAAAAATATATATAAACAGAATATTTGTGGAAGGGAGAGTTAGTCGGGCAAGAACATTTGAGCTGAAAGTACGGCCAAAATAAATTGTGAATAATCCTACATGTAAGAAATATAATTGTAAATAAATACTCCTACTGTTGTGAAAGACAAAGTAGTAAAATAAAACAACTTTAAAGTGTATTTCTCTTGATCTATAATTTCGGAACATGCTTCTTTCTTCGTCTAGGCAAGGCACCTTAGCTGCTCACGAATATATTGCGCCATCCCATAGCCTGTAAGCAGCCTGAAGTATTCCGTCTCGTTGGCAGTTAGCCGTTTGGCAGCTACCTTGAATGGCACCTCATTCAGGCCGTATGGCAGAAACTCTTCTTCGGTCTGGGCTGGTATTGTGTAATCCAGCTTTTCAATGAGATCATAATCGCCAACAATTATGCGTCCGCCTCCCCAAAATTGGAGTTGCCTTTTCATTAGGCGGGCGCCCAGCTTTATTATATCTTCCACCTGTCTTGTTCTCTTTCTCCTGTTTGGCGCCATCTTGCAAAAAAATCTCTCCAAGAGGTCTTGGCTGTAGGCGTGGATAGTTATGCCAGGGTAAGCCTCCAGCAGGCCATCCATTACCTCCATGAAGTTGTCGATGGTGTCCAAGGTGGGGTCAGTCACCTCGGCCGTCTGGAAGTTATCTTTTAAATACGTTTCCGCTTCCGCTAGCACCGCTTTCTGTTCTTCCTATTCGGCGCTGCTTATCTTGCCACTGTGCATGACTGTGCACAATTCAGTCAGAGCAGCGATGGCTTCGTTTGTTCTTATTTCTTTTCTTTCACGAAAAATTCTGCGCTTCACAGCGACGTCCAAATTCGTCACTGTTGGGGGAGTTGATAACTGTATAAATTCTTTGAGCGATCCATCAAATGTATTTATTAAGCATGCACCTCTCCTCTTTAAGTAACTTGAGGTGCCAGTTTTTCCTGCATGTGCCTTGGTGACGGAGGTCAGGTCATACTGATTGCTGTTTCTCATCCTATCGTGAAATCCATACAGCAGATGTCTGTAATCGAACAGATGTTGTATCGTATAAATGGTACTGTCAACTCGCTTCCGTTGGTACTCCTATCGCTATCCTTCCGTTTTTCTAACTTCTTTTGTGTCTTCGTAGACGCAGCCGTAAAGTATAACCTCGGTCCGAAAATATGTTGTTTTTTCGTTTGTGTACGCGTCCTGCACAACCTTGTCGTGAAGATTTAACCTCTCCACGATCTCTCGCAGCGCCTCGATGTTTTTATGAATTTAACATCCTGGCCTTCAGCGGATTCAATACTTCTGCTATTCTCCCTCTGCGCCTCCATGACCACTACGTTATCAACTCGTTGAACTTCCTGGCCTTCATTTTCGAGTGCAGCGGGTTCAAGCCGTCGCTTCTTTTCCCTCCGCGCTGCTTCTGCCGATGTTGTTGGTCCCTCGTCGTTTCTGTTCCTTAAATTATACCTATTGGGGTTTTTTTTAGATAATAGTCGTTCATACCTCTGTATGTCCGTCTGTACGGCTGTCTGTACGTCCATCCGTTCTTCAGTCTGTTCGTTCTCCATTTCAGAAAACGCAAAAAAATCTTCACTAACTGATTTATTACATTCTAAAATATGCTCAATATCCGGCTCAATCGTTATGATTTCGCCCGATATCTCAATGGCTCTTTCCCCGTTACCTAACATTTCACTTGTGATCCTATTGGCAGCATGCTTGGAGTGGCTGCAAAATTTAAAGTTTCAGTAATATTAAGCTGGATGTCCGACCCGGGGAACCTTGTGAATGACTACGTTGGGAATCGTTATGGTAAGCAGATGCGGCCTTGCTTTGGGACTTTTTAATTTAAGCAATCCGTCTTATAGAGAAAATGCGTGAAACTGCATGTTCAGATGATTCGTGAAACAGTAATACAGGGCAATCTGGCAAGATCTGTATGATCACCCAGAAATATGAACCATAAAACAAGACAAGTGTAAGATAATAATTATCTCTACCAATACTCTCTTACTTATTGGAAAACTTCCATCCATGAAGGTGCCCTGTATGTCTGATGACACATTACTGCCCATCGTATTAGTAATGTGGGAAACTAAACATAAAATAACTTGTTCTACATATTGCCAGCTACGAACCTTTATTTTTACCCCTTCCTATGTTCATGTCAACATGAATTTTACTTTGCAATTTGATCATGAAAAAAATTAATAAAAAGAAATTATTAATAATAATATAGGTGCACATACAATCTTTTCGTTTTCAAATTCATGTATTATTCCTTTTTTGTTAAGGAAGGGCCAAAAAATTGGGCACTTTAGAGAATAAGCGTATATATTTGTTTACACTTCTCAATAATTGAACACGTGTTTGTTTAAAAATTGGATTCTTTAGAGAGTAAGCGTCCACATTTGTTTACACTCCTCAATTTGTTTCTTAAGAGTTGTCGCATGTTTAAAAATTGGGTTCTTTAGAGAGTAAGCGTATAAAAATTGGGCACTTTAGAGAATAAGCGTATATGTTTGGGCAAAAGTGGGATCCTCTTAATCGCAAAATCTTCAATCGTGTATATAGAGCTTTAATTCAGAGCAAACATTTCTTGGATGTTCTTGCAATCTGTAGTGCCCGTGTGGCTATTGTCAAATGCAAACATAAAGGCACGGGATTCAGCGTTGATATTAACCTAAGTTGTCCTAGTAGCGTAGACAGCACTCGCTTTCTGCAGGCTTTAGTGGAAGCTGACGCTCGTATACACTTCCTGCTGTTATTTTTGAAAATATGGGCTAAACATATGCAAATTGTGAAATACGGTAATATGAGCAGCTATTATCTAATCATATTGGCGATATTCTATTTGCAACAGCCTCTAGAGAATTACAACAATCTGGCAATTGTATTGCCAATAAAGAAGTTGCAAGCAAATTGCAACGAGCACCTCGTGCAATGTGTAAATTATGCTTTTTATGTGGAAAGTAATGAAAACAAACCTTGCCTGCCTCCCTCCATAACTACCTTTGAATTAATCATAGGTTTTTTTGGTTTCTATAAAAGTTGTAACTTATCTTCGGTTGTACTGTGACCTTATTTGGGCAGCGCAATTCCCCGTAACGATTTCGTCAATGATAGCATTAACTTCTTCGAATATCACAATTCGTTGCTTACTATGAGTCAATATTTTAATAAAGATCCTGAACGACTTCGAATTGATACCTGTCTTTGCGTTTAAGATCCATTCTGTCTTAATCAGAATGTGACAAAATCTATAAACGGGATTAAGACAGAATATTTTGAATACCGCCTGGCTAATGTTTTTAATATTTCAGTATTTGTCAGAACGACGATAACATGGTAGAATTGTATGAGAACCACATCTTCGATTTGCACGATCCGTTCGAAATCTTACCAATGAAAGTAAACGAAACAAAGCATGTTGAGCCAAGCGTAAACTTGAATGGCAGATCGGAAAAACCACAACAGCTTGATAACGAGAAGCAACAGCATGCTAGCTTTGTATTCACCCCCAGCCGCAACGATATTAAAGCTATAATTGCGCATAAAGACTATTCACAGAGTTTGGGCGATAATCTGCAAGTTTTTAAATATTGGTCTAAGTGTTACATAAAAGCAGTTGAAATTATACTTTCGCAATTGTATCGTCTGGAACTAAAAGAAAATTCAACGCAGCAAGAAGAAAACCGATCACTTTCGAAAGACAGTAGCAAACGCGAAGACATAAAATCATGGTTTATTTCGGGTTCGACTGACTTATGGACTAGCTGTTATCATCAGAAAACACACGATCGAACATTCATGGAATATCATATGGATCAAACCGAACGTTTATACAAAGCCCGTGCGCAAAATCCATTATACTCTGTAGATATCAAAGCTTTGCTAACTCTTACGGTACCAATGAAATATCAAAGCATTGAATTAAGGCTGCATTTGCCGAACGATTCATCAGAAATTATTTTAAACAAAAAAACATCCGCTCAAACGTTTCTTTGATATGTTGAAATGCACCATTGCAAACTTTGGCCTTAAAGAAGCTTTACAATCGTCATTAATTTCCTAACCAAACTTTTTATTTTATTTATGAAGGAAGAAACACATTGGCTCTTCATTTTCTACCGCCAAAAATAGCATCTCAAAAATGCTCAAAAACATATATATATCATCAAATGTCTAAAATTTGAAAATACCTGTTTACTTTGAAAATACCGTTTTACTTTTAACATTACCTTTCTTTTTTTTTTTTTGGGATGTTGAGTTAACAATCTTATGAATTAATGAAAATTGAACGAAATTAATTTTAGATCTTATGAATTAATGAAAATTGAACGAAATTAATTTTAGATCTACAATTTTACATCATGTATGATGTATAATATTATTAGGAATATCACAATATAATTATGTTCATTTTGAACAAAATAAACCAAGTGTATGCGCAGAAATAAGCAAGCAATTTATTTGTAGCTGTAAGAAAATTCAATCTACTGTTTTGATCTTTTTTTGCTCTTCCTCTCTCTTCGCCTGGGTTCGTGGAAAGGTTCAAAGCGGTTGTCAATATCAATTTGTTAATTTAAAATTGCAAAAACGCCCACGAGTTCTAGTTCAAATCTATAATAATTTAAATCAATTGCTTCTGCATGTCGTCCATTCGTTCTCATAGTCCTTCTTGAAACGTTTATCAGTCTTTTCCTACTTAAACAAATCAAAAAAAAAAAACCAAAGTATGAGTTGACAAAAAAACTTGTTTTACACATATGGAATTTCTCCTGTTCACTCATTATTTTGCGTTGAAATTTAAAATTGCTATCAGTCTGGGAGTATATATGTATACGAGACGTATTTCGTTGCCTTAGTTCATTCATTTTCTATATCTCAAAAAAGAAAAAAAATTTTTTAATTATCTTTACGAACATTTGTTTTTAATTGATCAGTAAATTGATAACTTGAATTGATCAGTAAATTGATAACTTCTTTGCCTGTTTCATGTCTGCCTGCCTGTATCCTCATCTGGGTATGCACATTAAAGGTTTTTAGTGCGATATTTGGTAGATGCTACAGGACGAGTTCTTCTCAACCACATATTTCACGAAAGTACTTCAACTTTCACAACGGAAGCCAGAGCTATCTTTCACGCTGCCAACCTTGCCCATAAAAACAAACTCAAAACCGCTATTGTTACCGACAGTTTGTCTGTATTACAAGCTGTTCGGAATCCTTCGACTTCGAGATGGAGCACCATCAACAAATTAAGGAATATAATTACTACACCCGACGGAAAAATTAAAATGTTATGGGTACCAAGTCACATCGGTTTACTGGGAAATGAGCAGGCTGATCGAGCGGCAAAGTATGCTGCTTCTGCTCCTCTAATTATGGATGATGGCTTGGAAAAGTTGGATCTTCAAAGATACATTGGAAGAAAAGTTAAAGAGAAAATTGCAGAAGGAAATTTACAATACCATCATCAACACTACTCTTGCATTAACACTCAATTAACTCCACCTCTATATCCAACAAATGTTGAGAAAACCAAGATCCGCTCGACAAAGGAAGCAGGAAACAAGCCAGTTTTCTTAGTACGAGAATTTATGCCCATATACCAGCCATTTTTTTGTTTACGTCTTACGAAGATAATGTCACCCAAATGTAATTCCACTTCAACATTACTATTGGGCGGATATGAGACCACGCAACGAAATCGACTGCAAGAAATCAAAAAACTGATACCATTAAGATTCCTCTTTCAATCAGGTTTAACATGAGTAAAGATAGCGACCAAAAAAAAAACAAAACCATACCTTTCATCCGCATTTGACTGATTGGCAGCGATGGACTAATCGTCATCCATCCATGTCAGCGGTAGTCAATTGTGTACCATTTGAATCGCATCCACCTAGAGAATATATAACGCCATTCAAGGAAATTGCAGAGTTATTATACCTAGATTGCGCCATATTTGAGAGTAACAATTTGTTTTTAGGAGATCATAAACTTCGAAGTTTTTACATGCAGTTTTCTTTTCTTGCATTGGGGCATAGTTACAACCTGTTCTGTTGTAAAAAGAGCTGTACTCATTATAAGGAATAAGTTTGTAACCACCGCCGAGAAATAAAAATTCCTTTTCATTCACACTTTTTGTTTCTGCTGAAGGTCTTTCTGTTGAACATCTTTCACTTAAAGTCTCAATTAAGGATTTACTGCATTGTTGATCCCCGATAAGCATAGGGCGGCTTGCTGCTGGTGCCGTAAAAAAAAAGTTGCGTTTGCTGTATGTATGATGAATCGCCGTTGATGACTGCATAATGCTTGGTTTTTGTTGATAAGATTGTCTAAAGAGCAAATTTGCGAAATTTTCGCATCGTTATTAATACCGTTTCCCTTGTTAGGACCAGTATGAGTTGTACAGTTTCGATGCCATTCAGACTCCAACTCTTGCACTGAAGAGATTTACGATTATTTAACATTTGATTTTGAGCCAGATGCGAATAAATATGGCAGATCAGATTTGTTTTGTGTATTCATTGTATTCTTGAAAAAGTTAATAATCGAGCCTGATGAATTGGCTTTTGGAATGTGCGCTATTTTGAGCGTGTGATGACCATTTCAATTCAATCTATGGAAATTTGAAGTAAATATTAAAAAGTTTGAATGGACGGATGTAATTTTACAATTTAAGAAAATATAAGAAATTGTTTACCGAATTAGCGTTTTGAATGCGATTTTCTTTAAACTCGTCGTTATTGATATCATCACCTTCACCAGAATTTTCTTGTTTACCATGATTTTTTTCCGAGAATAAACTTTCACGATCCTGGTCATCATCCGAAACCAATTCAATTGTATCCCAACGTTATATTGGACCACAACTAAAAATCCGGTATAGAGGTATAGCTATATAGCTGCGGGCTTCTCCATCATCTGCTTTTCGATCAATTTTTGTATTTTAACTGCATGTACCGGTACTACGAAAATTTCCTCAAATTTCGATTTTTTCGGAAGCCCCATTAATGCCATTTCGTTGCTAAGTTTATTATCTAAAACTTTAACCTAAAATATCAATTGATTTCACTGTATATTTAAATATTGTCAATTCCGATTTGGGACTTCAAAGATTATATTGCAAAAATAGTTAATTTTCACTATTTTTTCAACGTTTTCTCCCAAAAACATTTGACAGGCAGCAAAAAAATGGAACCAGATAGATAATTAGTATAACAAGGAAAAGCTGCAGCTAAAGATAGCGATTACAAGAAAAACTTTGTAGACAAATCAACGATTTACGATAGGTACGGCGATATGTATATTTGTTATGAAGGAAACTAATATTAACTTCACTGTTTGATACGTTTTCGCGTTTCTTGGTTGCTTACAAATCGTGTTGTAAGAGGGCTTCCAGAAACCACTGTTTGCAAGTTAATCTCCAAATGCACAATCGCTTGATGCAGTTCTGTTGATTCCTCGAAATCTACGATAAATTGATTGACCTCCTTTTGGACGATATCATTTGTCACTACAGGCGATTGAGGCTTTTTCTTCTCCTCAGCTGTTGGCGGCGGCGGAAGTGGCGGGATCATCCTAACATCTTTATCATTAGCTAAGTTCATGCCGAGAGGCAATCTAGAACTACTTCAAACGTCTCTGTTTTTTCGGACTCATGTAATTTCTGTATATCATCACTATCGTAGCTGGCGATCGCGCCTACGCCATTTTATTTGCTTGACAAAATGCGAGCTTCTGTTTCAGGAGTCCCATTAGTCTTTTTCTAAAATCGACATTTTAAACTTTTAGCGAAACTTTTTTTTTGTTTTTATGGAATTTTTCTGAATGTACAATTTTCAAATTTTACACAGCAAATTTTTAAAAACGCTAAAGCATAATAACTTAAAAATAATTTCACAAATATATGACTTTTTTTCATCAAAACAATTTTTTCCTCTTATTTCTTAGAAAATAACAATTTCTGTGCAGTCTTTTCGAGCAGATCAAAACTCACAAATGGACATCGCGAAAATAAACAATAACAATGCAAATTGCCATTAAGTAATGCTTTTTGTTCTTGTTCCTTTTCATTAGTGATGTTAAGCTACAAAAGCGTTATAGCGTTTTTTATATCAAATTTTTACGTTCTTAGACTGCTTTGTATGCCCTGACAAAGCGTTAAGAAACAAATAATAGAGAAATGAAAATACATTGAAATCACAACGCATTTGCAATACACAAAAAATCAGCTTTTTTATATTGGAAAACGGCGTTTGTAGATTACGTAGTCTAAATTTTTCAAGAAAGAGAAAAATTTGTAAAATCTTTTTACTAATTCTTGGTGCCTTAGAGGCCAAATTTTATATCGATATTTACTATAAAGTTACTGTCCTACACGTGTAAAAAATTTATTATTTCTTTCAATGATTGGTTGATTTTATTATCATATGAAATCAAAATTGGAACATTTTTAAAAACCCGTAAAAACTCTAGGACGTTGAAATAAGAAAAAAAGGTCATTGTTTTATTTTAATTTAGCTTGATGAATATTTATTTTTTTATGTATGACTATCTTTAACTCATTGAAAATCGTTCATATTTTTAGCAGTGGTCCCAGTCAGTATCTTCTTATCCTATATAATAATACAAAGAAGATTTACGAGTACGTCTACCTGTTGCGAAAAGTAGCTCCACGAGTTTCCTACAACGATTGTTACTGGACTATCCGGATTTGTTGCATCCCAGTGGGGAAGGCGGAGGGGAGGGGGGGGGGGGGGGGGG
>NW_023998462.1:251452-259968 GCF_014805625.2 Glossina fuscipes | reverse complement strand
AAGTCTTTTAACAGTTACTTAATTTTCTATACTTACTGAATTATTTATACCTGATTTTTGTTAAAATTATGCAGAAACTTGAACGTATGGTAGACCGTATGAGTGGCTCTCAAGTATTAAACTCGCTATACTGAACAAATATCTGAAAGGTAGTGACTTTGAAGGATCCAATGTGGAGCAATGTGGAGTAATATATTGTTTTTCATATTTTGATATTATTTGATATTTATAATAAACATAATTTGTTAAACAAGTACAGTCAATGCAATCTGAAATATTCGAAATTATTCGATTTCTTTTTGATACACGCAACAAAGGCGTCTTACTTAGATATTATCGATTATTCTAGAAATTAGGGACAATTTTTTAGATAATTGGTCGTCGACTTTGTTTAAATTATAAATCATACGCATTGAAATCGATATATGAAAGGCCAGGTTAGATTTCCTGAGGTCAAATAAGCGCAGTCGTCGTAGTTTATAAGTCGATTTTTTTCACATTTCATTCTTTAAATTTTCGGTTTTGGCTTTGTGTGGGAGGTGCGGTTTTGATGTTGAATTCCACTATTTTTTCAAAGTGTTTTGAAGTGTTTAAGACTGGTTATGACTGTTAAAGACTGTCTAATAAAATTTTATATGCTTTCTATCTTGAATTCCGCTATTTTTTCAAAGTGCTTACAAGTGTTTAATAATGAATACTCTTCCAAAAGGGTATTGTGTTAACTTTATTGAATTATGTCCGACGTATTTATTCTCATTAGTTGAGAGGAAGGAAAAGCAAGCGTGGTTGACGTTTATCTACGTCTGTATAACTATATCGCAATGGATTAAAGAAAAGATTTAAAACTAACTAAAGATATCAAAAAATTTGTAAAAATATCCAAAAAATTGTAAAAATCGGACGGCAGGTCTCTAAAAATGCACAAAAACTAGTTAGAATGTCTTTGAGGAAAAATAAATATGTTTTTTGACTACGAACAAGGAAAAATTTATATATAAAATCTGTTGAATAATATGTAAATATATTAATGTATTTTATAGTTACAATACGTCCGCCACTACTTCTTTAAATACATTTTAACTCAATTCAAAGCCAACTCCGGACTGCATTGCATACAGAAGTTTTTCACGCATTTGTACAACCGATTTGAAAGGTGGTAATTTGAATAAATTTGTACAAGTACTAGCCGTAGGCAAACGTTCCATATCACCAGCATTTTGTATAAAAAACGGAGAATCCAAGTCCTGTTCAAACAAGGCAATTTTCAGTCAAAAAAAGAAACTACAGAAATGCTACCGCAACAAACTGACATTGAAGCCAAGTAGCGGCGGTCTTGAGAAACTAGTGACAAATTTTAGCAATTGCCGCTTTTGCATATCATCAAAACTTTCTATAGCGCACCAAAATGCCACAATTGAAGGCTGTTCGGGGTTGTAGTCGGCGCCATATTTACAATTTTTTTTAAGATTTTCGAAGTCGATAGGAATTTCTGCGCCCGATATTAATATTTGAAGTTCTTTATTACTAAACATATACAACCATTCCAAAGGCAAAACATTAGAAAGACCTTTTCGGAAAGCCACACAGTGCCGACGAATTTGAACATTTAGTTTATTGTCGGCCATTAATTGGACATATTCGGTGCGATTTGAATTCGTCAAGGATATTCTTTGATCTTGTGATTTTGGTTCTAATACTTGTGGTTGACCCGACGAGCTAGTTGCTACCGTAAAATCCACATTTAATTCGGCAACGTCGCCTTCGTAATCTTTGAGATAAAGCAGATTTTTGTATAACTCTAGATCCAAAGATGCTAGCTGATGAATATCAACATCAGCATATTTGCCCGCCAATTTCGTAAGAAAAAATTCCGCCAGCGGCAGTTCAACCAAGATGTTTTCATCTATGGTTTTTCCTAGAATTTTTCCCATAAAATAGTAGTGTTTTTTTTAAGTCCACCAACAAATCTCCCATGTTCGGATTTCGATACAATTTGTTGTCTGTCGTTACCCTGAAAATTTTAACGTATCCATGATTAATTATTAACAATAATATTACAAAACTTACATAAAAAATTCCCGATTTGGATCAAAAGTAATCTTAATTAATTCTGAAAGAAATTCACGAAATACTCCACCACCATCTATGCCAGCTTCATCCAAACCCAAAGAGTATACGAACTGAATACGAAATTTTAAACGCAAATCGGGTTCTATTTGAACACTTCACGCGTTATTGCAAAACTGGGAAACAATATGTTGTCAAAATTACTATTTTCTGGCCTTAATTTATCGTAACCATCTTTATACAAATGAGTTCTTCTCACTGTCAACATTATCGAAGGACCTTGTAGAAATGCTTGCAAATGTCCCTGGATCCTCATTTTATCTGCAGCCACAAGACCTTGCAAGATATTAACGCGTTTACTGAAAGCTACCACAAATGGTATCTCACGCAATATGGTAATAGACGTGATTTGCTTGGTTAGACATGAGAGGGTCGTTTTCAAAATCCTCACTAGTAAAATCTCTTATAGGCTGAAATGGTCTTATGCCCCGAATACGACAACTTATGCCGCGCGTCAAAGGCTAATCGCTAGGCCGATCCAATGGCAAATCCAGACGGCCCACGATCCAATGGGACTCTGGACAAAAGCCTAAACGCAAATCGCGAGTGTGAGTTTGATTTAACACGAATACAACCACTTTTAGTAAATTCGACCATATTAGCTTTTGCTGTTTCATTCGTTTGTCGTCTGAGTCGGAAAGAGCTAACACAAAACCATCGTGCTGATTTAGGGTAGATCGCGTCTCTTGTAAGGCTAATTCCACCAGACCTAATAATACTTCTTTTAAAGTCTTTGATAATTGAACTATTTCAGCAAGAGTAAATGGCATCAACCGAACGTGTAAAGTGGGTTGCAATGGCTTTTCGATCAGCAACTTTTCGTCGCAAAAGTCAATATCATGTAAAATTGGCAGGAGACGACCAAACAACATACAGAAAGTTGCTAGTAATGAGACAAACGATGAGAAATTGGGTACTTTTGCTGTATTAAGGAATGCAATTAAAATGGCATCAATTCCTACAAGGACAATATAAGTACGATTTTATTTATTTATTTTATTTATTCCACTTATACTACAAACTCAACTAAACAAATAACAGTCGAGTTCAATTGGCTCTTAATGCAAAACTTATATTAATTAACAATAAAATTGAGTATAAGCATAATAAAACAAATAAGAAGAAAAAAAACGAAGCTTTTTGATATCAATATCAGCGGTGCGTTAAAACCCTGCTGCTGCGACTGAGCTACCAACGTAAACCAAACAGCCCGTATGAAATTTGGCATAAATGGGAGTGTATACAAGAATCTGAAAGGATATCCGATATATTCGCGTTATAGTAAATAGCATTTGTCTCGCCTACTTGTACTCGAATATCGCAGTTTTATTGTATATCATAAGATTATGGCAAATTTCACACAGTCCTTGGAGGACGCCGTCATCCTTGAGATAGTTTTCAATATTATCAGCAATTTCAACAAATTTTGCTTTTCGCTCTCAGTAAGTAGTACAGTAGGTGAAGTATTAACTACGTCCATTGCTTGCAAAGGACGTTGATTTGTGTAAATACTTTCACTAATAGAAATTTACAAATATAATACACATGTGTACAAATGCACAAAACAGAAACATTTAACATTGCATACATATAAATGTATCAAACATAAGTTCGCCGCATTTTTTTTCGAAAGAGAAAGGAGGAGAGATAGATAGATAGATAGATAGAGTGAAAGAGAGAAAGAAAAAGAAAGAGAGAGAGGGAGAAAGAGGGAGGCAGAAATTAACACTTCGCGCTTAAAAGATTTAACGAAACTTTATTTAGCAGAAATTTGTTACCAAGTCAAATCTAATCCAAAATTCGCTTGGAGAGAAGTGTTGAGTGTGCGCTCTTCTGTTATATTTGCTTCAATTTACTGAATGATTAAAGATTGTCGTGTTTTATTATTATTGGACCATAAAATTTATTGCTTACATGTATGTGTGCATTTGAACAAAATTGATGGGCATATATGGTACAGATAAACGTATTTACGTACAGGTAAACCCGCAAACTCATTGCTTAATAATTGAAAATTTGGAGCAATATTGTTAGTAACATGAATACTGCCAATATCTTGCTGTGGTACTTCATCGTCTTTGCCAAACCTTTCAAACTTTTTTTTGTCTTCTCAATTTCGGAAAAGTAAATAGTAAAATGTTTCGTAAAATAAATGTGGAAAATTTCAGACTTCTACCGTTTATAATTTCTTAGTAGCGAGCAAAAACCCACGAATGTTTGTTAAGAAAATGGGTATAAAAACAGCAGAGTTAACAAAGTGAAGTGAGTGAACAACCTAAAGATTGGTTTTCATTTTTTTTCAAAAATAGCATTACCAAGTATCGTAACTCGGTGGAATGTTTTCTTAAAGTGTGCATTTTTAATGACTTGTATTTCTTTGTCATCCATTCTTACAGCTAAAAATTAAATAAAGAAACTTTTCTCTCAGATACTTCCAGAATGAAAAGCAGTTGATCAATAAGAATCTAAAGGCAATCAAAAAATTTACATCAAAGTGCACTTATTTGTACGTACATTATTAAATGAATCACCACTAAAAATTTAGGTTCCGATCATCGACTACCCCTTTCTGAAAAAAGTGTAGGTTTCTCATTTATATTTGCAATAGCATCAAGTTTATTCATTTCATGATCTTAGGATTTTGTTAACGGACTATATCCGTTTTTTTCGACTGGCTCTATCTTCTAAAAATAGTAATTGAAATACAAACAAGTTAGTATAATTCGTATAACATTTACAGCGTAAGTTTGCTTAGAGGAAAAAAAACTTCAAAAAATTCTGCCTGAATATACATTGGGATGCGTAAACGATACTCCAAAATAGGAACCATTTAGTCAAGCAAAATCCTTCTCCGTTGCTATGAATGAACTTTTCTCAAGTGATCGTAACGTAAATCGTAGTCAAGACGGTGGTGACAATGTTTACCCTGAACGCGAAAATGAACGTCCAAATATCATAACAAATAAGTCGACATATGGGGATACGTTTTTCCGATTATTTGGAGTAATTCCTTTGCAGTGAAGCGAAAAAAGTTGCTTCCGCTGCTACCAGCAAGTTCTTATGATTTTCGGACGATGCCCATAAATAATATTATAATTGAAACTGGTCTCCCAGTTTTAGAAAATAGACCTTATGAGTTAAAAGGTAAAATAGTCCATCAAAATTATAATAATAATAATAATATTTTCTATAGTGATAGACGTCATTTAAGGTCTTGCAAACTACTCTGAACGGATTAAACAGCTCATAATTATATTTACACTGACTAAGCTTAACCAAGATAAAGTGCCTAGCGGTTAGGGACATCAAAACTTATTTCACCAAGTAATAAAGGCGAGTCAAAAGCACCATTTATTACATTGATTACAAAGGAAACGCCAAGAACAAACCTACGTTTCTCAAGAGACGGTAAGGACAGCAGAAGCAACCTATTTTCATAGGGAGGAAGAGAGGCAATCGGATCCCAATTCAAATTTCTAAGGGCAAACATCGAGAATTTCTTTTGAACAGATTCAATTGAATCTACATAGTACCTATATGAAGGAGACCACACAACAGAGGCATACTCAAGTGTAGGTCTAACCAAACACATGTACAACCTTTTCGTAAAGTAGGGATCATCAGCTCTTTGGACCACCTTTTTATAAAACGAAGCGCGGACCTAGCTTTGCTTATCGAGAGCTCAATATGCAAGTTAAAACATAACCTATGGTCAAATAGAACGCCTAAATCTGTGATCGAATCGACGTCCTCCAACTTTTGCGAATCAATGAAATACTGAGTAATGAATGACTTATTCTTGAGAAAGAAAGCTTCTTACATTTATTTAGATTCAATTTAAGAAGATTTGAAGAGCACCATGCAACAAAATGATCCAAGTCACCTTGAAGCTGATGTGATTGCGATTCAACACATTTCGCAGTAAAAAAAATTCTTTTGCTGTTTTTTGTTTGGTGCATTCAGTTGTAAGTTACAGCGTGTTAAAAATGGAAGTGAACAAAGAGAAAATTCGGTACATTTTACAGTTTTTCTTTGACAAAGGCGAAAATGCAAGCCAGGCGGCTAGAATCGTGAATGGTGTTTATGGTTCCGACACTGTAACAGCCAATTATGTGCAATTTTGGTTTCGTAGATTCCGGAATTTTTGATGTTAAAGCATTTTTTAATGCATCCGCCATACAGTCCGGACTTGGCACCAAGCGATTATCATCTTTTTCTTGCATTGCAAAATTTCTTTAATGATAAAAAATTGGAATCTAGGGAGGATTGTGAAAATCGACTACTAGAGTTTTTTGCAAATAGAGACCAGGACTTCTATGAGAGAGGCATTTTGAAGGTACCTTTAAAATGGCAACAAGTCATACAACAAAACGGTGCGTATTTGACCCAAATCGGACAATCCGAAGCATGTTAAATAAAGTCCTGAAGTTCATATAAAATAATGGATTTCTTTTTCCCCAAACTAATGTAATGTCTGCGGTACTTTTTAAGAAAATGTTTTGAACACGAAGAAGAAAGCGTGGAAATTGTAATCCTTTCAGTGATATTCATTCATATGTATACGCTCGCGTCGTCCTTGCAAAATTTGTCTCGCTCTCACGTACGAATATTAATAATAAATAAAACTTATTTCAATCGAATTAGTTTATTTCATATTATGATAATATATATTTATCATACTTTACAATTTTTCCCCATGTTATCTTTTTGTTTCTTTATTACCATTTCTTTCTTTCCTTTTTTTTGTTTTCATTAAACAGAGGCCATTATGCCCGTGAAACAGTTGTAGCTGTAATATTAAATCTGAGCTGTTTTAGCCGTAATTAATTGAATATCTAATTTAAAAGCAGATGAAATCTATTAATTATTTCATTTTATTACTATTATTATTATTTATCAAATTTATTAAATTTGATAAAATTTTTATTGCACTAAGTTATTCAATCTCGTGTTTAAATTCGCATAACTTAAGTCTATGATGCAGGCAGTGGTTTGCCAATTTTTGGTTAATATGTAAATGTTAACATCTTTCTATAACATTATTTTTGTTCCTTTCTAACATTTTAATATTAAGAATTTTCTTCTTCACGAGCATAATTTTTCAAAAGCTATGTCGATCAGAAAGGTTCACGAACTCTTTAAACGCAACTTCCATAATTTTCTGTTGTTTGCATAAACATATTTTTTGTTTTATTTGCTTCTTATTTTTTTGCTTTCGCAAGCGTTCCTTTCAAGATATTCCAAAAAAAAATCTCTACTTCCGAAATCGAGGCCCTTTGCTTTTTACCCTCAACCAACACACTGCAGTCCTCAAAGTACCACAGCTCAAACACCACTCTCTCTCCTCAATTCACCGCATAAAGCATCAAAAGTAGAACTGTCCTCGAACGGCAACTCTGTTCAAGCGCTGTGGTCATATTTTTCTCTTTGTGAAAAAATTTTTGCAATTTAATTTCTTTATTGCGTTATACGTTTTTAAAAGTTTTCAAACTTATTAAAATTTATTGAACTTTTTGTGTGTTTATTGCGAAAAGTATTCATCGCGGATACCGTACGTGTTTTCCTTTAAATACATTAAAAAAAAAAAAAAAATTAAAAACATCTGACATTTTATTCAGTAGTTTCCCAAACCTTTTCTAGTGAGTGGTTATTTCACAAATAATAAACAATAGACAACAATAAGGCATAATGGCCCCGTGGCCGTCAGATAAACACTCGAATAGATTTCATCTATTAAGTGATACATCCCCCCAACGAAAAAAAAGTAAAAATTCCGATTTTCCGGTGTTGCCAATTAGCGATATAACCCCTATTGATAAAAAATATGTTGTTATTTCTTCGACCGATGCTAGAATAACAATTTCCCAAATTAGCCCTTTTGCTATAAAAAAGCTCTAGATAGCATTACAACATACATCGACTCCATCTCGATTCTACGCGATGGGAATTTACTGGTCCTCGCTGGGAACCCGCGCGCAACCGAAAAGCTCATAAAGGCCAAATCTTTAGCTAATCTATGTGATATTTCAGCTAAACTACATGAGAAATTTAACTCGGTTCGAGGCGTAATTTATGCCCTTTGCTTAAAGCATGTGCCGGAAGATGAAATTGTCCGCGAAATGGGCAATCAAGGAGTGACTGAAGTATATAAATTTACCAAACTGAATGATGACGGAAAACACGCTCTCCTACAGGAAGGATTATTTTAACTTTTGATGGCTATCGATTACCGCGAACAGTTGATGTTGCGTGGTATATATGTAAAGTAGAACTATACATCCCAAATTCTATGAGGTGTAAAAATTGCCAACGCCTGGGTCATACGGCAAAAAGATGCACTAGTGCTGCATATTGTGCTAACTGTGGTCATCCTCCACATACTGAAAGCT
>NW_023998462.1:222328-236452 GCF_014805625.2 Glossina fuscipes | reverse complement strand
TCGTTATTGCATTGATGATTTTTCAGTATTTATTATGCTGGGCCAGCTGCATATCAGTTAAATAGTTGATAATATGTACTTTGGTCTCGGCTCTTTGTCAATTTATTTACATCATTGGGAAAGCTGGCTGCATAAATAAAATGTGTGTATGTACGCTTATGCTCAGATGTAAGCAATTTTTATACAAATTATTGAGAATAAGAAACGCTTACTTTCAGGTGTTAGCAATTTTTATACAAGCACATTTTCAATTATTGAGAAACGTAAACAAATGTGGACGCTTATTCTCAGATGTAGGCAACTTTTATACGCTTATTCTCAGATGTAGGCAATTTTTACACAAATTATTGAGAAGAATGTTCAGATGTTAGCAATTTTTATACAAACACATTGGCATAGAAAAGACAACGCACTTTGCAAGACGCTTATCTCAGATTTAATTCTTTAATGAAGGATTGCCAAAGTTGAAAAGTAAAAATAAAGAAAATGTTCAAATATTTAAAATTTCACAATAGATGAAAGTTTAAAGTAACTGGCACTAAATATAACACATTAAATATTCTAATTTTATAAATTTTACAAAATGTACGAAATGCTTTACTGCTCAAATCCATTGGTTGAGTCCCTGTATAATAATTATTAATAACACTGAATGAGAACATTGATGCATATCGTAATAAAAGTTCAGTTGAAACACAATTAAACGTTAAATACATCGAAGTCTCTTTTTACGCGATGTTCCCTAAAAATTCGTGTAAAAAATCTTGTATAATATATATGCAATATACGAAAAGTAATGGGATATGTTCCACAAATTTAAAAAATCATGTGAATCAGAAAACTATAAATATTCTCCTAAAAAATAGTGCAAAAAATATTGTTACGAAATCCATATTACCTATTCATAAAATAAAAACAATTGACATTTATTACAAAAGAAATTATGGTTGGTCTACAGTGAAAATTTAGTTTATAATTGGAACACATAACAACTGAAAACATTATGGTCGGCTAAGCTGATTATAAAACACCCTACTCACGTTTTATAACATAATTCGTATTTTTGGAATAAAACATAAAAAATTATATAATGTTTTTATATATAACTTAACATTATGGAACTGTATATTAAAACCTGCAAATAAAGGCTTACTTTACGTAAGAATGGTTATGCCCAAGAGTCTCAAAAATTGAGGTGCGCTCATTAAATTTTTATATGAAATTACTATTGTGGATGAAGTTTTGTTATAAAATATTAAAACTTAAACTTTTCGGCTCTAAAAAAATTTTTTTTCTTGAAAGTCTTTATATTGGGTAGCAGCCAAAAATAGGCCTGCGCGGTCCAAATTTTGTAGAGTTAACGCAAACCCTTAGATGCTAATAAGGACTAACTGTTAAGTTTTTGGTGACAACAATTTGTTCACGGGAGTAACGAAATAAAAATATTAAGTGGACCTAATTTGAAACACATGGGCCTGTTTTTTAGCCCCACTCCATACAAGATATCTCGTCAGTTGTAAGTCCTTCGGAATATTTTATATTAAATTAATTCATAGTAGCATTTCAGCAAAAAAATTAACGGTAGGGAATCTGGATCACATCGGCCTCTTTTTTTGGACCGCAACATATATATCACGAAACGAAACTCTTACTTGGAGAGAAAATGTAACCTTCCAATATCTGAGCTTTCATGAAATTTCGCATGAAAATAGTGTGTACCTTTTTATGTATTATTACCAAAACGGGCCAATAACTATCTGTATTAGGCGAAGTGTTGTAGGGTATGTATTAGTTGCCCGGCTATAATGTTCTTACTTGTTTATGTCTAATTATTGATATTTTATGACAAAGAGCGGATCGTAGGAATAATTTGATATAAAACTTAACTATATCATATACGGATCATGTAGACCTACTTTTTGGACATCCTCTCATACAAGGATCGTTACGAAATATAACATCCTTGTACGCCAAAAGGCCTTATTTCTTATATTTTATGATGAAAAACGATCCATAGTGCTTCCTAGGTTTATATAAATGTCCACAATGCAGAAGAAAATTAAACAGCCGTGAATAACGATGAATATATTTCGGTCGGTTTGCTGACATGCCCAAATAACGCTGCAATATTAATTCCAATTGAGTTAACGGAAATTGCCAAAAAAATAGAATTAAAACCTCATCGTTGATTTTGGACCGATTACTAGACCAATTAGAACCAATTTTCGACTGAATGTGGGATACGTGACTTACAGGTTTTAGAAATAATTTCTCGGGATTAAAAGTTATGGACGAAAATGTAGAGAAAGTGCAGGCATTTTTTCGAGATTTTCTCAGTTTCTCATCTATTGCGGGCGTGCATATAGGCTAATTAAAACCATTTTTTAACCATTCAAAGAAGGCTTGTGTCTAATTTTAGCTTCTTTTCTCCGCTTGTGCATCTGTGTGAATTCATAAAAGAGGAAATCAAAATGATTCCGTTTGAAAAAAATAAGTATATGCAACAAATCGGTAGTTCTACTATTAAATATATACATTGTGAATACCAAAACTTTTCCAAAATTCGAAGATTCGTATTCGGAGCGTCTGATCATACTTCGAAAAGATAATATCAAAAAACCTCACTTCATTAAAACGACTCGTCTAATCATCTAGTGTCTCTTTTCTAGAAGATAGGGCCAGTAGACGTAACAGCTGACCCTCGTCCTCATTTGGTTGTAGACTTTACTTCTTTAGCCTAAGTTAATTATGTTAAAAACGATAAAAACATTTTTTTATATAATTTGTTTTTTACCTTTTATTCTATTACAATTCAAAAAGAAATCTCACTCTGAGTGGGAGTGCTGAGTTAGGCCAAGAGAATTAGGATTTATTTATTTATTTATTTCACTTATAGAAGAAACTGAACTAAAAATTTTGACAGTCGAGCTCAATTGACTCTTAAAGTAAATCTTAAATTAATTAATATTAAAACTTAGTGTAAGTAAAATAAAACAAATAGGAAGAAAAAAAAAGAAAAAAAAGCATGTACACAACTAGCATAGAGTCACACCCACAACCTTGGCAACCGATAATAGTTAACAACAATTGGTTTTCGACTCATCGTGACATTTTAAAGTTAAGAGGTAGTTTAAGTACGACATAGGTAAATTGCGCCCATTAAGCAATGTTGCTTTAATGGACTTTAAAGAGTCGGATAATGAGAATAAGTGATAGATTCTTGTAAACATCTCTGAGCAGGTTAAACAGCTCATAATTATATTTACATTGACTAAGCTTAAAGAAGGTAAAGTGCCTAGAGAAGCGGTTGGGGACATTAAAGCTTTTTTCACCAAATTATTCAAATCACTTTGAAGGTGGTGTGATTGCGATTCTAGAGAGCAAGAAGAAAACAGTTTCACATCATTAGCGTACTTTAAGATCTGACTGGAATTAATCTGGGAGATCATTAATGTATAAACTAAATAAAATGGGACCTAAGTGGCTGCCTTGGGGTACGCCAGACGTCGGGTGAATTCATCCGAGGTGATGAAGTTAAACAGAACCCTGAAGGATCTATTGTGCCGATAAGAGCTTATCCATTCCACTAAATAGAAAGGGAAGCCAAAGGCTTGGAGTTTAAAAATAAGTAAGTTATGGTTAACCAAATCAAACGCTTTGCTTATGAATGTTGGAAGCGGTTGACATAACTTTTAAACTCTTCTGGCGAGGCAACGTGGGGTTTTGTAAAAGCCAAGGCATATTATTATATTGCATTATATGCTATTAGTACTCGAGAAACAGAGCAGAAGACAGAATAAGCGCTAACACAATTAGAAAATTTCTTATGCTCTTGTAGATATTTCAAAGTTGTACGTGCGGACGGGCATTCATATTTATGTATAAATGTATATAAATGTACAAAATTGTTTTTCACTATCGTGGATTTTGGTATTGTCGGGGAAATTTTTCATGGTCGAGGAAATTTTTAACGGTCGAGGATTTGCATTTATTGGAAGCATCTCTGTGCTCTCTCCATTCTCGGCAAAAGGGAATTCATTTAAGAAACGATGTATAGAAACAAACCAGATGACGGCTTTTAGCCGTTTTGAATAATTGCGAAAAAAAATTTAAAAGGAGGAAGAAAAAAGGTAAAAATTATAAAAAGAAATTTGTTAAACGTTTACGTAAAAGTGAAATAGACAAATTCCCAAAAATTATAAAATTATAAATTTTATTTTAAACAATTTTAACAAAGCTATGAAATAATATATATTGATGGTAAGTGCATTCATTTCCTTTATTTAAAATATATTTCATTCATTGCGAAGAAAATCCAGCAGAGATTTACATACTTTTTCTGGAAATCTCTTTGGCGTCTCCTTTGTTTCTAGCAATTTCGAATAGCCTAAATAGTTTATACCGTCAATACGTAATAAAAAATAATATCCAAAACAC
Source organism: Glossina fuscipes (assembly GCF_014805625.2). Classification (NCBI taxonomy): domain Eukaryota; kingdom Metazoa; phylum Arthropoda; class Insecta; order Diptera; family Glossinidae; genus Glossina; species Glossina fuscipes. The sequence goes on along the minus strand of NW_023998462.1, from coordinate 232,015 downwards.
AAATTGTACAGTTATAGAAAACTGAAATAAATATCATCAAAATAAATTGTAAAAAAGTTTTCCCCTTTAAGCCTTTAATGTAATGTTACGAGTGTGTACCACTCCTTCGTCGACTGACCGCTTACTATAGCTACCAACGTAAACTTTAAACTTTTAACTTTACCGCAGTGAGATTTGAATCCGTGTACTTGATGATTTCAATTTTTAGAATATGCAAATACTAATTTTACAATCCTACACTCTTTAGGAGTTGTCAAACCCGTGGTTGATTCTTTATTCCCTGCAATTGTGTTGAAAGATACTCTTGTATAAAATGCATTTAATTTTAAATCAGTGTGAGATTCCACACGAATTAGTTAACAAAGTCTTCTATATTTTGAAGTCAAGTTATTGACGCTTAACTTTTGTATGATCTCTCTATGTGCGCTTGGGTGAGAGAAGTGGCAATGAATGTTATTTAAAAAATCTATTATCTTTAAAATCTTATAGGTGTTCATTTCTTTCCTTTAGCCATTTATCAGTAATTAAAGCAATCTCCGATGTATGTACTCCAAGCTGATTATATGCTATTATTATATTATTCAAATGTTCTGTTATTTCGTTCTTCTGTAAATTCATTATCAATTATCAATTATTGTACATGTTTTATTATTGTATTACATGTACATTATTCTAGTTTTATACTCATTACTCTAGTTGTTTACACTCCGCGTTGTTATCAATCCACATTATGTCTACCGATTGACACGAATTTCAATAAATGGCTTATAGTTTATTGAAACGGAGGTTATAATAGTGTTACGAAAATCCCAGATCTAGTTAATGTCAGCTAAGTAATTTTCGTAATAATAAATTCCCTAAAGAAGGAAAATCCAAATGACCATTCGCAGGCGCCTCATGCAGCTACAAGCCGATCAAAACGATAAGAGGAAAAGCAGGCTGGGATTAGAAATAAAACCATAAATTTAGGTATAGTAACATGCTTTTAAAAATGTACATAAATAGAATATTTGTGGAAGGGAGAGTTAGTTGGGCAAGAACATTTGAGCTAGGAGTACGGCCAAAATAAGTTGTGAATAATCCTACATGTAAGAAATATAAGTGTAAATAAATACTCCTACTGTTGTGAAAGACAAAGTAGTAAAATAAAACAACTTTGAAGTGTATTCCTCTTGATCAAAATATCCACGAACCAGTGATACGAACTATATCTTAGTATAAGCAAATTTCATAACAATAGTGTAGTTGTTATAATAGTACGATACACACACATGGCCCCTCTTGCGCCCAACAAAAATTTTGTAAATGGACTATATAAATGCAAACGAACAGACGGCAGCAGTAGGCCTATATTATTAATTTACAACGATATATTATTAATATACGACTAAATCCACATATTAGACGGATTGAAAGCAAAAACAAAGAAAAACAAGTTATTTGACTTCTCCTCCCAAACGAAATTATCGCAAAGAAACGCGCCCAGCTCTGGATGCTGGGCGCTGAGTGTCTCCATACAAACAATATCATCACCCTGGTATATGATAAGCTGCAATCAATTCAAACACCTTCACTTTTCTCCACAATTTCACTCAGTCCTCGTACAAATCGCAAACGTCTTCCATTGGAACTTCATATGGGCCACCAATTGGGAGAAGCTCAAAATCGAACTGCAAGCTGTCAGCGATTATTTTAACGAAACATTTGCGGCTGACACACGGATGACCATAAAAAATTTCAGGCTTACCCTGATATAACTATAGCTTCATACAGGGTAAGCCCGGACCTTTTTGAATTCTTTTTCACTAAGATAGCGGTCACCAGAAGAAAAAGAACCGGGTCATCGGATGCGATCTTAAAACCCCCAACCGATTAACGAACATGCAGATATCCAAATATGCAAGCGGTTTCACAACGCACGACGATTACTTTCTAATGAAAAATATGAATTACGAAACTGAACCCGAGGCTGAAGAAGAGTTTAGGCCATTGAACATCTATGAGGAGGATCTGCTCACAGGTCAGCCCTGTCGGCTCAAGTTCAACTCTCCGCTTATCACCTCATGTAAATGAAGATTCGCTGTATGCAAAGTCCCACGACGATTACTTTCTAATGAAAAATATGAATTACGAAACTTAACCCGAGGCTGAAGAAGAGTTTAGGCTATTCAGCATCTATGAGGAGGATCTTCGAGGATCTGCTCACAGGTCAGCCCTGTCTGCTCAAGTCCAACTCTCCGCTCATCACCTCATGTAAATGAAGATTCGCTGTATGCAAAGTTAGGTTTGCATTTATCTTTACTTATGATTATGTATAATAATATCATTTCTTTTTATTTCGTTTTAGTTTAAAAAGAAAGCATACGCCTGCACAATCCCTTCAGCGGAATTCGATATTTCCGTAAGTTTGTGGTCACCTTTACATATAAAATATAATAATTACATTAATTTATCTTTGCAGATATCAACACACCTCCAGCGATCCTTACTTATTTATATATATTTTTTATGTTTTTATGTATTATGTATGTATGTAATACGGCTTATATTTATTTACTATTATCATTTCAAATATTATTAGAGTTTTAAAATAACTTCATAATGGTGTAGGCATACACGTGGTCCAACCATTCAAAACAATTGGCAACGCGTCTGTCACGATACCTCAAAGGTGGTGTGGAAAACCGTGATAAGAATTTTAACTTAGGTGAGTGGTAATATATCTAATGTTACACATTCATATTCCCACAAAATATTAATCCCCATTTTCAGAATACTAAATTGGCAACGCGCCTGTCACGATACCTCAAAGGTGGTGTGGAAAACCGTGATAAGAATTTTAATTTAGGTGAGTGGTAATATATCTAATGTTACACATTCATATTCCCACAAAATATTAATCCCCATTTTCAGAATATTAAAAATACGATACCATTATAAAAGGGGCAAACTGGACAATTGTACACGAAATTTGGCATTCATTGCATATTCATCAGTAACAAAGTGAAGGTAACTCAGCTTCAAAATCAAAAGTTCATCTCCGAAAAATGATATGTAATATTAGAATAAGAAAAATTAAATCCGCCTGAGTGGTCGAGTAGGCAAGGGTCTCGACTATCAATTCCAATGTCGTGGGTAGAGTTTTTAATAAAAGCCGAAATCTTTAGAATGCTAGTGCTTTAAGACTTTAGTCTTAAGAATCATTCTCTGGCTAAATTTATAATAATAATAATAATAAGAAAAAGTAATATCAGATGTGAAACGAAAAAAAATATATCCTCCATAACCGCTCATTAATAATATGAAACAAGCAAACAATTTGAAATAAATACAAATTAATATGGAAATTTTTTTTGCAGAAACAATTGTCAAAGTAAAATCGGTCATTAAAAATAGCAACCAATACTCCAATTGGAACAGATTTATAAAATGCACTTATTCTGGCTATTATTATTAGATTTTAACTCGATTTAATTATAAACTTTTATGAAATGATATTCGAATAATAGCGCAATAAAATATGAAAAATGCATAGGGTACTTCAATATTTAGTTTTAATTTAAAACTTCGTGAAAACTTTTCCAAATCCTACTCGCAGTCGTTGTTTATGTAAGTAAGAAGCTTAATATATACATACATGCGGTAATGTATAAGACATATTTTTACATAGCGTTTTTATTAAACTTTAACGCTAGGTTTACAGGAACTTCCTCAATTTGATGGGCAGATTTTGTGAATCATCCCCATCGTTAAAATGAGAATAGGCAGCTGGAACTTAGCATAAACATTGTCACGGGTCTAGCTCCGCTGGCCGGTAGAGCGATTTAATTGATGGGGCTTAGCTTTCTGAGCCGTATGACAAAGAAGGAAAAAAAACACACAAAAAGGGAAAATGTTTTATGTCGGTAGCCTGTGCTTCGTCCGTCTAGAGTGAGTCCGTGTGTATCCGTCCTATGTCCCCCTACGGTTCCCCCACGCGTGCACCCCCCCTACATCGCACTCCTACTAAGGCAGTGGCATGTTCGGCCTTAGCCTCATTGTGACTCACAGGAAACCTGGGACACAAAAAAAAGGAAAGGTAAATACCTGACTAACATGCTTTCTCTCTTCAAAATTACGTCGTGCTCCCTTCTGTAGTGCTGACGGCCTCTGTGATGGTCGCTGTTGATATCTGCTGTTCGCTGTCGATGAGATGTGGCGTATATCTGATGATGAAGAGGATGATGAAACTTGAGAACACAATTTTATTCGTGGTTTTCCCGTGGCAAAATTACAAATTTTCAAACAGCATCAATGGCAAGCCACATGTAGGTAATTTTTATCTTGACGCTATGCGTACAAAAATCACCACTCCCATCAATCAAGTGAATCCAACAGTGTTCCTTTCCACCTTTAATTTGAGCGAGAGTTTACCGTTTCCTAAACGAAGTTATCTGATGTCACAAAAACACACTTCCCAGCCTTCAAATGTTCTTCACCGTTTTTTTTTTTTTAAGCAAAAGAACAAAATTGCGAAGCTTTTCTAAAAAAAATTTCGATTTTTTTCTTCTCGCATCGTCGATATTAGTTGTGTTTTTGTTAACTTCTTTTTTTTCTTTCAACTGCTTTCAATTGCTTTCATTTTTATTGCTTTCGATTTATCAAATCATACTTATCCAAACCTTTTTCTTTTCTTTTTTTTTTTTTTTGCTTCTATTGAATTATAATTGCCCTATTTGCTCAATGAAGGCAAGGTAACAAAAGTAAGCAGAAAAAAACACGCTTTAGAAACACTCCTTTCTTTTCTTTTATTCAGAAAGAAACATAGCAAAACAATCCACAAAACCTCTCCTATGTATGTATTCTTGTACATATGATCGACTATTCCTTCCTTTTTTTTTCCGCTTATCTACTTACGGTGGCACGAAACAGCTTTTATATGCTTTATCTGAACATTTTTAAACAATTTTTTGCTTCGCTGTTTGCTGATTGAGATAACCAATTTTTCTTTTCCCCCTTTTTTTCTTACAAATGATTTTGCTTAAAGAAGGGAATTTGTATAGCCTTCACTTCGTTTTTCTTGCACAATTCGTTCTTGCTTTCACTTGTTTTTCACTCTATTGATTGATTATTTTGGAGAATTTTGTAGGTTTGCAAAACTTAAAGAAAAGGAATCAAAGCGTGTAGAGGACAAATTCAGCAATAATCCCAGTTAGGGGAGCTTTTTTTTGGCTCAACAATACACGCAAATGTTTCTTATTTTTCCTTTTAAGATTTTGGTTTCTACTTTTATTTAATTGGTTTTCATTTTTGTTACTTATTTTGAACGTGTTTTTTTTTTTTTTTGAGTAAATGCCGAGATTACAACTAATAACAACAGAACTATATCTCTGTATATCTTTAATTTATTCAGTTTTGGTTTTACAGGAACTTCATACAAATCCCGAAAGAAAGTATTTTTTTCAAAATTGTTGTCGTAATGAATCTCTAATCGTCGCTTGACTATGCACGATGTTCTCTCCACTGTTTCTTCTTACTGTTAATTTTATAATACGTGTGTGGGCACACCAAATTTATTAGCACTAGCCAAGTAAAAAAAAATACAGAAGAAAAAAACGTTGTTACCGTCGCTTTTGTTGCTTTACTTTAAGGTTTTAATTAAAATTTATCCTTTTTTGAATTTCGATGTTTTCCGAGTTAATTTATTTCTAATTTCAGCTCAGCCATACAATCAAAAAACAATAGAAAAGCAACCGCACTCGTTGACGTCTACACTTCAACTCCGCCAGAACCAAATTCAACTTAAAACTATCCCCTCGCATGATTTTTTCTTTTCTTTCTTTCCTTTCTTTTTTTTTTTTTTGCATTGCTACATAGCGACTAGCCGCTACTCTTGCAAAAAAAAGGAAAGAACCGCAAAATCACGCGATTTTGCATAACGGGATGCCGTTACTGCAATGTCTTTGTTTGACACGGACCGACCGACACCCTACCCTACGTCCGTTCGCGGACGTTACAACATTTCTTGATTAGTTAGGAATATGAGATTAGAAAACGGCTGTGCTCCGCTTACAGCACGTCTACCAGCTAGACGAAGCTAAAACAATTTCCGAAAACACCGACAAATTTTTCGTATCGTTGCTGTAGTACCCAAAACCAGTGTAAACAAATTGAACTTTGGCCCAATAATGATAAAGGGAATAATTTGTAGCGTATTGCAGTAACATAATAATATATAATGCAACGGTATAGAGCACATTTGTAAAAATTGGAGAATATATAAAAGAAATGTGTATAAAAAATTTAAAAATAAATAATTGTGAAAGTTTTATGCAATTTTATGGAAAATAAGCAGACGTAATAATAATACTTTACTTTTTTGCTTATTTGTCATATATTGATATACATTAGAATGCAGCTTAAAATGTTGCTAAAACAGATGGGCCATTCTTCACACTGGCCTACTAATGATTTTCTTCTGGCCATGATGCCTGTGAGAGACCAAACAGGACCAAAACAGTACTTTTTGTATTTTCCTTATATATATATATATATATATATATATAATAATAATATATATAAAAATGTATACATATACATTTAAATATATACAGTTTATATATATTTTTTTTTTTACACATGATTTTTATTTATATTATTTGCAAAATACATATTTATTTAATATATAGGATTACTGCAGGTAATCGATGTATGCGAGTCAGATTCAACAACCCTAATGGTAACCAGTTTCCATTTGTTGGGCCTTCACTAGCTGTACCAAACATTTATAACGGCATTAAGAGTCTTTTGGAGTGTGCAATTGACAATTAGAACAACGAAAATAACAACTATTCGCCAACTCTGAGTATACCAGATGACATCGTCGCAAAAAAAAAAATTGTAAAGTGTTACAAACGAAATTAAATGAATCGAATAAGCTTCTTCAAATCTTCAAATGATTGCCAACAAAACACACTAGACAACAACTATATGCATACATTTAAAAACCAAAGATAGTAAAATATAAATTGAAGAAAAAGGGTACATATGTGTATTTATATCCAAAAAAAAAAAAACCATATGTGTATGTATACATAACTTGCACAATTGCGCAGAAAGAGCAAAAATTTAAATGAACGAAACACAACGTTACAGAGAGGAAAGAAGATGTGTCAGGTTGTAACGGCCGCGAACAAACCTCGGGTAGGGTGTCTGTCGGTCTGTATCAACCGCAAGTATCGGAATAACGGCATGCCGTTAGACAAAATCATGCGATTTTGTGATACTGTTTATAAATCACATGATCTTGCGGGATATGAGTATTTTATTCTCTTCTTTTTTCCTTTTTGCATAGCAACAGGCGAAATCGCATGATTTTGCGGTACTCTTTTTTTTCCTTTTGCTTTTGCAAGCATAGGCAAAATCGTATGATTTTGCGGGATCTATGCTTGCTCTTGTGAGAGTAGCGGCAAGCCGTTATAGAGAGAGAAACAGGAATAAAAAGAGGGAAATTGAGTAAGAAGGAGGAGTCTGTCTGCGTTTTAAAATTTAAGTCAGAGGGGATAGTTTTAAGTTGAGTTTAGTTCTAGTGAAGTTGCAGTGTAGACCTCAACGAGTGCGCTTGCCTTTCTATTGTTTTTTGATTGTACGGCTGAGCCGTGGTTGTTTTTTTCTTTTTCTGAAGTATGGGCTCGAACTGAAAATCGAAGTTCAAAAAAGGATAAATTTTAATTAAAACCTCAAATAACAGAAAAAAACCAATAAAAAAAAGAAGGTGGAACAATTAAAAGAAGCATTTTGTGTGTGTTCTCGCGACGAAGAAATTTTTCTTCTGCCAACAAAAGTTTACAAATTAAATCCTTTGTGTAAATAATTGTATAAAATCTAAATATATATATATATATATTTATAGACAGAATATATAACCAATCAACTCTGTATAACATAAAAAAAAAAAGGAAAAAAAAATTTCTTTTTGTATGCGTGCTTTTGAAACAAACAAAAAAAAAATAAAAAAATATTTATATACATATTGAATTCTACGATTGTAAAACTATATAAAAATAAAGGAAAAAAACAAGGATCAATGTGTTTGCCTCAATCAAGATGTGTTAAGAGGAAGAAGAATAATTTTCCAGTAGCTTATGAATTACGTGCACCCACATGCACCTACATCCCAGCTGTGTTGTGATTGTGCCGACGACGTGAGACGAACTTCCTACTTCCTTGCCGTGGACAGGAGCCGCCGAAGGAGACAGCCACGACATCGCGAGAGGATTGTATTGTAAGTTACTTTAGTTATTTATTCCCCTGTTGTTTTGTGTCCCCGATGAGCAGTTAAGCGCTACAGCTGCCACCGCTGTAGGTGAAAGGAGAAAGGGGTTGTGCATATGTAGGGCCGACGCCAGACGACGACCGACTGACTTACAGTGGACAGACAGACGGCAGACAACCGACGGGACTTTTCTTTTTATTTTATTTTTATTTCTTTGTCAGAAAAAGACAAATACTCAGCCGGCAATGAAAGTAAAGAGTCTCATGACAAGGTCTTCAGATCGGTAACTTAGAAAGCGACGTTCCTTTAAATTCATGTTTCTTTTTGCTGTCATTCCTTGCACTACCTAACATTAACTAAGATTCATAGCAAATAGTGGATGGCTTAAGTCCATATTGCTGCTACACAACCACAACTCTAAAGTTATTTACAAAAGAATTCGTCAAAATCAGTCACTGCATCCTAAAACAAGTTTTCGAATCATTTATGCAAGATAGAAAAAGTGGTTTGACTACGGCAATATACCAAAAGATCAACAATTTGTCATGAAACTCTTTTTCTTTCCTCGCCGCGGAGGATTTAGATTTTTTTTCTTTAGACAAAGGAAGAGAAAAAAAACAATAGAGAAAAAAAAAATCAAACTAAAAGAAACGAAAAGGTCCGGTCGGTCTCCTGCTGTGCGTCTGTCACCAGTGAGTCAGTCGGTCACCGTCTAGCGTCGGCCCTACATGGCCACCAGATGCACGCCCCTGCACCTCAGCCACAGCGGTGGCAGCGCACGCTTAACCCCTCATGGGGAACAACAGAGTTAGGTATCTTAAAAGAGAAAGTAACATAACTTACAGTACAAGTATGGTGGTGGTGGTGATGGTGATCGTTCGCTTGATGAATATTACCACTTTCACTGTCGGCTGCAGCTGTCACAATGCCCCCAATAAATGGTCGCCGTTGCTGTTGCTTCTGCCGTTCTACGGGCGAATCTCTAACAACTGCAGGCGGATGCTTCACAGGATAACCAAAGGCTGAGAATGGTGGATGCGACACCCTATCGGTGATTGCCGGCTGTGGCCGTAAATGCTGCTGATAATTAACACGTCGCTGTTGCTGTCGCTGTTCACCTTCTTTTGACTTTATTTATTTCCTTCGCACTATTTCCGTCACTCCTTAATTCTGGGACGTATGGTGAAGCAGGCCCGAGAAAAAAAAACACTCACCAAATTGTTACCACAGTGCCGAATAGAGCAAACACCTTGTTAATTTTTGCTTCCTTTTTATTTCAAATGATTTCTTTAGACTCTTTGCTGTTTCTCGTTTTATCAATTAGACAAAAATTCCATGTCCTTTTGCATATAAAATTAAATATTTTGAATGATCTCTTTAAACTTTTTGCTGTTTCTCGTTTTATTGATTAGACAAAATTTCATGTCTCTTTA
>NW_023998462.1:221910-222318 GCF_014805625.2 Glossina fuscipes | reverse complement strand
TTAAATATTTTGAATGATCTCTTTAAACTTCTTGCTGTTTCTCGTTTAATCGATTAGACAAAAATTCCATGTCTTTTTACACATAAAATTAAATATTTTAAATGATTTCTTTAAACTTTCGCTGTTGCTCGTTTTATCAGTTAGACAAAAGTTTCATGTCTTTAACACTACCAATGGATAAAAACAACGGGAACCGCACTCCGCGAGAGCCTAACTCCGATTTTATTTGCTGCGGGGTGATACGTATATTTCCTTAAAGCCTTCTTTTTTTTTGTGGCCCTTAACAAAATGTGTCGTTTTCGTTCTGTTTTTGTTTTCGATGACGTTTTCTCCTTATAATTAATCAAAACTTTCTTCGATGCAGAATAAATTTAAAAGTGCAAAATCTTTGCAATTTTCTTAAGGAAC
>NW_023998462.1:216352-221900 GCF_014805625.2 Glossina fuscipes | reverse complement strand
CAGAATAAATTTAAAAGTGCAAAATCTTTGCAATTTTCTTAAGGAACACTTGTTTACTTATTTTACTTTAGTTTCTCCTTTTTTTTCCTTTTTTTTTTTTTTTTTTGCGATTCATACACTTCTGCCCACTAGAAAATCGACCGTTCTTACTGAAGTCTAACCTCTGACTGACTTCAACTCAGAATTCTATCCTCTGACTTTAATTTTTGAAACGCAGACAGACTTCTCCTTTTCATTTCATTTCCCTCTTCTTCTTCCTGTTGCTCTCTCTCTATAACGGCTTGCCGTTACTCTCACAAGAGCAAGCATAGATCCCGCAAAATCATACGATTTTGCCTATGCTTGCAAGAGCAAAAGGAAAAAAAGGAGTACCGCAAAATCATACGATTCTGCCTGTACTTGCAAAAGCAAGCAAGGGTACCGCAAAATCATACGATTTTGACTGTACTTGCAAAAGCAAGCAATGGTACCGCAAAATCATACGATTTTGACTGTACTTGCAAAAGCAAGCAATGGTACCGCAAAATCATACGATTTTGACTGTACTTGCGAATAAGGAGATCAGACAAGAAAAAGAAAGTAAAATAATAAACACATATACCGCAAGATCATGCGATTTACTAGCGGCACCACAAAATCGCATGATTTTGTCTAACGGCATGCCGTTATTGCTCCGCTTGCGGTTGACACAGACCGACAGACACCCTACCCAAGGTTTGTTCGCGGCCGTTACAAATTCCAAGTTGTGTTTGCTCAGTTCTCGAACTTGTGGTTCTACATCCAACGTAAGAAACAACGCGTTAGTATATTAAAAAAAAAGTGTTCATACGAAAATGGATGTATATTCGTATAATCAATTAACTAGCGATGAAATAGTTATGAGGCGATATCTCACAGATTTACAATTATTAATAATACTATCAGATGAAATGGTAAAAAAAAAATCAGTTTTTATTGAGATAGGTCCCACGTTGGACGCCACTTTTTGTGTAACACATTATGTCTGTAGTCCCCAGTCTGTGTAACAATTTTTGTATAACAGTTATGTGTCTGGAAGGTCTTCTAGGGGTGTCAAATGAATCTGTAACAACTATTACATGATATAAACACACATTATCTAATTGTTATTATTTTATACATGGGCAAAACCGCAAAAGCTTTTGAAAAGCATAAAAACTTAAGTTCTACATTGTGATTGTTTCCACAAATTAAGTTCTACATTGTGATTGTTTTCACAAATTAAGTTCCACATTGTGATTCATATGAGCGATTTTGGGTACTTCTATTGTTTTATGGTTACTGCAATGATTTTGAATGTCTAGGGTAAGCATTATGTGTTTTTCAAATGGTTGTTGCCAGTGTGTACTTTAGTTTACTTTAATTTATGTTCGCAACCTAAATTTAATTTAATAAATATTAAGGTTCGAAGTGAAAATGTAGGAGGTATGCGATTTGTATGCTCTCGAGTGTATTTGAAATATCATAACAATTTATTATGTTTATAAGAAAAAAAAGAAACCTTGGTCTTGTGTGTTCTCTCCCTCTATTGCGACTATTTAACTACGGAACTGTTATTCTCAATCAGTAAAATTAATACAAATAACAGCAGTTTTTTGGTACTTTAACGTTTTGCAGCAACTCAAACAAAATTAAAAGCAGCGAACAGTTTCAGTAGCAATAGCAAAAAAAACGACGACAACATTTTCAAAAATGACAAATTTCATCACAACAAAAAATAATAACAAACAACATTTTCGGTACATTTCATTGACGTCTTGCATGTCCGTAATCTGTAATGCTAAGAGCCCATTTGAAGGGTTCCTAACATGCAGCGTCTCTGAAAATTATTTCCACCAGAAACGAACAGGGTTTAGTAGCGGCAGAGTGTACGATATTTCCGTGTGCAGATCAGTAGATACAAACTTTTTTAAGCCAATTTATGCTACTAAACGGGCGGTTGCCGAAGTCAAGAAACTAACAACTATTTTATGTGAGGAGGCATGGTTCAGAGAGTTTGTATATTTGGTAGCTATCCCTTTGAAAGACATTCAAAATTGTCGTGTTCAAAATGATTTGATACCACTCAACATAACTCAACATTGTCAGAAGGGTGATTAGGTCGACATAGATGAAACGACTCAGAGCAGTTCGTATATATAATGTTAAATCACATATAATAGTTCACGCCCAAAGACTTTTTTCTTTTTTTTTTTTTGGTATGTTGAACAGAGATGGACTAAGCCAATAGATTTGTGGCTTATATGTCCAAATAATAAACTGTTGTAATTTTTAGTCACGATTATGTATAAACCGTAACAAAAAAATAAGAACGGCCGTAATAACTGGAGTGAGCATGTTAAATGTAATTGTGTGTGTGTGTGTGTGTGTGTGTGTGTGTGTAAGTGTGCTTGTTGAGTTCTTGAAAGTCAGACAGTGTTGCAAACTTTGGCTGAAAACGAAAAGGAATGTCATGGAAAATGCAAATGATTGAACGCAAAAAAAAGAAAAAACAAAAAGGAAAGAGGAGGAAAAAGAAAAATTCTAAAAGGATAACTGGCTTTTCTAATAAAGCACGTTAGTTCCCCGAGATGACGTACTTTTTTTGCTGCAAAGAGATCGACGAGACAGCCATATAACTTGAAAAAGCTAAAGGAATCTCTAATGCCATCAAGCCTGTGACATCTGAAGATTAGATGCTCAGCAGACTCAACAACATTGCAAACTTAACAAGCATCACATGGTATAGCGCGAATCATTTTTAAATAAACTTTGTCATAAGTGTGACCACTCATGAGTCTATAAAGAATTTTGATTTCCCAGGAATGCCCAAAGACTTTGAATGTACTGAAATTTAGGATATCGGAACAAAGCGATATAGCATCATTCCAGATTACCGTTCACGACGACCTTTATAAATTGTAAGGTCCGCATACAATTGCAACGTAGAGGTTCCTACGGTCTGGTTTGACCACTGCTCTATCACAATAGGATAAGTAAGACCGTAATAACGTGCCGTTAGGTAAAATCCCATTTAAAAGAATAGCAGCTTGCCGGTACCCAAAAAAAAAGTGAAAGAAGAAGAAAAAGTCCTGGAGTCATAATGGTCTCTCTTGCTAAATCACTCTATAATGCAAGAGAGAAAAGAGGGAAGTCTAGAGTCCGTCTGTGTGGCTTGAGCATATTGGTTTTTGGTTTGTTTCTGAAGTTTTGAACAAATTTGGCGTAGTACTTTGTCATGTTAAGATCTCGCCCAACAATATTTAAGAGAAAAAAAGAGAAAAAATTAAACGCGAACAAAACAAAGAGAAAAAGAACAGTTCTAGTTTTGATACTTTGTGCGGTGAATTGAGGAGAGAGAGTAGGGTTTGAACTGTGGTACTCTGAGGACTGGAGTGAGTTGGTTGAGGGTAGAAAGCAAAGGGCCTCAAATTTGGAAATAGAAATTTTTTTTTGGAATATCTTGAAAGGAATGTTTGCGAAAGCAAAAAATAAGAAACAAATGAAACAAAAAATATGTTTATATAAACAACAGAAAATTTTGGAAGTTTTGTTTAAAGAGCTCGTGAACTTCTCATCGACACAGTTTTTAAAAAATTGTGATTGTGAAGAAGAAAATTCTGTTATAAAAAGGTGTTAAGGATTGAACAACTTTGTGTAATAAGAATTTTATAAAATTTAATAAATTTGCTAAGTAAATAGTAGTAAAATGAAATAATTAATACATTTCAGCTGCTTTCAAATTAGAAATTTTATTAATTACGGCTAAAATAGCTCAGAATTAACATTACAACTACAACTGCTGTATGGATATAATGCTCTGTTTAATAAAAACAAAACAAAAACAAATTTCTTACTTATCTTTAAACTCCAAGCCTCTGGCTTCCTTTTCTATTTAGTGAAATGGATAAGCTCTTATCTGCACAATAAATCCTCACGTCACGTGAATTCATCCGAGGTGATGAAATTAAACAGAACCTTGAAGGGTCTATTTTGCCGATCTATCAAATTGGTGACCGTAGATCGTCCTTTCCGAAAGCCGTGCTGGTGTCAAGAAATATACGAATTAATGGCAAATGCTAAATGCTGAGTCACAATTCGCTCAAATAGCTTAGGCAAGACACTCAACTTGGCTATGCCCCTGTAGTTCTCAACAAGTTGTCTACATCCACTTTTGGGAATGGGAATAAGGAAACTGCTCTTCCAACACTAAGGGAAAACACCTAAAATCAAAAACCGGTTAAAAATGTTAGAGATAACACCATATAACTCGACAACGCAAAATTTAAGTACACATGATGGAATTCCATCAGGTGCAGGCGCGCAACTATATTTTAGAGAGCTCAAGCCTTTAAAAACATCATCTTCAGCAATAACCAAATTGGGAATTGAAACCAAGATAGTTATAGGATATGGGTAGTTTGCGGATAAGTCGGAATTAGCAGTCGAAAAGTTCGATGGAAGTACTCAGCGAACAGATTTGAGATTTCAAAATCATTCGAGGAATCAGACCCATTAAAAGAAACATGCGAGAGATATGTGGAAATTTTTCTTTTTGAGTTAACAAATTTAAAAAAGTATTTAGGATTAGCGAACAGAGAGGATTTAATGAAATGAAGGTATCTGCAATAATAATGGTGGTTGAGGGAGTTAAATCTATGCCTTTCCACGAAGTAAGTGAAATAGTCAAGAGCAGAGCCACTTTTCGAATATTTTTTGAGTAGCGTGTTTTTTCTGTTCTTGTAATATTTAATTGTCCTATTAAACGAAGGGGGACACCTGCTTCGAGATGACAATACTTCCAGTTGGGAAATCAAGCCTTGGATTTGGAACATTAAAACAGTCAAACGAACCATCATGCTTGTGATGAAAGTAAATACACATTGCTGGATGATAAGGATCCTCAGGTAAACTAAATGGTGGACAACGATTTACTCTCAGTGAAACTGGCAAAGCAGGGATCAAGCAGCCTACCATTACAATTGGGATACAGTTGTATTGAACTAAATTATGATCAAATAATTCGTTAAAGAACACAACAGCTCTATCAGATGTTGAAGTAGGAATCAAACAGGCAGAATTATCACTGTTACGCCAAGTGACTTGAGGCAAATTGAAGTCTCACTACGCAACAACCAAATCGGGGGGTTTCGACTACTTGGCCACTTTACAAATGATGATATAATTCTTTTTCTTTACTTTAACTATTCCAAACGAAGAATTATAAAAAGAAAAACACGTGAGCGGAATTCCGTTATTTCATGGTTTATTGCTCTTTCGTGAGTAACAAGAGCAAAAGCAGACCGACTGAAAGCTTGTAACGGCCGCGAACAAACCTCGGGTAGGGTGTCTGTCGGTCTGTATCAACCGCAAGCGGCGGAATAACGGCATGCCGTTAGGCAAAATCATGCGATTTTGTGGTACCGCTAATAAATCGCATGATCTTGCGGTATATGTGTTTATTTTGTTCTTTTCTGATCTCCTTACTTACAAGTACAGGCAAAAATCGTATGATTTTGCGGTACCTTTGCTTGCTTTTGCAAGTACAGGC
>NW_023998462.1:173669-216342 GCF_014805625.2 Glossina fuscipes | reverse complement strand
AAAATAAATCCTCAGCCGGCGAGGAAAGAAAAAGAGTTTCATGACAAGCTTCTAATCAATTTAAAGGAGAAAAATTAAATTATATCGGTCATAACGTACATAAAAACGAAATATGTAAATGTAAGTTACAATTTGAATAAAATTAAATTATTATTTTTATACCCTCCACTGCAAGCTGGGCCCGTTCTCATTTTGTTTTTTCCATAATACATGTAACACCCAAAAGGAAGCGTCAGAAACCCTATAAAATATATGTATTCTTGATCAGCGTCAAATCCCGAGTTGATTTAGCCATACCTGTTCGCCTGTGTCTGTGTGTTGGCACTCTCCCGGTCGCAAAAATGAAGATATCAACTTCAAATTTGGTAGGAACATTTCAATTTTCTGCGCGCAGGTTGGTATTGAAAATGGGCGAAGTTGGCCGCAGTGAAGTACAAACTGAAGGCAACTCAGTTCTTCTTAACAAAAATTTGTCGATTTGGGCTCTTTACTCGAAAATTATTAAAGTTAGAAAACTGAAATTTTCCACACTTACTTTACGCAGCACTCTACTCTTTACGCCCAAAAATGGAATCAATCGGACGGGTTCGTACAGTTACAAGTAATTAAATTTAATTTTTTTCAATTTTTTTAATATTTATTTATCATAAGGCAAACAAGAGTTTAAAACTCAATGAAGATATATTATCTGGCTAAAAATGGATTAATTGTAAAATGAATATGGAAGACATCGCGATTAATTTTTTTAAAATAATTCCAGCCATATAGATATTAAATAAAAGAACTTGGAGAGTAGAATGTGAAAAGCATAGTGGTAGCTACGCGGGTGTCGGCCCCCACCGAAAATAATTTTCTTACTTGTTTTTAATAAATTTTGATCAAAAGTGTAAGAGAATAACTAAAGTCATCTGGTTTCACCTGAATGCAAAATTGAAAAGAGTTTTCGCGTTATTTTTCTTCTGTTGATTCTTGTGTACGTTTTCTTCGGCTTTTTTTACAGTCCATCTATGATAAATGGAAGTACATTTTTCCTGTGGCTCAATTCTGCTGGAACTTTTGTTTTGTGTATTTATTTATTTATTTACTAAACATCATTAGCTAATCTATATAACCAATATACATACGTCAATGAAAGTAAATTCAAAAGATAGAGCAAAGAAAATGAAGAAAAAATGTGATGTTAATACATAATTAAACTGGCAGCCAATGCGTCGAAGAGGCAAATGTTTCGCAATCTTAATTGTATCGTTAATGTATGCAATTAGCCTTATAACTACGTATATAAGTACATAACTGGCAACCGATAACTCAGTTCATGCTAAGAAACTTTCATTTAAAGGAAGTTACCATTTTAGAAAATAAAATGTGAATATAAAAGTCGTTCAAGTCCCTGCAAGAACCACGGAACGGCGAAATCTCATAACTTGTGCTGCAATGAGAGAGCCTAATTGGATCATAATGCCTAGAAAAGAGAAACAGAGCCTTTAAAGATAACAAACTAAGCCAAAATGGCCAACTAACGTCTCTCTTTGTCAACTTAATCGCAAAGGACAATTCTAACATGTGCCTTCTTCTTTAATTTTTTCACCGTTTTTGATTGAGTGAAATTCGAAAATAAATCCCAAGATCAATATCGCATCCCTAATGTTGCGACCATCAATTGTGTAGTTGTAATCAATAGGAGATGATCTAGAAAATGAAATCCGTTTGTAGTTAAAAATGATCAAAGACACTAGGTTAATTCTACATCAGTATAGCAATGATAGTAAATCATTAGTAAGAATTTCTACATCCATTACACTTCGGCTAGAGAGAAATCCCTTAACGTCGTCTGTAAATATTAAAACGTTACTGTGTTGGGGACGATCATTAATAAATAAAACAAAAAGCAAGGGACCCCACAGACATCAACCCCTCATGTGTCACAATTGCTAGTGGATCCAAGCATTTTGATAAACGTAATTCCTCATCGCTAATTGGATGTAAATTGATTACGGTTAAATCTAATGTATATAAACATACACGAACACCTATATAAGTGCGTGAATATAAAAAGTTATAGAGAAAACTTAAACTTTTCGTAAAGAGCGCAAACTGCTTATGAGAATTCTTCTAATTTTTCATTTTTTTTTTTTTTTTTTCATTTAATCTCTTACAAGTTTTACTTGCCTTCTTTACTATAACTTTTTCTTATTCCTGCAGCTTAGGTATTAATTAATTTTTTTTCGTAAATCCATCTTTAAAATAAACTTATTTCAGCCAAAGGTTGCAACTTTTTTTAATTTAAATCATTATCTACACTTTTACTAGCTCCTAATGCACTCAACATGTCTGTATGTAAAAGCCGAGTTTATAATCTAAATATATGAGGCATATTTGTAATGGGCTTAGTACATTTAAACTCAGCATTTAAAAAAAAATAATAAAATCCAAAAGCTGTTTACAAATACAGACCGACTTTTTCAATTATTCTCAATTTAAACAATTTCAGAGTAACTTTTATACGTTTACTCTCAGAAGCGACCAAATTTTTTGTTACGCAGTCTCGAAAAATTTTGCTGAATTTCTCCTCCTTCTTTTTTTTGTATTTTTGTACGTTTAAAAATGTATGTATGCTTAATAACTAATGCGTATTCTTAATTTTGCTTGTAGTTTTAAAAATTTTAGTGGCAATGAAGCTCTTACAACTTGGGTATTGTGACGTTGTCTTCATCATTAATACGTAATCAAGAAGGAAGAACGGAGAATAAATTGTAGATTTCTTGCTGAGAAAACGATTGCAGAGGTGGGATATAGAGCGAAAGCACTGTAAATCTTATGCTCAAGGAACAACCATTTGGTTGCGACTCGTTTTATGTGCAATTTATAAACAACCATTTGGTTGCGCTGCGTTCCAATCTTAATTTATAAACAACCATTTGGTTGCTCCTCGTTTCATTCTTAATTTATAAACAACCATTTGATTACGCCTCGTTTCATTCTTAATTTATAAACAACCATTTGATTACGCCTTGTTTCATTCTTAATTTACGGGAAGAGAGAGCAGAGAATACACTTGTCACAAATTTTATATTTGCTTCTATAGGAGCGGTGTCGTTATGGATTGTTGTTAGTGTTGCTTTTAGTAAAAGAATAATAAAAAAAAGAAAATATTAATAATAATAATACGAAAAAAGGGGGAACCAAAACCAACCGACGCGTTATTGCTGTTGCGTGCTCAGTTTTATATGTTTTTCAGCTTCGGTGATTGTTCTTACCGATGTTGTGTGTGTGGATGCCTTTGCATGCAATTTATGCCAAGTTCATTCCGTCCCTTATTTTCGATGAATTACGTATTGTTTGTTTTCTTTTTGGTTTTTTTTTCTTTGGTTTAGTATAGTCATTTAGTAGGATTTATGCACTTCATTTTTCTAATGCTTAGAAACTGATATTGCCCTTGTATGTAAAAAATATTAGTTTTGTGAGTTTCTTATTTTCGTATTTGCATTATATAACAAAATTAAGCAATTTTTTTTTTTCAGACGTAACGTCAAAATTGAACAGTTCTTTGTTTTTTTTTCTATGTTAATGTTCATGAGCATGTTTTTTGTATTGTTTTTGTTTTTTTTTTTTACTATTTTCTTTTGTTTGTGCAATGCTATTTGTTTGTTTCTTTTGCATGCTTTAACATGAAAACTTTATTTTTGCTTAATGGTGATATCGACTCTTCTTCTGCGTCTCTTTTTTTTCACTGCACTTCACTCTCGTTTTGGAAACTTCAGCTCGGGAACCACTTGCAAAGACGTTTCGTGCCATTTCCTAAGGCTGGGGCAGCTCAGCGGCCTAGGGAAGATAACACGCAAGAAATTTATATTTACAAAGACTCTTCATTTATTCCATCATTGTTTTATTCACTTTATCTTACCATTAACACGCGATTTACTGAGGGTCTGCTCTCGACTCTAAAACACGACTTCTCTACTCGAGAATCTACTCTCGACTCCCTCAACTAGAACTAAAACTAGCCTATTCTACTCTATTCTATTTTTATGCTGCTCCTATCCTATCTTATTCTATTCTTAGTCTATTCCTATCGTGTCTTAATATATTCTTATTCCATTCCTATACTACCTTAACCTAGCAGTTCCTTCCCCTCACCTCAGAGTCGAAGAATCCGTGAGGACAAAACAACTTTGGGTCAGTACAGTGCAATTTATTCAACCCTTAGAGAAATGTTTGTGAACAAAATCTGTTTGTTTCTATTCAGAAAGTTCACGCAAATAATTTCCATATAGTAGGCACCGTAGGTAACAGTAAGCCTACCTTTAATGAAATCATCTTGAGAGGATGATAAAATAGAAGCCAGTGTCTCTCGGAGTTTGTTCATTAAAATAAGAGGTTTACCGATCCCTTTGTAATTTTCAGCATTGATTTCAGCGACGCCTGTATAAAAGTGAATTAAAAAGGAAAACTTTTCACAATTCAGGAAAATATTATTGCAAGAGTTGAATAAGAGTGTTAAAGGAGGGTGTTGAATACTAGCACAACATCTTAAGATGCACTTTGTTATACTCCCAGAATCAGCCAAACACTATAATTTCAGAGCAGGCAGAGCATTAAGAGTAGTGTTTTAAAATAAACGTTAGAAAATATATCAAATGGTTCTAAATTATATTAATAACCGCTAATTGAGGAAAATTCAATACAGGGTATTTTATATCTTTATTTATTTGCTTATAAATGAAACTCAGCTAAAATAAATTAAAAGCTGATTTCAAATAACTCTACAAATAAATCTTATACTAATTATTTTTAAAACTAATACAAAGTATATAAGCAGAAGTAAAGAAAAAAAAATGTAGGTATAAATAAATAAGAAAACAAAAAAAGAAAAGAAAATTTATTAACATGGGAAACCTAGACGTTTTATGCTTATTGGGATCCAGCTGTACTGAATTTTTCATCTTATTACTTTTTTATGTTCACGACGGTTAACATGTTTCTTACTCTAGAGTAATTGTAGCAAGCCAGTTTTGATTTTCATTTCTTTGATTGATTTTTATAAAGTGTGTTCCTATTATTGCATTTAACAGGCTCGCATTCACATATAGCAAAATGAAAAATCGAAAAACTTCAGGCAGAATACCTTCAAAGTCAATTGTACCTCTTAACTAATGAAATCGGGGAAATCACAATAGTTACATGATATACATCACGTTGAATGACGAACAAGGGGCAGTGAAGAATAGATAATTTAGTCGTAGAAGTTCAAGCCCAAAAATATATAATGGACTTATTAATATGATTCAGTTGACAAAACCATAATTCAAATGTTCGTGTTCTATGTGTGTTCGGTGTGGCTTTATCATGCAGTAACTTGAACTTCCCGGGGTGGAGGTGAACTGTGCACATGCACCGACAGCCTAGGACTCCGTTAGTGAAAACCAGAGAAAAACTATTTCGAAACCCTAATAAAGTTAGATTCATATGGATATCTTCTCCTTGGTATTTCGGCTACCAGAACTCACAGCTGAAGAATGTTGTAATTTATCACTATTGATGTTTCTTTCATAAGATTCTGATTAGGACCTACCAACCTTACCCACAGTCATCTGTAAGTGCGAATGCAGGAGCAATTTAACACCAAACTCTAAACCGCTTACTAAGTGACTGTAGTGCATTAATCTCAAAAAGAGATGGGCGCGATGACTATTTTTCTTTTTTTTGCATGACTACAATGTTCCAAATTTGGTATAGTTTAAGGAATACATATTCTCTTCTAGAAGAATATTTGAGGAATAAGGCAACTTCAAATTTTGGGTTACGTGGTCCTTTAAATAGTTAGGAATGACATAAAGGGACAATTATGGGCGTGGCAGATCTTTAATTGATCAGAAAATTGAGCTTGTGAACATAATTGTAGGTACATATATATATACTTTGTAACGGCCGTGAGCAAACCTTGGGTAGGGTGTCTGTCGGTATGTGTCAACCGCAAGGAGCGGAATAACGGCATGCCGTTAGACGAAATCATGCGATTTTGTGGTACCGCTAATAAATAGCATGATCTTGCGGGATATGTTTATTTTGTTCTTCTCTGATTTCCTTGTTTACAAGTACAGGCAAAATCGTATGATTTTGCGGTACTCCTTTTTTTCCTTTTGCTTTTGCAAGCATAGGCAAAATCGTATGATTTTGCGGGATCTACGCTTGCTTTTGTGAGAGTAGCGGCAAGCCGCTATAGAGAGAGCAACAGGAAGAAGAAGAGGGAAATTGAGTAAGAACGAGAAGTTTGTCTGTTTTTCATTTTCAAGATAGAGGGGAGAACAACTTTGAAGCTGGCAGAGTGCGGACGTGTCCGCGAGTTGTATCTCCAATTATTAGACAAAAAAAAAAAGGGGAAAAGTACAAAAATGCAATTAACAACGAGGAGCAAGCAATAGCAAGTGTGCGCTGTAAATTTTATTCGAGAAACAGAAATATTTGCTTAAATTTTAACTTTTGATTGTGAAATAAAAATGCCTACTTAAGCTTCCTTGCCAAATATTTGTTTAAATTTCAACTTGTGATTGTGAAACAAAAATGGCTACTTAAACTTCATTGCTGTAACACTGAAGTGCATTGAAATTATTATTACATTTTAAATTTTATTCGAGAAACAGAAATATTTGCTTAAATTTTAACTTTTGATTGTGAAACAAAAATGGCTACTTAAACTTCATTGCTGTAACACTGATGTACATTGAAATTATTATTACATTTTAAATTTTGTGCAAGAAACAGAAATAGTTGCTTAAATTGTAACCTTTAGTCGTGAAACAAAAATGTCTACTTAGATTTCATAATTGTAGTACTGATGTGCACCTGAACTATTATTATATTTTTACCTTGTATGCGTGCGTTTAATAAATTATAGAAAAAAAAAAGAAAAAAAAAGGGTTTTAATCCAATGATCCAAAAAGGAAAATAATCACAAGTTTTTTGATAAAATAGCATGATTCTTCAAATCACCATGAACAAAAAGCCAAGTGCGTTTGGTAGATTATGAAAAACGAGGAGAAAAAGGAATACTCCAGTAATTTATAAATTCTTACCGAAATAAATTCTTTCTTAAACGTTAGTGTGGAAAACTCGAAGTTTTTGTCGACGTCACTACCTGTTAAAAGAAAAAAAAGGATAGGAAGAAAAAAAAGTAAAAAGGAAACTAAACAAAAAAAAAAGGATCAATGTGTTTACTTCAGTCAAGATGCGTTAAGAGGAAGAAGAATAATTTTCCAGTTTCAGTAGCTTATGAATTACGTGCACCCCCATGCACCTACATCCCAGCTGTGTTGTGATTGTGCTGACTACTTAAAACGAACTTCCTACTTCCTTGCTGTGAACAGGAACCGCCGGTGTAGCAACTACCGCAACCGACCTCGCCTCGACACCGATCGCATCAAGTATTGTAAGTTATTTTAGTTTGTTTAATTCCCTTTTCTTTTTTGTGTCTCCGATGAGTGGCTAAGCGTTACAGCTGCCGCCGCTGTAGCTGAAAGACGAAAGGGGGGGTGTGCATATGTAGGGCAGACGCCAGACGACTACCGACTAACTTACGGTGGACAGACGGACGGCAGACAACCGACGGGACCTTTTCATTTTTTTTTTATTATTTTATTTCTTTCTCAGGAAAAGATATATACTCAACCGGCAATAAAAGTATCGAGTCTCATGACAACTTTGAAAATTTGCGTTTTTCTCGAAACAGGCATTTTGGAAACGGCCCTTATTAATCTTGTTGCCGTTCTTCCCTATCGTTGCACAACAGGGGGCGTGAAACGAGTGATTCTTCTGTAAACTGTACTTACGAACATAAAATGGCCAAGGAAAAAGAATGAAGAAAAATATTTGAACATAGAAAAATGTTTTTATGAT
The DNA here is from genome assembly GCF_014805625.2 of Glossina fuscipes. Lineage (NCBI taxonomy): Eukaryota > Metazoa > Arthropoda > Insecta > Diptera > Glossinidae > Glossina > Glossina fuscipes. The sequence goes on along the minus strand of NW_023998462.1, from coordinate 208,449 downwards.
GCTTGTGTGCCGATAAAAAAAAATAATAAAAATTTTATCATAATATTATGACATGTCTTTGGCATATTTGATTTTTAATCAATTTTTCATAATTTTCATTCAAATTTCCATACCCTCCACATTGATTTGTAATCAGTTTCAGTCAAAATTTGCGAATTTATAAGGAGTTTAACGAAATGTAAATAAATACAGAGAACTGGGTGTACAATAAATACAGAGAAATAAGGTGAAAGAGGTGGAGAATTATTTTAAAGAGTTTTTAAAGGCGGACGCGCTTGCCAACAACACCCGGCAGACCATAAAAAATTTCATTGAAGTTATGGACGAACTGGTGTCGGCTTACCCTGACGATACTTTGAGACCATCCAGGTTAAGCTAGGGCTTAGAGAAGGTGTTCTCAAACTTAGCAGTTGGAGAGAAGATAAGAAGCAGACCGTCAAAGGAGATTGTGGAAATATTGGGAAAATTGAGGGAGTTCATTACCGCGGAATGGGTCCGCGGCTTCAGGTACCACAACAACTACAGCGTCATTAGGAAGAGGAAGTATATGGCCACAGTCCGCGAGGAAGAAGAGTTCGAGCCGTACGACACCAATGGGGAGCTCTACCGCGACCTAACTTTTTATCCCATAACCGCGATAGAGAAAGGCTACCTGCAGCTGCTCAAAGGCTAACCTACGGCCAGGTACATCGATGGGCAGGTGCAGCGTCAGGCGTGCCTCGCTGACCTAAGACAGTCAAAAGAAGATGCCTGCGAGATTGAGGACGAGCGACTAATCACTTTGGACGGCTGGATCCTTTCCTCGCTGATCCTGAAACCGGTGTTCCCTAAAGAGGAGATCCACGAAGCCTTCTACCGGGGGTAAGAAATATTTTACTCGATCTTGACGCATCATATGGTGGACAGCGACATCGGCCGACGGATACAGTCCACCGTGGTTGCGCGCGTTGACTTTTTGAAACAAAGAGGATCCTGCAGAAACGGCAGTACCCACCGCGGAAATTTATTTGGGTACGCGCTCTTCTTGCTGCTAAAAGGAATAAGTTGGTATGAAGAAGAAACCGAAGACATAAATATATCGGCATACAAAGAGGTCAGAGTCAACTTCTCCGTGCGTCAGAGTTCTCCGCATGTCAACTCCTCTGTACGTCAGAGTTCCCCGCACATAACATGCATGGTCGAATATCCTGATCGATATCAATTTCTGATACAATTATATAATTTAATGCAATGTCCATTACAAAAATGTAATGAGGCACATTACGATATATCCGCGTATATTAGAGCTGCGAACATGGCAACACAGATTCTTATATGAAAATGCCCGAGTTGCTTTTAACTTTCTTCATTTCTATAATTGGTTATATGGCATTAAAACAAATGATATTTCTTGGCATCGTTTATTTACAATAAAACATTCGGCTTTCAACTGCTTGTATACGTTTCCCAATATATTTTGGGAAATTGCAACATGTGGAATGTACAAATTCAATTTTTGACCTGACTAGAGATTTGTAAACGGTCAAAGCATTTTTGATGATGTTGCATCGAGACTGACAATCTTCGAACGCCTTTTTACAATGCCCACGAAGTGTTAAACTGTCATTTAAAATTCTTCCAAGAAATCGATTTCACCTGATTAACTAGGGTGCCTTTGATAAGAAGTCCGATTTCACGTTTAAAACCTTTGGGAAAATAAATAGTATTTGTTTTGCTGGGGTTAAAATATAAATTAAGATCAGCGCATCGTAAAACAAGTTCGCTTTCATCGAGAGGTTATTGACAGCAGCTGAAAAAGATGAGTTCGCAGATACGATTAAGAGATCATCTGTATATTGAAAAATATGAGTTTTGTCATCTTGAAGATCTTGCAAAGAAGATGTGTACAGATTGAAGAGTATGGGGTTTAAACAACGTCCTTGTGGGATACCACTGTATATTTCAACTTTTTCAGTACCCATCACCAACACACGGTTGGATAAAAAATTAAGTATCCACAGCCGCGTTTGAAGAGAAATCGAAAAGTTTAGGAGAATTCTACCGAGCTTAATCAAGTTGACACAGTCATAGGCTTTGCTGATGTCCAGGGAGAGCATGACAACCATTTTCCCTGTTTTTTTTAAGCTGGCTATGAGAAAACACAGCTCATTAACGCACATATTCGTAGATTCGCGTTTTTGATAGGCGTAAGACCGAGCTGGAATAATGTTCTTAGTTTTCAGGAAAGCAGTGAGTCTCTCCTTAACCATGAGGTTGATGGTCTTTATGAATACAGATATCAGTGAAATTGGTCTGAAGCTACTTAAATCATTTAAGTCTTTACCTTGCTTGGGAATGGGAACTATTTTGATGCAACGCAAATCAGAGGGTATAAAGTTGGTGGACCAGCAGTTGTTGATTGCAAGCAAAAGCATGCTAAAGCTTCCTCCAGACAGTGCTCTGAGCATGTCATACTTGACTCCATCACAACCTGCAGCAGTAGCTCTCTTTCTGGAATGTAAAGTATACATTAGCTCATGCAATGAAAAGGGTGTGTTACTGATACTACTAAAAGGAATTGAAGGCATTGTAATAGGATTAACAATTGGAATGTAGCTCTTGAGCATATCTAAGTATTTTTTATTATCACGGTCATTCCATACAGCACAACCGCTTAATTTTCGACTGGAATGTCGATGACCATTGATATAATTCCAGAAGGAAAGTGGGTTGCCGTTACCACATAACTCTTTAATAGCGATGGCTCTATGTGCCCTTTTCGCCTTTCTAACTGCAGACCTCCATTCTTTCAGTATTTTCATATATTCAATGTAGTTGGCTGGATTGGCATATTTACTCATTTTTTTTCTTGCAGCTTGGTATTTGCGGAAAAGTGTTAACAGGGAAGGATTCCACCAAGGTTTAGGTGAGAAGGACTCAATGTCAGGGAAGTTGGTTCTAGCAGACATGATCACAGACTGAAAGGCACTTTGAATTGATGATAAATCAGAAGGAAGATCAACTTTAGACAGACGGTCCATAAGGAAGTTGCGTGAATTGAAATTTTCTATTTTCTTGACGGAATTGTTACAACTGTGGAATATAATGGGGGAGTGCTGACTTTTGCCAATGGAAACATTGGACATGTTCCAGTTGAAAGATAAAATAGTTGAGTTCGAGAAAGTTAGATCCAAGACACTGCTCGCCGTGCGACCGCTCCGGTTACAGTGAAAGGTAGTATTGCCGTTATTTAAGACACTGAAACTGTTGGAATTGATAGCATTTACAAAAATTTTGCCTTTGTTGGTAGAGACTTGATCGCCATACAGGCGGTGTCTTGCATTGAAATCTCCAGCTAAAATCACATTTTGTTCACCGTCAAGAAAGTCGCATAATCTCTGAATCTCATTACGAAAGGTTTGCACATCGAGACTGGGTGGAAAGTAGCATGAGGCTATGAAAAGATTCGGTTTCAGGTTGATGGTTTTGATGATGATGATGTCAACGGCAGAGTTATAAGGAATACGTCTGAAATTGACACCTTTCTTAGCTAATATACTAACACCACCATAGCCATCATTTCGGCATTTGGTGGCTGAGGCATAATTCGAAACTTTAACTTCGAAACAGTTTTCATCTTTCAGAAAAACTTTACTTAAGGTGCAGAAATCAACCTTGGTTGAGTTTAAGTAAAACTCCAAAAACGATAGGTCACGTCGAACACTTTGAATATTATATTGTAAAAAGGTTATCATGTTAAAACTTGAGAAAGAACACCAGCGGGTTTCCTCGCAGTACCGGATGCTCAAACGGGGCAAGAAATAGCACAGACAGACATTTTTTCTTCAAATTCTTTAATAAGATTGTGAGGGATCATCGGACGGACACTTTCTTAAATCGCGAGAATTAATCTTTCAAGTTCTGAAGACCGCAAGTAGTTGTTTGAAATTTTCGGTCCAAGAAGGCTTGTTCCAGACGACTTGGGGGATGTATTGGGAGAAGGCTTGGTGGGTGATTTGATAAGAGATTTGGAAGGAACCGATTTCCTTTTGACGACAGCATTTGGTCGAGATTGCAGTCGTGTTCCTTAGTGGAGCGAAATTGTCGTCCTAGGTGATGGCAGCGAGACATTCGAAATAATTTGCAGAAAAAATCTCTTTTACCTCTTTATACGAGAGGTTTTTAATTGTCATGATCCTGTTGATATTTGATTCGAGTTGCTCTGTTAGGCCAACACTTGTTGAGAGTGTTGTGCTCACCTGAACCACAGGACAAGCACTTCATCGTCTCACAGTTCACCCACTTCGGAAACTTCCCACAGTTAAGGCACCTGATCTCTTTAGCTTTGCAGAATTTTTACACGTGACCGTATCTACCGCACTTAGAGCCCTGCTTTAAAGTGGGTACAAAGTACTCAATAACAATAATTAAATTTTATCGACTAAGGGAGGGCTCTCCCTTTGAAACCAATTTTCATGCTGGTAGTGGCAATCCACTCATCTTTGTTGTTGGGATTTCTTCTTTGAAAACGGACAGCGGACTTGATCGGAATATGGGATACGGCGTTTTTAATTATATCATCGACACTGTTTGTGCATGGGATGTTTCGAATGACTCCAAATCTCTCAGTGAAGAACCTCAGTATGTACGCCTTTAAATTCTTTTTAGTAAATTCATTATTCGTAACAAAATGGTTGGCATTGGCAGCAGAAAAGCAGTTTGGCTCTGTCCCTGCTGACAACTTTAATTCTTGTAAGCCGTACCTTTTGAAATCCTTCAAGTAATCATAAAAATAGAGATTGGAGTTAATATTGATGCGATTTCCTCCTGCGTCTGCGCACGTTTCGACGAAAACGACGAAAATGCACTTCGAAAGGCAATCGTACAAATTGATCTCATGATTTAGGTTGGCCGTAGCACCCAAATCAGAGGGCTTGTCGACTGCCGGTTTACTGGGCATAATTGAAACATTTGCGTTATCCACTCCTTTGGGAGATGAAAGAAGGTTAATCTCACCCATCCTCGATCTCTTGGTGCGCCCAGTGGCATTCATATAAAAAACAGTCTCTATTAGTAGTTATAGGATCAGACCCAGTCTCCATAGGAAGACGGGCTGATGTTGTTTTGGTTGTTATCACGGGGAACATCAAAAAAAAAAAAGGAAAAAATCACAACGAAAAAAAAAAAAATTTAATATAAATATTGCTTTTAATTTTTCTCTCACGAAAGATCCCTCTTCCTTTCCTCCTTTTCTTCCTTTAAAATTGTTTTCTTTGGTTATTTTATTACTTTATTAAACCTCTTTTCCTTTTTTCAAATATTTAAATTCTTTTTTTTTTCTTTTTTTTTTTCACTAACAAAAATTATCCAGCTGCCGTTTGCAGAGATGACGTCTTGTATCAAGTGTGAATGAAATACGAATGAGATTTCCGTATCAAAACGAAAATTTTGCAACTCAACATAAACATGTAAGAAAGTAGCCGCGGATCCATAAGCAATTGTTACTCGTAAAGGTTTTCTTATATCAATAAAGACGGGAGAACCAACAGAAATAAAAAGAGATGTGCTATATATACACAAATTATAACAAAAGCGTAAAAAAACTTTTTCATTGCAACTGGAGCTTTGGGAATAATTTTAATTCGGTAGCTGCCGCGTTGTGACTGAGTTTCAGAACTTGAATTGGATTGGTGAAGGAACATACAGTCTGTAAATAGGACTTAGCTAAATAAATTTTCCAGCTAACATATCATGTATTTTAGACCATGCAAGAGATTCACGTACCAACGAAATTGTAGCATTAAAAAAAGTTCGTATGGATGAAGAGAAGGATGGATTGCTTGTCAGCGGTTTTCGAGAAATTTTGATATTGAAATCGTGCAAACATGCAAATATAGCCAATCTACTAGATGTGGTGGTAGGAAAGAGCTTGGAGAGGTAGAGTGACTGTCACATGCTGTGATCAGATTGAGTTAAATCTCTACTATTAAGGAAATAAGAGTGAATATCCACTCGTTATTGTTTGCCTTTCTAATTACTTTTTTCTCCTTAATAGCGAACGAAATTTAGAATTCTAAAAATATTTAATATTTCGAACGAAATACGCAAACAAGGCACGCGGAACTTTCGCTAGCTACGATAATCGTCGTCTATCTTTGCAAACAAAGTCAATTAACCGTAGTAAAATACTTTATGAAACTCTTATGCATATATGCTTCACTTCGAGCCCATTAAAGTGTGGGAAGTACTATGGCTAGTACGTAGATCATCTTTCATTTCGTTGTTTATATTATACCTTACCCTTACTTGGGACTACGATCATTTGCATTTTATTTCCATTATTGGAAAAACAGTGGCGCCACCTTGTTCCACGTTACTCATAGTAACAATAAGGAATGAATAAAATCAACGCAAACTTTCCGAAAATATTAAAATTTGCGTAAATTCAAGTTGTCATTATACTACTACCTTTATTTCGTAGGTGCTCGTTATCCTTTTCGTGATTCGATATAAGAACACTTTCGACGGAGGCATTAAAATAGTCAAGATGAGTTCTTCGCCTAAGCCATAATTTCAAAAGTGAAATTTCTCCGAAATAGTTATATCCATACCGGTCATATTCGCTACTCTTTGGCTAAAAAGACGAGTTGTTTCGCCGCAGGCATCCAATAAAAAGCAGTGTTTTGTTCTTCTATGAACGGAGATCTTGATCTTCCATGTTCCGCTGTCCACAATTCTAGCTCGTTTTAATTTCGTTTTAGCTAACCCTTTCATTTCAATGATTTCACGATCGGTTAAGATATCATAATATAATAAAATATAGAGATAACGGGTTAGTAAAAACGGAAGAGAATAATGAATGGGGGAAGGATAAATTATAAAAGTCAATTGACACAACTTCAGAGAGAAACTTTCCATCCACTATTTGTAGGGTTGTACGTAACGATAATCAATTATTTATTAATTGTTCATTTTTACCTTACGATCTGCCTTTGGTTTCCTTCGGCATTCGAGGGATTAAAAACCAATGAAATTATGGCAAATGTTATGGAGAAATTGCGAAGCAAATAAGATGGATCCACATTGTAACGACTTAATCAGGAAGAGAAGCACAAATTATTTTTGTATTATTTTTTTTAACTTAATTAAAAATCGATGTTATGAAAACTAATAAAATTTTAAAAACAACTAAAATCGTATTTTTTTCTTAGTTCTAGTTAGGAAAAGTCCCAGAACTCGTAAAACTGAACTTGTGTTGTTGGATCATGGTTTATATGAAGAAGTACCAGCTGCTGTTAGAAAGCCATTGTACAAATTCTGGGAAGCCACTGTTTTAAATCATGAACACCGCATGTTTAAAACTGCTCAACAATTAGGTATGAACAATGACATGAAATTTGCTGAAGTTTTATTTCAATTATTTCCATACACCATAAAATTCTTCTCACGGTTTCCCACACCGCCCTTGACGTACGGTTTGGGCGCGTTTTCATTTATTTTAAATGGCTTGCTCCCCTGTAGGTCTACACCATTATAAACTTAACTTAAAACTATAACAATATTTACAATAAAAATAATAAATAAACAAAATCCTCATATATACATAATATACGTACATAACAGATAAATACATAAAAAGTATTTATATACCAAATAAATAAATATAATCGCGATCGCTGCTGTGCGGCTGCTGATTCTTACATCTTGATCTGGAAAAGGAAAATATTGTACTTACTAAATTTTATATATAAAGTTGATCACGAACTTGCAATTTGGCCTACGGAAGTTTCTTAATCTACTGAAGCAATAGTGTAGGTTTATGACAATGGTTTTTTTAATCTAAAACGAAATAAAAAGAAATGAATTTATTATACATAATCATAACGAAAGATAATTACAACTTACCTTGCCATACAGTGAACTTGGGCAGCGGCGCATCGTTCGTTTGTAATCTAAAAGAAAAAATCAGAATGTAAGTTCGTGTTACATTTCAATTACCTTTTATTTTCGGAGCCCTATTTTCCATAGTTACAATTGCGAGGATGGACCTCGAGGCACGAATGCCTCGTTCACTTCTACTTTCGAAGACCGGCTTAATATATTGACTTGTGACGATTACGTTATTTATTGTGTCTTTCGCTGTGTTCTGACCTATCACCCACCCGTAGAAGTTGTGCTCTTCTCCCGTCATGTCCCGCAAGCAGTGACGGCAATTTAACTGTTCACGGATGTAGCGTGTTACTCCAAAAGCCGTGAGCCGCAGGTATCTTTTTTCGTGATATTTGACTTGGAGTTTGCGGAGATCTACAAACACCTCTCCATCGAACCCGATTGGTGCGTACTCTTCTTGGGGCTCTTCCTCAATTTCGTAACTCATTGCGTTTATTAGGCGGTAATCGTCGATTGTTTTGAATCAACTTTTATATTTGAAGACCTGCAGGTTCCTTAGGCGGTTGCACTATTGAACGATTTACTTATGAGTAATGCCTAAAGAAGGTCTTGGCTTACCCTGTACGAGGCAAAAGTTGTGCCACGGTAAGCCTTCGTTAAATCTTCCATTAATTTTGAGAAATTTTTGATTGTTGCTTCTGTGGCAATGGTAAGGCGTCCTTTTTGTGTATTTTCACAAACTAGTCTCTGATTTCTGTAAATTTCCGTTTGAACTCCGCCACCTTTCGGTCCGCTATGGAGCTCCGATGAAATATATTTACGAAATTTGTCAGCACCTTGAAAATTTCGCATGTCTGCTTTGCAACTTCGGGGTTCGTTTTTAAATACGCCTTCATTAATGGCCGCTTGCAGGATGGCTGGCATGGCGTCATTGAAGAATTGCACCAATTAATTAGGGTGCCGCGGCCCTACAATCGTTAAAATAGCTCGTCGTTGCGCCCAAAATTTATTAGTGGGCTCGAATAGCTTGTATAATTTTGTAATTATTGTCGTATTTATCTTTCATTTTTTCTATTTTTTCTTCATACCTCCTTAGGAGATGCAAATGATCATACAATAATACGATTCCAGCGGGTAATTTGTGTACCGCTTCTGTATACGTGACATTATTGCCACAAACTGCTGCTCGCACGTCTAGTCCAATTTGTTTAGTAGGGTTTATATGGTCTAATAGTACTTTTGCCAATGAATTTGAACGTGTGAAGGGGTGGACGTTTACGATCATGTTAAAAGTTGTCGCCAGGTTTCTTACGACGAAGACGAGCATCGTTCTTCCGCTCGTCGACGTAGTGGCATCCAATTAGTGTATCGGTCCTACCTGTTGGCGAAGATTTCGTCGAAATTTAATTGCACAATTTTGTCGTGAAGCGTCAATTTCCTCACGGCTTCCCGAAGTGCTTCAATGTCCGGGACCACGCTGTCAGCTTGGGGTTCGACCTCCTGGCCTTCATAAAATGCTAGGCGTCGTTGCAACTCCTCTTTTTCGGCATTTACCTTCTCCAACTGATTGATAAGCCTTGCATGGGCTGGCGTTGACGGGCCGCTGGTGTAAACTCCGTCCATAAACAAATCTGGGCTAAACATATTTTTGTTTCTTCTGCTAGTGTCACCTCCTCCTCTTCCTACTATCATTGCTCCTGCTTGTGTCACCTGGTTTTCTCCTAAGTTGAATCCCAAAAAAAGTCCCCCGTCCTCGTTGTCAGTTTAAATCTGTAAATTTCTGCAGTCGCGTATATGTTCCGTTATTGTACTTACCGCCCACGCCAGCCCCAATTTTCGCGCATACCACGTATAGTCTCTCATCCTAGTCTGACTGCCCCGTCTTCTATCCACCCTTCTCAAACTATACCTAACAGCATAAATTTTTCTAATTACGTTTGTACAGTAACTAAATCTCCAATTTCTTCTGTCAGTCGGCCGGCTAAGTTTGTACAAAGTGCTTTAGATAAATTATTCCGTCTATAGCTATTCCATAATTCCGGATATTCTTTAAAAAGCTGGCTGAACACGCTGTCTGAAATTTTCGCCATGGTATTATATTTATTTTTGATGTATAAATTGTGTTATAAGATTCATATAATGATTATTAAAAGTTAGTATAATATGATAAAATATGAAAATACGATACTTACGACACTTACGATACGTAGAATACTTATTGAATAATAATAATTAAGGAAAATAAATGCGAAACAGGATACACCAATTAAAAATAAATAGTAAATATTAAATGAATAAATAATTTTCAAATTAAACAAAAATGAAACAACGACCTTATTTTTTTTTAATTCAATTTATTAATGAAAAAATGTCTTAACTTTTCATCTTTTTTAAATAAACTAAATGATGTAAGCTGCGTTTTTTGTCTATGTACTTATTTTTATTTTGTTTAATTCTATTTATATGTTTTTGTTTCTTTTTTAATTTTTTTTTTTTTTTTAATTTTGGAACACTGTGAACTTTATGTAAAATAAATAAATAATAAATAAATAAGTAATAATAACACGTGGCACCAATTTAGAAATTTGCAGCATTATTAATTATCAATTAATTAATCTGAATTAATGCAAATCAATGTAAAAATAAATAATTAAATAATTAAATAAATTTATATAATGTAGAACATTAATTTACATTAATTTGGATTATTTAAATGGTTGGTTAAAAATGGTATGGTTATTAATACGGGACTCTAGGAGAACTACAACGTTGTGGAACTATCGTTAACTAAACCTGCATTACGAGCAGACTTTGAGGCCGATTTAAAACTTATAAGCTTGGGTGAGAAATTAACACGATAATAAATAAAAGTATGTCATCCTTTATTATTATTTTAATAACATATTAATAAATCAATTCAAAGCTTGGCTATCGTGCAGCAAACCTTAGTTGCTCAGCAACAGCAGCATACACAAGTTGGTGGTAAGCGCTTCCCCGCTATGTAACCTATGACGGATGAAAAGTTGCAGAGTCATGCTAACATGATTATGCAAAATGCTTCAATGAAACGAGTAATTGAAGAGCAGAATAATTTAGATGCTGAAAAAGCTATTAAATGCTGCAGCGGTCCAAAAACAACATATTCAGCAAACTATGCGTAGTGCTGAATAAATAAAATCTACACCAATTATTTGTTAAGAAAATTCAATAAATGTGAACTTTTTGTGGTATCAATAAAACCTACACCAATTACTTATTAATTAAATAAATTTGAAGTTTTTGCGGTATCAATAAAATCTACACCAATTATTTATTAAGAGAACTCAATAAATTTGAAGTTTTTGCGGTATCAATAAAACCTACACCAAATATTTATTAAGAGAACTCAATAATTTTGAAATTTGTGCGGTATCAATAAAACCTACACCAATTATTTTCTAAGAGAGCTCAATAAATTTGAAATTTTTACGGTATCAATAAGGGCTACAGCAATTATTTTTTAAGAAAACTCAATAAATTTGGACTTTTTGCGGTATCAATTAAAAAATACACCAAATATTTATTAAGAGAACTCAATAATTTTGAAATTTGTGCGGTATCAATAAAATCTACATTAATTATTTATTAAGAGAACTCAATAAATATGAACTTTTTGCGGCGTCAATAAAACCTATACCAATAATTTTTTAAGAGAACTCAATATATCTGAAATTTTTGCGGTATCAATTAAATCTACACCAATTATTTGTTAAGAAAATTCAATAAATTTGAACTTTTTGCGGTATCAATACAATCTACGCCAATTATTTATTAAGAGATCTCAATAAATTTGAACTTTTTGCGGTATCAATAAAACCTACGCCAATTATTTATTAAGAGAACTCAATAAATTTGAACTTTTTACGATATCAATAAAACCTACACTAATTATTTATTAAGAGAACTCAATAAATTTCAACTTTTTACGATATCAATAAAACCTACAGCAATTATTTTTTAAGAGAACTCAATAAATTTGAACTTTTTGCGGTATCAATAAAACCTACACCAATTATTTTTTCAGAGAACTCAATATCTCTGCAATTTTTGCGGTATCAATAAAACCTACGCCAATCATTTATTAAGAGAGCTCAATAAATTTGAACTTTTTGCGATATCAATAAAATCTACACCAATTGTTTACTAAGAGAGCTCAATAAATTTGAACTTTTTGCGGTATCAATAAAACCTACGTCAATTATTTATTAAGAGAGCTCAATAAATTTGAACTTTTTGCGGTATCAATAAAACCTACGCCAATTATTTATTAAGAGAACTCAATAAATATGAACTTTTTGCGGCGTCATCCTTTATTATTATTTTAAGTTTTATTTCTTGCACGTAATTGTAAAATATCAATTGCGATGCTTATCCCTAGGAAAGATTGTACATACGTTAAAAATATCTTGTAATAAATTATTTATCATAGCTAACTTTTTGACCATATTTGCTTCAGAATGTCATAGTACATTTCACTCTTTGATCTGAATTCTTTTCAAATACGAACAACTATCAAATGGCAGACAATATGATATGTAATGAAACTGCAGTGTCCGAATGCGAAGTATTTTCTACACGATGCAATCCCATGTTATCTAAAATTTCAGAAACGGAAAGAACTCTTTGATAATTTCAACCCTTGAATGAAAGAGAGAAAGTTAATTTTACCACTTATATAAGCGACATGATTTCTTTCCAAATCACTTCCCATACTTGTTGTATTGCCCGTATTTCCTTCCGCAGCTATACCACCAATAGACAGATGAACAGACGAATAGGCGGACATGTTTAGGTGCATTTCGTATTTAAAACTGGCCAAGAATTTGCATACTTTACTGGGATTTTGAAGCTGATTTCTGCGCGTTATAGAGATAGGTTTGGTGAATTTTTTCCATTTTTTTTCATGAATGGTACAGCATCGCCCACAGAATTTGTATTCAAATTTTTGTACATTTATTTGCTGTAGTTTATGAGAAATGAACAAAAAAACCAATTTTTCGTACCTTTTGGAAAACATAGGTCTTCTCAGCTTACATGGTACTGAAGGCGGTTTGCCCCATTTTCAATACCAAGCTGCGTGGTAGAACTTCTAATTTTTGTACCATATTTGAGGACGATAGCTTCCTTTTTGGTGTAGGTTGCTTGTTCTTGTTCCTTTTTGAAGCAGGTTGCTTATTTTTCTTCCTTTGAAGTGTTTATTGGTATACATTTGTGTTTGACCCAATAAAAAGAGGCAAGTCCTGGTTTGGAAAATGCAGAAAGGGTCAAATTACGATGATCTTTCTGTGGAAGAGTTTTGTAAAGATATGATATCACAACAAGTGTGGCTTTAGAGCTTTAAAAGTTATCTAAAATACCCCTTATTATTAGGTCCATGTTTTTGCGAAAGGCAGATACTTTTCATCAAACCTAGACAATTACGTTTATGAGGAATACTAGCCGATTAATGTACCACTTGCATAGGGTCATCAATCTATATTTGCTTTTATTATAAGATTTTATTGTATAAATTAGAGTTAAAAAAGAAAAAAACGCTATTTTTTTAACTAAAACTGCACCCAAGCTTAAATGCATCAAGGAAGCGTCTCTTGTATTTCAGTTTTTCATTTCGAATCCAACTACCACGGATTATTTTTTATACATTCTACAAGTGTTTCTCCCTTTCATTTCAGTTTTTCATTACGAACTCAACTACCAAGGATTATTTTAAACTGCTATAAATCCTAAAAATGAATGTTTAATATGGTGTTGAAGAAAATTCCTTATGATGAATTTTGCTGTTGTTTTTTATCATCTCTATTTTTTATTGGTACACATTCAAATATCAACGATATCTGCTGTTAAAACACAAGTATGGAATGTTCATAGTACACTGCACTAGTGCTGCTAGGAGATGATTTTTTCTTACATTTCCCATGTACTTTCCTTTGAATATACGCAAGGTTGGTGCTTTTCCAAATTTCTGTGGTCTGTTTTGTGAAATAGACGTTTTTCGTAAGTACTACGCACATCAATAGTTTTATCTCGCTTGTACAAAGCTTGTGTTACATTTCTTTCTTTTGAGGCCTGATATTTCCCGCTATGCCCGGCTTTCACGACTATTGTCTTCGTAAGATGACCTCTTGCAGTCGCTTGATCTTGAATGTATATATATATTAGATAACTAAAAATGAGCAAGCAAATAATCGCACATCATACACCTATCTTTACATGGATGCATGCATGTAAATCGATTCTCTTTAAAAAAATAAACAAACCTGAAAACAATATATCAGCTTTCCCAAGGCATTACGAGCATTTTTATTATCAGCAAGATTCTCGTGTAAATCCCACAGAGACAAATGCCCTGCAAAAACAATCAAACAACAAATTCTTGAAGAATTAAGAAACAAAATTCAAATCTATCTACCTTTGATTTTTGACATACTCTTTGCCTGAGTCAACAGCAATATTACACAATTTGATGATTTTATCTAAACCCTGCTCCAAATGTAAGATATCAGTTTCTTCTTTATAGATGAATTGTCTGCACGTTCACAAGGAAGAAAAAGATATGCGTAGCTCTAGTTAGATACGTAAATGAATTGTTATATGTCTGTGTCCTTTAACATGATTTAACAGCATAAATATATGTTGTAAGATGGGCAGAGCAATTTCATTGCAATCATAAAATGCTCAATTTGCGGATAATTGATATATTTTTGAAGGGACATCAACAAAGCTCATTAGAATAGCCCGAGGTAGCTGATTCCACTTGCGCCTTTATCGCAGGACGCTGCTTCTGTAATTAACTGAAGTTATTCAAATTTATTAATTAATTTACAGATCTTAGCTTGCTTTTGGCAAATGGTTCATTAACTTTTCTAATGCTGACTCTAGGAATTCATGCTTTAGCCATCCATAATTCTTTGTGTACGCCGCTGATGTTGATTAGTCTTACGACTTCCACGGGTTTTACCTAAGCCGTACGCAAAGAAATTTTGAAATAACTGACTCGATTTGAAGAGGGCGGCGAATAAAGGTATTTTCTCTTTACTTAGGGAACTGCGAGTAATAAGCTTCTCTACACAACATAGGCAACAATCCAGATCCTATATGTCACCCACCAATGCGACGTTTGCAAAATACAATAACCTCGTGTCTACAGCTATTTTTCTCTCAAATTCACGTAACATGCGTGGGTTTGTAAACATTTACACCTTGTTCTTGTTCATTTTCTTGGTGTAGGATGCTTGTTCTTGCTCAATTTCTTGGTGTAGGAAGCTTGTTCTTGTTCTATTTCTTGGTGTAAGATGCTTGCTCTTGTTCTCATTCTTGGTGGACGATGCTTGTTCTCTTTCTATTTTGCAATCATGTATACAATAGCAGGCATGTTTGGTGTAAGCCGCACGTGCTAAGAAAGAATTTTTTTTTTTATTGAATATCATTACATTTTAGGGCTCAGCCGACAAAATATAATAAAGCAAAGGAAATGAACCAAGATCCTAAAGATGGCCAACAAATAGTACGAATTATTGCTAGTCGAGGTAACAATCTCGAAGTTGAAACGACTGATACGGAAAGTGAGAATTTCCTAGGTAAATGGAATAAATTCTAATATCATACATGAAGACTTTTTTATCGTTTGATAATGTTTGTAGTAGTAACTATGCCCACAAAAGAAAAATTCAGTAGACTCAGTAGACAAGTTCAGAAGATGACAGCTAATTTAAATGTTTACCAAGCAAAATGTTTACATAGTAAAATGTGCAGATTAAGTATTTTTAATATCTACCTGTAACTCGATCACATTTATTTTTATAATTTTCTTTTTTTTATACCGTTTATATAGAACTTTTGAATCATAAAATATTAAGTTCTAATTGCATTTCGCCTTTAATAATAAATTGATCAGCTTCAAAGAACACATTCTCTGGTAAATTCTTTGGCATGAAGATGAAGGTGGGAGACTAATTACACTCGAGGAAGTCGTTAATTGCGCATTTAAGTATTAGAAAAAAATATTCTTGACAAAAAACGGCAAAAGAGTCAATTACGAGGTCCTGCGTCAATCATTGCATTTCCATAAATTTGAAATTAAAAGAAAGTCACCTATAGTTAAGTTTTTATTTTAATCAAATCTCGGGATTCTTAAAAAAGAATATTTTTAATTTATTATATAATTATTTTAATACACTGCGCTGAAAGAGACAGGCACTTCCCTTTTTAAATGAAAAACGGCTTTTCTTTCAGCCTAATAATATAATTAAGAAGTCTCGGTTTTAATACAATATTAATACAATATTAGCATTAGCGATTTAATACAATATTAGCATAATCGTTTCCAATATCTCCACTCTCTTTTAGAGAATCAAAGAACTTGACATTGAATATTTTTGATGTGGGTTTTTAATGATATTGCGAGCACCCCACATGCAAAATCTGCGAATTCAATAATTGAAAGCGCCTGGTACAGCTGCAATATATTGGTATCTACGATTTATAAACAATTAATAAGCAATACGTACGCACCATTGTTATGTATTTCAGTCGCATCATCGAGAGGATATTAACAAAATCATCAAATTCTAATAAAGTGCCTACCTACCATTCGTGAGCCAATACATTTATTCACCAATTAAAAAGTCACAGAATCGAGTCAAACTGTTGCTTGAACGCCATCCTCTTCAATCTATGTACAGCTAAATTGCGTGATTTTCAAGACGATAAAACTCACGTTTCTCAATACGCATATAATCTTTTAATATGTGCGTCAACTCATCTTTTTCAGAGGCTGTGAGTGATCTATCAGTAAGAGAAAATCTTTTTGACACATTTGCCGATGTTTATTAATACTTCAATCATAGGAAAACAAATACAATTTATTTTGTGAGAGGCTGCAAACATAAAATTAGTTCCTATATCTAAGGAACTATAGTCAATCAGGGGAAATCTTTTCGATTTCTGGGTAAAATATTGAATCTTAAGCTAAATCTTTGTGGGCATTATGAGAAACCTTTCAAACCTTCACAAACTGGATATAACATCATAAAGCTTATTACTAACAATCAGTTAGGACTACCTTCTAAAAATATCTAATTGTGCAAGTCCGGTCTAAAGTTGAATTTGCGCATACAATATCTCGCAATCTTCTGAAATAAAAGAAAAGAACAAAGGCATTCGAAAAATTAATGGTCAACCGATTTACCAGATTAACTCCCTCAATCCCTTAATAATATCGAGTGAGTGGCATGGCTCCGAAACGGGTCTTTTTTGTATTCCTGAGGAGTTGAGATATCGAGTCTTTCCTTCTTCTAGAAAGTCATATCTATCAGCGATGTAGTCTTGCGTAGCTGAATTCCGCCTTGCAACATATGTAGTCAATATGCATATCATTTATTAAACTAAACTTTGTTTTAGATAATATACGTCTAACGACAAGGTGAATACAATGTCTAGTCGTTTTCAGGAGCTTTTTGCTACGAAGTATCAATTTTTGGTCAGCATCAAAGTTATGGAAATACATAGTCATGTTAAGTGCGAAGAGACAAAGATTTAAATTTGCGCACATTGCTGCCGCTATGTTTGCTATATAGAAAAAAAAAATTCAGTTCCGCAATACACATGGGTTATCAATTCGGTGGATGTAGAGTTTTTAGCTTCGTCGTTAATAAATCAACGTGCTGATAGCTGCCGTTTACGTTACAATACCTCAATTGTTATCAAATTATACGTAATCGTCCGTCACATCGAACAACCGGGAGCGGTATTATTTAGCACAGTTATTTTAGGATTAATCTGCATATTTATATACCCGTCATCGAAGGATGAGCAGCATATTCATTTTTCCAAAACGTTTCCAACACCCAGAAGCAAGCATCAGAGACCCTACAATGTATATATATCCTTGATCAGCATCAAATTCTAAATCGATTTAAGAATATCTGTCCGCCTGTATGTCCGTCCGTCTGTGTAATATCTATTGTAAACGTTCTCCGCAAAAATGAAGCAATCGACTTCAAATTTGTCCGAAACAATGAATGCGAGTTCTTGCGCGACGATATTGAAAATGGGCCAAACTGATCAAAGGACATGCAAACAGCACTACCTAAGTTGAAAATACCTCAGTTCCAACCGAATTTAATTTTTTTCCTGGGTAATTATATCTAATTACCTGTGCATCGTAGATGATCTCGACGTTCGTTTAAATTGAACACATCACGTAAAAGCCTATTTTCATACGAAATCCCAAAAGTCACCTTTGAAACATCCAAAGTTATTAAATAAATTATTAGCTCGTAAGGTGGTCATGGCAGAGATATTGGGGAATTTAGAAAAGTCCAAGATATCACATAAGGAAGGCAGTCTAGGTAAATCAATTTTGGAGGAGGAGGTTTTACAAGAAATATTACCGAAAAATGAAGTATCCGTGGAACCGGTGGACAAAGTGTATTATGGAATTGGTGGGAAAGTAGATGGCTATGGCGGCAATATGGCCTTAAGATGTTTTGTGAATGCATTTAAGAGTACAAGTTTCCTAATCTAAGTTAATTTTTCGTCTAGCCAAAGGATTACGACATCGAATCGTCTCATATATCGGAAGACTATGAGGCCACCTATCAAGATAGTGAAATACCACAGATAGTTCCACCGAATCCAATACACTTGCGTACCAACTAACCAGGCATTACCCAGTTGTCGTTGTGGTTGGCATGGCGTATCGAATTTCTCTTAGTTCGCCTTTAAGCATTTTCGTGACCTTCACCACAGCATAATATCATTAAATTAATATTACCATTACTCGTGTCGACTAAATTTCTTGTCCATTTCTTCGGATACGATTTATATGAAAGCATTAAATGATTTACCATTTCAATATTGATATAATTTATGGAGAATTCTGCATATAGGGCTTGAATTAAATCGGTCAGAGTTTCCACCGAAGGTCCGTATTTTAAAGGTTTTTCTATACCATAAATAAGACTACATTGTAGATCAAAATCTATATCTTCTTACCGTTTTTATTCGGACGACTGGCAGTTTTAAAAGATCGGTTTCTTTATCTACCAACGGCCATATGTATTTTATTAAGTTTGTAACATGTTTTCACGTTCTGTTATTTCTTCTCTTCGATATAAAATACAAGAGCAAATGATTTCGAAAGCGTATACGTCTCAAAAACAAGGAAAAAAAGGTATTTTAACGATTCAATAGAGAAAGCTGTACATGCAATTTATCCATAAAGCATTTATTTGCCTTAATAAAATCTTGTAGAAATGGTTTTTGTAAAAACTAAACTTCCAAAGTAGACAATATTTCCGTTATATTATCGAATAATTCGTACTTTGTTGTGATCATGGTATTAAGCCGTTTTAAAAGCTCATAATATTCAAGTAATAAAGTTTTACTTTCGTTAATTGGCTTTAGAATTGAAAAAATAGTCAAATTTAGTAAAAAGCAAGTAGAAAATCTATAGTATCCTTCACCACTTCTGTTAATACAGTTATTTACATAACACTTATTTAGAGTTAGGTCTTATTGACGGATGTGGTCGAAAAAGTGGTCTGATCCGAACTATTCCCAATAGCATCCCTCCTTGGTCAAAAACACGTTGGCGTACAAACACAGAAGATAAGACGGGCGGACGGACAGGCCTATATATATTCAGAAGATGATTCTGAATAAAGCGGGTGTTTATTTCAAGCCCCTCTGGCTCTTCGCCATCAGTGGCACAAGGTATAAAAAAATTATGTAAGCATGTTAACTTCTTCGCCTTGAGGCGAATAGTTCGGTTATACAATATGAAACTGCCATTGATTTCGATAGCGCCATCGCTCTTATAGAGATTGATCCAACATTGGATTTAGTTTTAAGTGCTGACTTATTATTAGTTACTAATAGCAGTAGATTTATGATAACTGTAGAAAGTCGTGAAACTACACATACATATCGCGTCCATTACATACCGGTTGACCTATTATTGAGTGTGCAAGATGAAACATTTACTATGGTTTGGGTTTGCAAGCTTTAAACAAATGGCATCATTTGACTCGGCATTTGCACATAGATATGCAGGAAGGTTTGGTTTGGCTCGTCTTAAGAGATTCGCATATAAAATAAAAAGTTCTATTCGTACTTTCCGTAATTACATTCTTACACATTTGTAAGTAGTGGCGCGACTAATTCCTTTTTTATTTTTGTTTTATGACAATTTTGCATATTTACCAAATGGAAATTATATTGTTTGTATCGAAAAAGAGATGCGGGAGAATAATTCTCATTTAGAGAAACATGAAAGCCAATACCGAATATGAATCAAAATAGGATGAAAGAATACGGAAATTAAACGTATCATTGACGCGTAGTATTATGCAGATAAAAAAAAATTGGTGAAATGCATTCCTCTTTATATAATGGAAGATAGGTTACTGGTTCTGGTCCTTAGATTAGACAGCAAAAACAG
Organism: Glossina fuscipes; assembly: GCF_014805625.2. Taxonomy (NCBI): domain Eukaryota; kingdom Metazoa; phylum Arthropoda; class Insecta; order Diptera; family Glossinidae; genus Glossina; species Glossina fuscipes. The sequence continues at coordinate 188,099 of NW_023998462.1, read as the reverse complement.
CCCGAGTGCTTGATAATGAGTTAAAGTAGCTTTTAGATTAATTTTAGGGCGACTAAGTTTACAGCTTTACATACATGAATGACTACAAGGTGTTGTTACGATCAGCCTCTTTATAACTGGCCGTCCTCCGTACGTAAAGGCATATATTTTAGCTGATTTTAGCTGTAAAGTCGAAGAAAATTTAACAATATATATGTTATAATATGTTATATATATATGTTATAAATTAAAAACATCCCAGGTATCCAATTAATACGCATAATCTTCATTGCAACGCCTTTTTAAAGAAGTGTTGTCATCTCCGTCGTCTTCCATGCTGCCCGATAATATTTAGTTTTCTGTTTCGTCTGCTTTAATACGTTGCAATTCTCATTTGATAATAACTTCAGCTAAATCCACAGCTAGTTTTCATGATGAAGACCAAAGAAAGGAAACCAAAGCGTTGCGTATAATTGATCAAATGGGTAACTAATTGGTGACGTATAGGGAAATACACCTCTTTACAGATATAAATCAAACCATATAGTAAAAAATGCCAACAAACCGCTGATTAGGAAGAAATTTGGAAAAGTTGCTGCATGGAATGACCCTCTTCAACAGTTATCTTCTTCGTCCAATGTGTAAGCATAGTCCTGCCATTCTCCATACGTAAAGGCAAAGCCAGAGTTAGAATGTCTAGAGCTTGCCTTACAACGTGGCGAGCTTCTAAGGCGTGACCCTTTAACAGAGAACGAAAAACTTGTAGTACGGCGACGAAGACTCTATCATAAGTTTCTTTTCAATTTGTAAAAATAGTTGACATAGATTTTCAATGTATTTGGGTGTAGCGGCAGTATTTCGATGAAACATTTCAATAAAGCAGACTACCTTTCGTTCATATTCGTCTCCTTTAATGGCAGAGAAAAAATTTCTATCTTACTTGCAATTTCGTATCGAGATCTCCAACATTTTTTGGCAAATTGTTTTTGATTAACACTTTATTGCACATTTTGGGAAAGAGTTGAGTGAAGAAAGATAAACGTCAATTAACGTTTAATTTGGTTCTTAATGCCCGCTTATACCCCAGATCTTCCGCATACCATAGGTGTGCTGTATAAGAGATATGGACCGATCTGAAGTCTTTTCAGACCATTCCTGACGGATCGTTAAAGTTGTGTTACCGCGGGAACAGTCACTGCCCGGTTTAATTCCGAGCTAAGCCTACACGTCAGTTGCTTGTATTGTACGTAAGTCGACACCGCCCAAGGGCGCCACAGTATTGGTTACTCGCGGAGGGCCTTCTAAGCGCTTCATGGACAGCATTTCTATTTCCCATGGACTAACTAAAAAAATAATGGAAACAAAGATTTGTGCAAACTTATTAATGAATCAAGAACGGAAATGAATGAAGTTATTGCTACAAACTCTAATGCAAAGTTACAGTTCAAACACTGAAAGTATGTAACGTCCAAAACAATTTTCAGGGATACTGATTAGATATGTCTTGAAAACTGCTGTAGCCCATTAAAAAACCTAACATCATAATTAGACCCTTTTCTACTCACCGCCAAAGGCGTTAACTAACATACTTTGTATATTGTACTTTTCGCCAGTAGCATACACATATTATACGCTTAATAGTAACAATAAATGGAACCAATCTGCCATGCCCACAAAGTTACAAATGATTAAATTATATATAATTTAATCATAATTTATAAATGATTAAATTTTGCACTTTTTTAAAGTATTATGTTTATTTATCATAACGGCAACAAGACTTAAAACTATTTTGATCTGAGTCTTCCGTCACGCAGATGCCCATGTATGGCATGACACACTACCGCCACTCATGGTTCTTCAACCGCACTGACAGTTCCTCTGACAGCAACTTCTCCAGTGCTTTCATCCAAAATAAAAGAACTCCAATATCTCTTTCAAATAATATCGATAGATGTGCCATGTTCCTGGAAAATTGCGTATCTACCTCAGAACTTGGAAGTTGTCTCTCCAATTTGAAGGGGAAGACACCTGGTCTCGACCTGATCAGTGCTATGTCTAATGAAAAGAAATTACTGGACCTATATAATACGGTATTTATGACTGACCATATACCCTACCTGTGGAAACTGGCAACAGTTGTTCCAATTCACAAAGTCAAAAAATGTCTCAATCGCATCAGATTATCGCCCAATCTCTCTTTTATCTTGCCTCTCACAGGTATTGGAAAAGATTATGGCATCTAGATTGTCTTGGTTTCTTGAGTCCAAGAACCTGATAACAAAGCAACAAGTTGGTTTCAAGCGGGCTAGAGGGTGCATCGACGCTCTGTTACATATTGATTATTTCACAAGCAAAGCAATTTCCGAACGAAATCACGTAACAATTCTCTCAATTGATTTCGAAAAAGCATTTGACAGAGTTGGTCTTCATTTTATCTTAAGAGTCTTGAAATCATGGAATGTTGGACCCAAATTCTTCAACTACATCAAATCATTCATGTCGCATCGGCGGTTCAAAGTTAGAATCAACAATCATCTTTCTGATTCTTTTCCGCTAATGAATGGCATTCCGCAAGGATCTCCTCTCTCTGTCACGCTTTTCCAGATCGCTTTCAACGAAATTAGCAAAATTCTTTGCCGTGTACCAAGAATGGAACATTGTCTCTACGCGGACCATGTATACATTTTTACAAAAGAAAAAGACAACACGAAAGCAATCAACATCCTCGAATCTATTGCATGTGAGATCTCCACGTGGGCAAACTCGTCAGGAGCTAAAATTTCTATACAAAAATCAAAAAAAATGCACATATGTCGAAAACAAATGTGCGATGCAGGAAACCTACTGATGCATATTAACGACCTACCAGTACTAAATGTGCAGACGCTCCATGTTCTCGGGCTCACGTTCGGTTAAAAAACTCCCGCACTGCTTGTGCGGTGGTAGATGCTACAGGACGTGTTCTTCTCAACCACATATTTCACGAAAGTACTTCAACTTTCATAACCGAAGCCAGAGCTATCCTTCACGCTGCCAACCTTGCCCATAAAAACAAATTCAAAACCGTCATTGTAACCGACAGTTTGTCTGTATTACAAGCTGTTCGGAATCCTTCGACTTCGAGATGGAGCACCACCAACAAATTAAGGAATATAAAAAAAAAATTGAAATGTTATGGATACCAAGTTACATCGGTTTACTGAGAAATGAGCAGGCTGATCCAGCGGCAAAGTATGCTGCTTCTGCTCCTCTAATTATGGATCTCATGGAAAAGTTGGATCTTCAAAGATACATTGGAAGGAAAGTTAAAGAGAAAATTGCAGAAGGAAATTTACAATACCATCATCAACACTACTCTTCCATTAACCCTCAATTAACTCCACCTTTATATCCAACAAATGTTGGGAAAACCAAGATCCAAACATTTTCGAGAATACGCCTTGGTCATACAATTGCAATTCACCAATGGATCCTGAAGAAGTCTTCTTCTCCAATCTGCTGTTTTGGCAAACTCTTACTATAAAGCACATTCTCTGCGATTGCCTCAACTTTTCCTCGGCTAGAAGTATTGCATTTGGAACGATTAACCCTTTGAACATTCTACAATCAGCTTCAGAACAGAATATCAATTCAAAATATTACTTTTTTAATGCTACTAAGCTCACTATCTAATATCCATTTATTTAAATTAGAGCCGATAGCCTGTGTTGCTAGTGCTCAATGTCTTTTTTTAGTCTAAGAATTCATTTCATTAGTCTAAAATTAAAATAATAATAATAATTCTCTGTTTAAAAAAAATTTCTTTATTCTACACAAAAACCAAATAAGACAAAAATTTGAAAATTTAACATATGTCAATTTATTTATTTATTTATTTTACTTGGACATTTTTCAATTTTTTCTGTTATTATTATTGTTTTCAATGAACTCAAATTATTTCATTTTTCCCTCCACTATATGTTGATTGCAGAGTTATTTTTAAAACGATGTTAATGCTGGGATGGTAAAAAATTATTTTTTATATTATAAGAACGACGAAAAGATTATGACCATTTTTTCTTGTATTTTGAATTGACAGATTTGCAGTCTGTCTGCTTTTTAAATAGAGATGGAGTCGCAATAAGATCTTCTTACTGCTCATATACGAGTGAGATCACATACATCTTTTCAGAAGCCAATTCCAACTAAATCTCCTGTGAAACAATTTCTTCTTCTTTTCCAAATTCAAATTTCATTAATTTCCATGTTTACTCTTTCTACTTAAGTCATTTTCACGCTTTCATGTACGACTAAATTTAACCATAGCGGACAGATAAACGTCTACGACATTGGGTACGGACATATGCACATTTAAATAACACGATCAATTTTATTTTGACAATTCGCGAATCGCGGCCAATGTTATTATCGTTCATTCTAGATGAATGAAGCTGTAAAAAGGGAGTAAAGTTACTTTCGCTTTCCATTACTCTGCTTTTTCACTTTTGATAACGCTTACTTGAAAAGCTAAAACGAGCACAAAAAAATTAACAATAATTTATGAATCCTGTTGATTCGTAAAATTTTCCCGAAAGCGCGCGCAGGTATGCGAAAGGAACTAATTTATGTAAATTGTGCATAACATATATTGCACTAGTTTTTCTCAATAAATGTCCATATTAGTGGCACATCAGTGATAAGAAGCAATCTGCTTGCTAGTCTAGCAGCGATTCTGTTTTCAATAATCTCTTATGTCAGGTATCGTGAGTACATTGAAAAAGATATTTGAATTCATAAAGTGTGCGTTTTTTCTAAGGAACACATGCAACATCACCGAAATTTCGGCAAGCTTTAAGCCTGCAGATGTCTGAAACAACTCTACCTTAGCTTGAATAATTATCTGCTTGGCAACGAATCTGAAATGGTGTAGTTTACCAAAGATTCAAGTTTCAATCGATTTTCTATAAAAAAGATGCTTCTTTTCGATATAATGTGATGGCTTAGAAAAAATTAGAAATTGTGTTTAGCATTTATTTTGATAATAGGCTGAAGGCATTGCAATGTTAGTGCTATGCACCATTTTTTCAGATGTGAACTATTTTTTTTTTCTGGAAGACAAATTATTTTTTCCACGCGACCTGACGACATTTCACACCTAAATGTAGAAATATTATAAAAAAGATTTTATTCATCATATATTCGCTAGCCATCATTTTACCGATATTTCGCGCAATGTAGAAACTTAGTGTCGAAAAACACGAGAAGAGCTATTTGTTAGATATCGTTATAAGAATGCAAGCGCTGTTCAGAGAGATAGTTATTGATTGATTATAACAAATATTAACCAAAAACAGTAGTGGCTTTCTTGTGAATTAAATAGGAACTGTAACACTTTCCTGGAAACGTCATTTTCTTGTCCCAGAACTCGACCTCTTAAAAGTTTACGATAAATGCTGTTAATATATCAGCGCCATAATTTCAGTTAGAAAAGAACAAGGAAAATTATATATTATTGTCAATTATTTACGCGGTTTTGCAAAATTGCAGGTCTATAGTTTTTTTTTTCAAATTTTATTTATTACTTTTTCATTTTATGATCTATCCAAAAAGATAATAAGCAACGCTTATAAAAAAGATAAGAAATGTGGCAGAGATTACTGTTTTCCAGTGGAAACAATGTAACAGTGCAGACATGATGTTTAAATAAAGAAATAGAAGCTCTATAAACTTTGACAATTTATTAAAATACTTTAAGAAACAAAAATAAATTAATTTCGAAAGAAAATCCATTATATGATGCCTGCTCAATCGTCTTATTTCATAGGATTCATTCAGAAGTGATATTTTCAAAGGAAATGGTGAGGGCAATAAAAATGAGACAAAGAATTTTGGATTTATATTTTTAACATTTCAATACTAGAGTTACTGTTCCCCTTTTTATGCCATAGAACAAAATAGATGGGAGATACTCTTGAATAAAATCCATTTATTTCTTAGACCTGCATAAAATTCTCGACGAATTGGCCAATAGAGTCTTTCGATTTTTAAATCAAGTTGCTGCTTTACCTTTTATATGACTAAAGGCTAACATGTTAACCAAGGTAATAATTTGTGGCCAAATTTTTATACGCTTATTCTCGTATGTGCCTAAATTTTTATACAAATACTTGAACAATTATTCAACAAATGTAAACAAATTGGACCCTTATTCTCAAATTTTTCGAATTATTGAGAATATATACGCTTATCCTCGTATGTGGCCAAATTTTTATACGCTTATTCTCACATTTTTCGCTTATTCTCGTATGTGGCCAAATTTTTATACAAATACTTGAACAAATGTAAACTAATTGGACAAATTAAGAAAAAGGATAGGGAAGGTTGCATATGCAACCAATACCGACTCGAGGGCATTTTATTTGAAGACATCCAACTCATTTATTTTATATTACTTCCCTATTTGAACCCTTTGAACAGCGATGCTACAAACACCAAGAAATATTTTGAATGGATGGGGAGCGATTTTCCTGAAAGACGTCTACCGAGATAGAATGCTTGAAAATTGTAGGTGTTTTAGCGGTACGAGTTAATAGCTTTTAAGGAAGTTGTATTGTGAAATCTGAGGACTTGAAATTGCTTTTGAAAAATTCTCTACTTACTTTTAGAAACGGGTCAATTATTTTCTTGCCTGAATGTACGTTATCGAACGGACATGGATGCCCATAATCGAACCAACTAAAAAAAAACAGCGTACTCGGAAAATATTTAAAGTATTGACAGATATCATGATATAGGTGATGTATAATTCCCTAAGAGAGCTTGCCTGTATACTGTAAATTTTGATGAAGTTGAAGATAACATTTGTACTTAATTATATAAACGAAAGCCATCCCTATGGGAATTCCAAAAGTTTCTAGGAGAAAAATTTTTGAATTGCAATTAGGAAAATTTGAAGACTTTGTTGCTCTTCTGAGCTTATGGCAGTAAGAATCCAAATGAATAGAGTTAACAAACCGATGCGAAGAGAATGAAACGTACAGTTGTTTTCTTAAAATCATTGAAAGCGAAAAGAGCGATAGAGATAAAATAAAAAATTATATAAATTCAGTAAATAAATTGTTAGAAACAGAAAACAGCAAACATATGTACCTGAACCAGTTAACTAATATACAATTAAAAAAACAGAAATAGAACATCCACAAAATACGGAATTGTATACGCTAATATTTTAGTTAACGATGAAATAGAAAAATATAAAATCGATTATAAAAAGCTTAAATATATTCCAATTGGAGCTGCGTTATTTAATAATATATACGTAATTTTTGGAATTTAACTACCTAAAAGGTTCATAATAATAAAGACGTATTGTATACATTACAATTACAATATTGTACACGTATCGAATATAGAAAATAATGAAATAGATAATAAAATTGAAGAAATTTTCGAAATTGAAACCATATCTTGTAAACTTGAAGAGAACAAATATTTTAAGAATCTACACATAAGTACACACGTCGTAGTCAAAGACAACTGCAAGTTATTAAAGAATAAAGATTTTGAAATATTGATGATCACTATCATAACCATTATTATAAGCTGAGTTGGATTTGAGTTTTAATCTAATCTAAAATAGAATAATATTAAGCAATTTATAAATATACCTATGTAACATTATAATTACCTTAGGACGAGTAAGCAATGAGGCGGTAATGGGCGGCATTTAATTGGGGGGCGGCAATCAACTTTATACTATAGATAAATGTATTCTATTAAAAACTGCAGTAAGTTCTATGAAAATGAGAAAAAGGTTTTAACAGAAGTGTTTGAATTATATAATATAGTACGGTGTACATTATATTTGTTACACTTTTCATTAAACATGAAAATAAATCATAAAGTTGAATGAAAGAATTCAGGAGAATTCCAATCTAAAGGAGAGAGCAATTACATATACAAATGCAACAAGAACCATAAACAAAATCGATTCTTTTTGGTTTATTTGCACATTAATTTGGTTCCTAAATACAAAGAAGACCTGAGAATAAGTGCTGATAGCGAAAAATAAAATGATATCAAAAATCAATAATAAAACGAAATATATAAACACAAAATATAATTTAATAATGAACCGCAAATTACAATTATTCAAGCTATATTTGGGCTTAAAAACCAACCTTATTTACGGATTGATCGTGTCAAGTTTTACACTAAGGACCTAGTTGGTAAATAATTACATTACTCATTGTAAGTTACTGCTTTTTGTATATTGTACGAAGGCTACTGATCGGCCCTGTCTAAAGTTGCTTTGTGATCGACAATTTAAAACTGACGACCGGCAGATACACGGTGAGGATTAAGCAACGACATGGTTAATTATAATTAGCAAACCGACGGGAAATGTTTGATTGTGGTTCAAATCGAAAGCTTTTTCCTCCCTAAAATTTTGGAAGAAATATGTTTTTGAAAGTCCAATTCTCCGTTAAGCTCTTTTCGTAGCAAGACTATTCTAAGATATTATACTGGTATCCTTCTATTTTGCAGACATATTTCAATGTAACCATTGGCAAAGTTCGCTGGTGTTCGTTAACTGAAAATGCGCGTTTAGATTATTATTCATTTGAAAGTATATTCGTTAAAAATTGGAAAGGTTTTACTTAATAATTAATTTTTAAGGAACAGTAACGTTGTTAGGTTGTTAATACACTTATTAGCTAGTGCGTTTGAAGAAAAGCTCTACCGTTTAAGACAATTTAGATTTGTGGTAAACGCATATTAAGTTTGCGCTTATGTATGCAACACCAGTAGGATATTATTATATATATAATTGAAATGATTTTCTGAATTCTTCTTTTCTATAGAGTGGTGCTCATGGACAGTAACCATTAATAGAGCAGCAAAGTTCATTTTTTCGTATTTTATGATGAATTCATCAATAACATTCGATAGGCGGACGATGCAGCGGCCCCTGCAGTAATCCATTCGGGTTGAAAACTAAATATATGATGGTAAGTCAAGCGAAAACTCCATATGCGAATGCTAATCCACTTAGGTCCCATTTCCCTTAGTTTATACATTAATGATCTCCCATCGGTGATTAATTCCAGTCAGATCTTAATGTACGCTGATGATGTGAAACTGTTTTCTTCCTTCTCTGTAGAATCTCATCAGCTTCAAAGTCACTTGAATAATTTTGTTGCACGGTGCTCTTTGAATCTTCTGAAACTAAATCTAAATAAATGTAAGAAGCTTACTTTCTCAAGCAGAAAGTCATTCATTACTCAGTATTTCATTGATTCGCATAAGTTGGAGGACGTCGATACGTTCACAGATTTAGGCGTTCTATTTGACCATAAATTACGTTTTAACTTGCACATTGTGGTCTCGTTAAGCAAAGCTAGATTCCAAAGAGCTTGATGATCCTTACATTACTAAAAGGCTGTACATGTGTTTGGTTAGACCTATACTAGAGTATGCTTCTGTTGTGTGGTCTCCTTCATGTAAGTGCCATGTAGATTCAATTGAATCTGTTCAGAAGCAATTCTTGCTGTTTGCCCTTAGGAATTTGGGTTGGGATCCGATTGCCTCTCTTCCTCCCTATGAAAATAGGTTGCTTCTGTTGTCCTTACCGTCTCTCAAAAAACGTACCTTTGTTCATGGCGTTTTTTTCGTAATCAAAGTAATAAATGATGCTATTGACTCGCTTTCATTACTTGGTGAAAAAAGCCTTAATTTCCCCAACCGCTTTTCTAGGCACTTTACCTTGGTTAAAATTAGTCAATGTAAATATAATCAAGAGCTGTTTAACCCGCTCAGAGTTGTTGGTAAGAACCTAAATCAATTCTATCACCTATTCTCATTATTAGACTCATTAAAGTCTGTTAAAGCAACATTGTTTAATGCGCGTAATTCACCTATGTCGTACTTGAACTAGATTTTAACCTTAAAAAGTTAATATGAGTCGAAAGTTAATTGTTGTTAACTATTATCGGTTGCCAAGCTTATACTTGTTTGCGATGGCTTAGGGGTTCATTCGCAATTTAGTCCGGTACCGATTGTGGGTGTGGCTCTATGCTAGTTATGTATATGCTTCTCTTTTTTCTTTCCTATTTGTTTTACTGTACTTATACTAAGTTTTAATATTAATTAATTTAAGATTTACTTTAAGAGTCAATTGAACTCGACTGTCAACGTTTTTAGTCGAGTTTTTTGTATAAATAGAATAAATAAAAAAAAACAAATAACTAAATCGAAAGTTGTGAATTAAAATAAGCACAAAAAACAAAATATATATATATATTTATATAAAGTATGTGTATTGTAGTGTGATCGCATACTATCGTATGCATCCACTTGAAGTGTGACAAAATTATCAGCATAACCCTTTTGATAAAATAAAATGTCACACTTCACTTCGCATGTAAACAGTGTTAATTCTGTTTATATAAGAATAATCTAGTGTGTGATAAGGATAATTTAGTAAGCAATTACAATCCTGTTTAGAATAAGATAAGAATAGTTTAGTGTAAAAATTTAGTATAAATAGTGCGTAAGAAAATAAAGAAAATCAGTTCTCATCAGAGTTCTCATAAAGCAACTCAACCAAGCGTTTTACTCGCTAAGAACACAAGGCGTTCAATCCGCCTGAACCATTAAGATTAGTGACCGTCTTATACCGAGACACTTTGGCATTATAAAAGATGGATAGACTTGGCGTACTGCAGCCGAGCAGCATAGGGCTAAACTGCTAAACTACATTCATTAACACTTTGGGAAGGATTCATAGGGAATCTTCCCGTAAACAAATATTAAACATAAATATTTGAACGCTTCACCATTAAACAGCCTTAAACTTTATTACAGTATATATACAATATATACTGCATCTTATTGTGTTGTATATATATGTATTTACGACACAAATATATGATCATTGCATATGTGACGCTGTATGGAAAATTTGTGTTCTACAGGTAACAGTATAATTTTTTCTTGTTTAAAACGAATAACTTATAGCTGCCTTGTGTATGTAAGTAGCTAAAAGAATAATTGAAAGGAAATTGCTTAAGGTTTACCACCGCCATGAAAATTATTTATTTATGTAAATAGCAAATAGAATAAAGACCTGTTATTCTATATAACAGCTGTTATGAATGCTGATGGGTATACGAAATTAAGACCCACTGAATACAACTTGTTACTTGTTATACGCTATACCGTTTATGCGGACGTATTTAAAATCTGCCTACATGATTTTTGGTCTTTTATCATGAAATTGAACCAATAGTCGATCCTGCCTAACCATAATGTTTTTATTTATTTTTTTTATAACAGTCTTCACTAACATGAAGGCATTTCTATAGGGATCGAAAATGTGGTCCGACCCAAACCATTTTCAATATCGTTCATCCGTGGGCCAAGGCATGTCAGTGTAAAAGATTTCATTAATATAAATCGAAAATTGCGATTTGTAGGGTCAAACCAAAAACACATAAACAGAAATCAAATGGACAGATAAGAAAACAAGCTTAGACTGATTCAGAAAATGATTCTGATGAAAATAATAAAAAGCCAGTCTTAAGTCCTTCTTTGAGGTCGTAAACCCTGTCACGGTACTAGCCCCCTTGTTGCCGGTAGAGCGTATTTCTTAACGGGGGTTTGGCTCTCTGAGCCTCATGACAAAGAATACAAAAAAAGGAATAGTCTCGTCAGTAGTCTATCGTACGTCTCTCTACCGTGAGTCCGTCTGTAACTGTCTGACGTCCTCCCTACGGTGCCATCACATGCACACTCCCTCACCTGACCTCAGCCACAGCGGTGGCAGGCTAAACTCAGCCACACATCGGGGCTCCTCCGTAAATAGGAGGCAAGAAAAAGGAAAAAAAAGGAAATAAATGAATGAAAATACCTGACCGTGAATCTGGTCGTTGCTAGAGTCTGTGGTGGTGGCTGCTTAGATCATCTGGTTCCTTCTTCTTACGCTCTCGCTCTCTTATTCACCCCTCTTCCTCTTTACCTTGTTGGGTTGCCTTTTGGCGTAATTTAAAGCGTTTGTTCAATGAATTCGTCGGTATTGTAAACCACTTCTTGTAAATTAACTCATACATTAATGTTGATGTTTCTTTGCAATAATTCTCTTTCTTTTTAAATATTTGTACATTAACAATTTTTCTTTGTAAACCACATTTTGTAACTTAACTCATACATTAATGTGGATGTTTCTTTGCAATAATTCTCTTTCTTTTTAAATATTTGTACATTACCAATTTTCTCCTTAATGCATATTATTTCGCAGAAGCTACTGTAATAAGAAGCTCACGTATATTTTATACAAAATTTCCATAATTTTATGTTGTTTACATAGATATGCCTTAGGCTGGTTTATTTTATTTCTTTCTTTTCTATTTTGGTACGCATACCGTCAATGATATTTAAAAAAAAAACACGAATGCTATGCGCTTTGCTTGGTGCATTCTGCCAACACACTCAACGCTTCACTTCGTTATTCTTGAAGGCAGTTGTATCGTTTAAGAATTAATAAAACACAATACTCTGGCTTAGTACTGATTTCTCTTATTTGTTTGCTTCATGACGTTTCTTGACTTTTGAGTTTTAACTATCAACGCCCTATTGCAATTGAACAAAACCTGCACAGATGCACTTAAATTTGACCGCGACACAAAGAGAAGTGGTAAATTTATCTACTTATACTTTAGTTTCTCTTTCACGATTTGCCTTAGTTAAGAGACATTTTTCAATCACTCTTTCTTTATTCCTCTTTATTTCTTTCTTCTTCGATCTATGGGCAAGATGCTATCGTAGAAATTTTCTTTTATATTCTTTTTTTTTCTTTGTTTTTTTTCTTCTTACTGCTTTAACTGCGGGCCATATAATAACATTTGTGCTGCTTGTATATATACACATACTGACATCGACATTAAAGTTGCATGCTAAATAATTGTACTAAAGCTTAGTATATTTTGTGTTTGAATTTTACAAATTATTGAGTTATCTAGGTAAATTCGGTAAATTCAATTAATTTGGATTGTGTTCTTAGTATTTCTTATAACTAACTTATGTATTATACGTACGCGATGAAGACTTGATTTTTTATTCCTTTATACATTTATTTTATTTTTCGGAGGCCAAATAGTCTAGAACTAATTTTAAAGTAAAAATTTTCATTTTCACTCAATTAGTTTGTTCGTTTTGTACCTATGTTAAGTTAATTATCGCATTAACCAAATCTTATATTTATTTATATATATGTATTATTTGTTTAAATTGAGCTCTTAAAAATTCTTTCTTCCTGTAATGACGGGGCCAATTTTACGTGAAAAAGGTTTTGAAATTAAAGCTCTTTGGGGACGAACCGTAAAAGAAGCGGAAGAGTTTTCATCATCCCAAAATATCGCTTTTTTTACCAACAAAATTGATGATGTTTTATTACGAAAAGACGTGAATTTAGTGTTTGTTATTATTTGTTATTATTATGACCTTTTTAATATTGGCTTGTGCTGTGCCACAACCGAAGATTTTTTATCCCTTCTTTGTTTTAATATTCTACGTACTTTCCGTGATACCAATGATGCTGGCGAAACGCTTGTCACCCGGTTCTGAAACCAGCCCAAAAACCGAGTTCGCGTTGTTCCTAACCTCGGGAATGGTTCATAGTTTCAATTGTGGAAATCAAATAAGAAGATGACTTAAAGAACACTGCAATTCCTCTAGGAACTGCTGATGAAAAAAAAAGGGAATACAAAGCCGCAAAATATTGAGAATGTTGAGCTACCACGCCCATAGCAGCCCCGTTGGGTCCGCGGAATACAATTGGGACATTGATCTGCCCCCCCGACATGTAGAATGTTTTAGCCGCTGAATTTATAACCTTGCATCAAATTGTTTAAAGATATAAAAATCGTAAAGTATTTAGAGATCTCAATTACAACCGTGCAATAATATATTTTATTTTTTTTCAGACGAAGGAACATATTGTGGAAAAGTATGGCGGTGAAGAACATTGAAGAACATTTGCAAGCACCACCTAAATCGCTAAATCGCTACTGTTGGCCCAAACCGAAGATTATATGGAATATTCGTGTAGCGGCAAAGGAATGGAAAAACCAAAAGCTCGTAGTATATAAGGATATTATCTTACTAATATATAAACTGGGATTATTTGGGAAAAATGAAAATCTCATATTAATCTATTGTTAATTATTTTGAAAAATTGAAAAATTTGATGTTAATTCTTTCCATATATTCATACAAGTGCTTGAAATATAATATACATACAAATTCCAGCTTTATTTCTTTGGCTCTAAGATTAGCAATTAAATTTGGCAATTATTATTCTAGCTTTATGGCACCAGTCATATGCAAATATATCATTTTGAAACTCCGCCATATAATTGCTCGGTGGTAGTCGAATTTTACTATATATTTTTCATTTAATGTTTTTCCTTT
>NW_023998462.1:163297-173659 GCF_014805625.2 Glossina fuscipes | reverse complement strand
TTTTTTTTTTTTTTTTCTTTTCTCGTTAAATTTTTATCTTTTTCCTTTTTTTTTTTTGAAATTTTTGTTCTTGATAGGTGTTCCAGCAATTCATTTAGGAAAAAGCAAAACCACTCTTACTGTTCAAAATGACAATCCAATCTGTTTTTATAATAGCTTGAAAATACGTCTGAACCTCAGCAGAGGCCAGACAATTCTCCCTTCTATCTTAGAAACAAAAAAGCAGACAGACTTCTCATCCCTGCTCAATTCTTCTCTTCTTCTTTCCGTTGCTCTCTATAGCGGCTTGCCGCTACTCTCGCAAAATCCCGCAAGATCATGCGATTTTGCCTGTTCTTGTAAAAGCAAACAAAAAACAAAAAAGAATGCCGCAAAATCACATGATTTTGCCTATCTTAATGAAAGGGGAAAAGAAGAAAAGAACAAAACAATTATATCCCGCAAGATCATGCGATTTATAAACGGTACCACAAAATCACACGATTTTGCCTAACGGCATGCCGTTATTGCGATACTTGCGGTTGACACGGATCGACAGACACCCTACCCAAGGTTTGTTCGCGGCCGTTACAAATTTAGTATACTCTATATTATAAGTGATGTCAGGTAAAAATATTGTTATTTTGAGAATTTCGCGACAACAATCGATAAGTAATACCGTTTCGGATTTGCATATTGGCGTGAAAACAATGAATTGCAAGACTTATTGGACAAAAACCTAGCTCAAATTCACCAAAAAACTTTCGAACAGCTTTGCAATTGATGAATCAACTATTTCTAGACGTTTACATACAATGGAAAAAACCCGAAAGAGGGAAAATGACGATACAAATTGAATAAAAATGTCATTTCGAACTTGTTCAACTTTACGGTTTCAATGCTTGCGAGGCAAAAAACTAAGAGTTTTCTGTGGCATATTGTGACTGGCGATGAAAAGAGTGTCCACTGCAGTAATCTCCAGCGCAAGAATTCATGGGTTAGTCGAGGAAAGCCATCGACATAGACAGCGATGCGGAATATTCATGGCTACAAAGTTTTCTTGGTAAAACCGAATGAAGCTGTTACTGCAGATGTCTACCGACGTCAATTGAACAAACTGAACCATGTATTCTTGCAAAAAAGACCAGCGATAGCGGTTAACAGACGCAAAGTCATCATGCATGCCAATACTTGGCCACACATTGTAACATCTATCAAGGATACACCGTTGCAGCGCGTATGGGAAGTTCTGCCGCGCTCATAGCTCACATAGCGCCTCCTGGAAAAATTATGGAAAATATATGTGCACGTTTACATAAAAGTTCTAAAATCAAGAAATTTTGGACATTTTTGGCCCCAAGGTCAGGTTCAGTCCAAAATTTTTAATAAAAACTGTAGAACTGTGGAAGTATTCTACTCCAATAATGCTTTGAAAATAGAGACATCAAAGACTTATCGGTAGCGATAAACCTAAAAATGGCTACACCAAGCGTAAGAAAACAAAGGGAAGCGTCATAAAATATGTTAATCCTGTGACAGCAAAAAATATTGCTAAGGAAAACACTTTCGTAGTTATATATACACATACATGGCTATGTTTTTTTTTTATATTTTAAACGTAATTCTCAAATTAGTTATTTCGCTTAATTATATTTTCTTTTTATATGGTAACAAATTTTTATTTTTAGTATTTTACGCATAGTAGTTAGCATAAATAGGCGCGCTTATTTCTCTTCAGTTTTAAGCAAATTTCTCGTTCTAACATAAAAGTAACTGATGTAAATTTCGAGAAAAAAATAGAAAACATCCACAGGCTTATGTAAAAATCTGTAATAAAAAAATGTGGCAAGGAGGGAGCCACTACTTCTTTAAATACATTTAACTCAATTCAAATCCAACTCCCGATTGAATGGCATATAAAAGTTTTTCACGCATTTGTTCGACCGATTTGAAAGGTGGTAATTTGAGTAAATTTGTACAAGTACTAGCCGTAGGCAAACGTTCCATATCACCAGCATTTTGTATGAAAAACGGAGGATCCAAGTCCTGTTCAAACAAGGCAATTTTCAGTTAAAAAAAGAAACTACAGAAATAGTATCGCAACAAACTGACCTTGAAGCCAAGCAGCGGCGGTCTTGAGCAACTAGTGACAAATTTTAGCAACTGCCGCTTTTGCATATCATCAAAACTTTCTATAGCGCACCAAAATGCCACAATTGAAGGATGTTCTGGGTTGTAATCGCCGCCATATTTACAATTTCTTTTAAGATCTTCCAAGTCGATAGGAATTTCTGCGCCCGATATTAATATTTGAAGTTCTTTATTACTAAACATATACAACCATTCCACAGGCAAAACATTAGAAAGACCTTTTCGGAAAGCCACACAGTGCCGACGAATTTGAACATTTAGTTTATAGTCGGCCATTAATTGGAGATATTCAATGCGATTTGAATTCGTCACGGATATGCTTTGACCTTGTGATTTTAGTTCCAATACTTGTGTCTGACCCAAGGAGCTACTTGCTACCGTAAAATCCAAATTTAATTCGGCAACGTCGCCTTCGTAATCTTTGAGATAAAGCAGATTTTTGTACAACTCTGGATCCAAAGATGCTAGCTGATGAATATCAACATCAGCATATTTGCCCGCCAATTTCGTAAGAAAAAATTCCGCCAGCGGCAGTTCAACCAAGAGGTTTTCATATATGGCTTTTCCTAGAATTCTCCCGATAAAATAGTAATGTTTTTCAAAGTCCACCAACAAATCCCCCACGTTCGGATTTGGATACAATTTGTTATCTGTCGTGACCCTGAAAATTTCAACGTATCCATGATTAATTATTAATAATAATATTACAAAACTTACATAAAAAATCCCCGATTTGGATCAAAAGCGGTCTTAATTAACTCTGAAAGAAATTCGCGAAATACTCCACCACCATCTATGCCAGCTTCATCCAAACCCAAAGAGGACACGAACTGAATACGAAATTTTAAACGCAAATCGGGTTCTATTTGAAAACTTCACCCGTTATTGCAAATTTGGGAAACAACATGTTTTCAAAATTACCATTTTCTGGCCTTAATTTATCGTAAGCATCTTCATACAAATGAGTTCTTCTCACTGTCAACATTATCGAAGGACCTTGTAGAAAAGCTTGCAAATGTCCCTGGATCCTCATTTTATCTGCAGCCACAAGACCTTGCAAGATATTAACGCGTTTACTGAAAGCTACCACAAATGGTATTTCACGCAGTATAGTAATAGATCTGATTTGCTTGGTAGACATGGGAGGGCCGTTTTCAAAATCCTCACGAGTAAAATCTCTTATAGGCTGAAATGGTCTTATGCCCCGAATACGACTACTTATGCCGCGCGTCAAAGGCAAATCGCTAGGCCGATCCAATGGTAAATCCAGACGGCCCACGGTCCAATGAGACTCTGGACAAAAGCCTAAACGCAAATCGCGAGTGTGAATTTGGTTTAACACGAATACAACCACCTTTAGTAAATTCGACCATATTAGCTTTTGCTGTTTCATTTGTTTGTCATCTGAGTCGGAACGACCTAACACAAAACGATAGTGCTGATTTAGTGTAGATCGCGTCTCTGGAAAGGCTAATTCCACCAGACCTAATGATACTTCTTTTAAAGTCTTTGATAATTGAACAATTTCAGCAAGAGTAAATGGCATCAAGCGAACGTGTAAAGTGGGTTGCAATGGCTTTTCGATCAGCAACTTTTCGTCGCAAAATTCAATATCATGTAAAGTTGGCAGGAGACGACCAAACAACATACAAAAAGTTGCTAGTAACGAGACAAACGATGAGACATTGGGCACTTTTGCTGTATAAAAGAACGCAATTAAAATGGCATCAATTCTTACAAGGACAATATAAGTACGACTTACGAACGACGCCTTTTGATATCAGTATCAGCGGTGCGTTAAAACCCTGCTGCTGCGACTGAGCTACCAACGTAAACCAAACAGCCCGTATGAAATTTGGCATAAATGCGAGGGTATACAAGAGTCTGAAAGGATATCCGATATATTCGCGTTATAGTAAATAGCATTTGTCTCGCCTACTTGTACTCGAATATCGCAGTTTTATTGTATATCATAAGATTATGGCAAATTTCACACAGTCCTTGGAGGACGCCGTCATCCTTGAGATAGTTTTCAATATTATCAGCAATTGTCTGAACTCGTTGATTGTCATTTAGCATTTCAACGGATTTCAACAAATTTTGCTTTTCGCTCTCAGTAAGTAGCACAGTAGTTGAAGTATTAACTACGTACATTGCTTGCAAAGGGCGTTGATTTGTGTAAATACTTTCTTCATCGTCGGATTCTTCGGTTGATGAATCTTCGATATCATTAGCTTGATGATTTATACGCTTAAGCGAACATTTCGGAAGCCGGAGGATCATTGGAGAAACGTGACCAATAATTTTGATATAGTCACCAAGTATTGACTTGGCATGAAGAGATTCTAGAATAACATATATGCTAAGTAAGAAAAGAAAGTGGTGAAGAGTTCATACAACTTACTCAAATGTTTGCGATCCAAAATTAGAAGTGAATGCAGCAGGAAACAGGTATATATTTTGGCGAAATCTTTTGTGTTAGTCTGACCAAATGATGTGCGACATTTCCCAGATAATGTAACCGAGAAGTTGGCCCCAAATGTGGATGTTGGGTCGCTATCCTTATTTATTTCCTCTGTTTGCTCAACGGGGATCCACTGTGCTAGTGATTTTATCAGATATTCAAATGGGAATTCCGGGCATTCAGCCAAACATGGAATGATGAAGTATTGAATAGGTTCACTATATATTGAGGAGAGCACATGCTTCGAAAACGATCGGTATACCGTCTCTCCAAAAGAAAAAAAACACGAACGGTTCACTAACAGGAGTGGTCTCAGCATAAGCTGAAATATTGCCTCCGAAAAGTGATTAGGTGGATGTAAGGTTTCCCCATCTAAGGGTGGACATTTTTGTTCCAACAGTTGTCGCAGACGGAAATAGTAATCTCGTTCTACTAAAAATCGAAATATACAATCCAAATAGATGAGTACTAATTTATCATTTTCGATGTATCGTTCAATCGATGTCTCTGCAGTAAACGTCTCCAACATTCGCAATGGTATAGCTTGAGATGCATGTGCTACTGCAAGCTGCGATATGCATAAGTCCAAAAGTTTTTTAAGACGATGAAGCCAAACGTATTCGCTAACACAATTTTGCAATAGGCGAGCAGGACTGCGTAGAATGTGCTGACAGATCTCAATCTGAAAGCATAACACGTTAAAAAAGAAAGGATTTGAATGGCTATGCGTACCAAACGCTCTTCGTCTCGTGCCTCTTTGGCGTTGTAAAAAAATACAATTCTCCTGAGCAGAAAAGCCAAATTTTCCTCTTCCATTAATTTATCGCGATGCGAACGTAGGAACTCGTCAAAGATCTCACGTTCTAAGCATTTACGTCTATGCCGGTGTATAAACGAGCGAGTGTAAGACTGCAACACAATTGCTCCATTATTTTCCCTACGCATTTGATTTCGTTTCAGACGTTCCTCGGCAGCTTTGCGAATTATGGTTTCCCTATCGCTCGTCTGGGAGGTACCACCCAAATTTTGAACAGGTCGCCGTCTATATTCCCCATCAAATCCAAACATCACTGTGCTTTCTTGTAATAAATATAGAAATTAAAAAGAACGATTTTCTTAACTCGAAGATATCAAAAACAAGGAAACAGCTCAAGGAATGTCCAATTTTTTTGTTTGCTACTTTCTTTATTCGTTTTACATTTAACGAACTTTTATTTTTTCGCTTTTTTATATAATTCTACCATTCATAGCAAAATTTTCGTGTACTTTTGTTGAATTTACAGTATGACTCTCCAAAATTTTTGATTAGTGAATTATGAGTTTGTGTTTACTTTCGCTCTATTTGTTTCGCGTCAACGTTGCCATACACTTGTTCTTTCTGAGAAAAAATTGGGATTTTAAGTAAATTTACTTAACATGGCCCATCAAGTCAGAAATTTAGTACAATATTCAAATTAATCTTTCAAAATAAAATAATGTTTTTAATTACAATTGTTAGTTGGATCTGAATACCCCTCTTTTCTACCTTCCTTTCATGTATAGAAAAATCCTTTTATACATATCCATGAACTTTTAAATTATTAATTATATCCAATTTTCTTTATATAGATATGGCCACAACTTACATGTTCATATTGTACTTAATTAAATCCAACTTAGACGTCAAAATGCATAAATTATGATTCACATAATAGAAAGGGCACATCAACACCAATAGGTATATATTTTACTCATCAAAATAAAACTTTGTCGGGTTTATGGCGTTATATACTTTAAATAAAACCGAACACATGCAAAATTAATGGAGAATTGACTTCACCCGAAATGGTTGCCACTAAATATTCATTTATTAGGTGTTTCTTTGTGAAGTTGTCTCTTTCTCTCATGTTATCTTCGGTAGCTTATAATTGTTTTAATGAACTTTTAGCACAAATCAAAGATGGTCTTTGCTTTTAACATAAATATCTTCAGTTAAAAGAAAATTTTTTGTATTTTTTTATACAAGCGACTGGGAAATTTTTATTCATATTTTTCTTCGGCCTATCTTAGAAGTAGCAATATTCATATTAGTTTATTTTTTTGTAATAAACCACAAATATTTTAGCAAGGACGGCAAAGATTAGCTACACAATAATTTACTATTTTTACACTGCTGTCGTGGTATTTTTACATTAAACGATTTTTCATCCTTCTCCCTTAACAGTTTTTCAATATTACACATCTCTTTTTCGTCACTAATAATTTCTCGTTGCTGAAGTATTTTACAGTCTTACAGTATTTGTTAAACTGTTCTCAGTGTTTCACAAATAATTCGACATTACAATTTTTTACGGATTTCATTAGAGATAATTTAATTTTCCTTTCTCGAAATTTCTCGGCATGCAATTCACAAGCTTTTTTTCCCTCAACAATTTCTTTTAATCCCATCGTCAGCTATTGCCACTACCAAAAAAACCCAGCAGAACAAAATCACCGAATGCTACGTTAAGGAAAATCTCTTCTTGTCAAACTCTTTTTCGAGCGCGAGCTTAACAATTCAAGTGGTGTAGAATTGAGTCCCTAGCAAAAATTGTTAAGCTAAGCCATACGTTATTGTAGTGACTATCCGAAATTTCAAGAATCTGAAAGGTTCAACCCTTTTTTTTTGGATTTTTACTAGGTGATTATAAAGAGAAAAACACGAACGGTTCGCTAACAGGAGCGGTTTCAACATAAGCTGAAATATCGGAAATGGTTAGGTGGATGTACGTTTTCTCGATCTAAGGGTGGATTTTTTTGTTCCAGCAGTCGTCGTAGGCGGAAATAGTAATTTCGTTCTACAAAAAAGCGAAATATGCAAACCAAATAATTAGTATTAATTTATCTTTTTCGATGTAGCGTTCGACGAATGTCTCTGCAGTAAACGTTTCCAGCATTCGAAGTGCTATTGCAAGCTGCGCTATGCGTAAATCGAAAAGTTTTTTAAGACGATGGAGACAAACGTATTTACTAATACAATTTATACTCGGTAAAGACAGAGCAGTCACGCATGGAATTTGACTCTGGAAACTTTCAATTGTTCCTTGTCACTAATGTTAACCAATGTCCAATGTGGCCACCCCATGGTTTGCCTTTCGTATACGAACTTATGTGACTTGAGAACATCCCTTTTTTGAAAGATTTGGTAGTGTCATGGAGCACGAGTCCACTTGATTGGCTAGATTTGATAAAAATATATTTTTTCTTCAGCGAGTCGGAAAAAAATGACCTGTCGAGTTGAGTAAAAAAGGGTCAATGTGAATAAGAGATTCTTTGATTGAACATTAATAAAGTTGTCTGATAGCTTGATTGCAAATGTACATAGATGTATACATATATATTACACGTGTTATTACATCCGTCACATATCTGTGTTCATATTGATCTCTCCTTACTTTCAATTAATTTTCTTGTTTTATTTTACTATTTCGACTTTTGAAGCGAAATATTCTGGGATTTTCTATTCCTTCTGCGAGTCAATATATCAGCAAACAGCAGGATAATTATCATTGATACCAAAAACCGAGTGATAATTAAAATGAAAGGTATACATAGCAGGAAAAAGTTTCAAAAAATTTAAAAAACGTCTGAGACCTAAAAGGAGAAAATAAGCGAAAATAAATAATGTTAAAATCAAGCAAAACTAAATTCCTCAGTTCACTTCATGAAAGTCAACTCTAATCGTGTGACCACTTACAAATGATAATAACACGTTGGGAGAAGCTATGCTTTGTTTTTTGCAAGAATCGACATTTCTCATTTTGCACATTTTGAAGAAATTAGTTAAACTTTTAGAAGGGTGTAAAGCGAAACTTAATAAAACCTGCACATCCACGGCGTCCCAGTTTTAGTAGCTAAGAAAACTTTTGCCTTATCACTCTGATTTATGACATTGTATGTAGAAATTTTGTCTTTTCAAATATTAATTAATTTACATAAACAATTGTTTTGTCAAAAAATTCTCGAAAAGTTCTATTTTCTACTTCTTACGCGTCTTAATATGTATCAAATTTTCGATATCAATCAATAACGATTTTTTTTCTCATCGTCAATTCGATTAATTGTTTCTTTCTCTCTCTTATTGTCACATACTTAAATCTTTTTAACACAACTTAAACACGTATTTTGTATTATTATTGCTGTGCTAAATCCAAACTGTTATCATCTTTTTCATTTCCAACCATTTGGTTGCGTGCAGGTTTATTTTAATTATGTGAACACACCTTCGCAATCGTTTTCTCAGCAAGAACTCTACAATTTATTCTCCGTGCAATCATGATGCTGCTATTATGTCTAAAGCGATTCCTCAATCCAACACCTCTTTTAAACGAAAGCACAAAGTTTACTTAAATTATGCGCTATCATTTAATTTTTTTATTTTTTTTGGATTGTTGAGTGGAGGTATTGGACTAAGCCAACAAATCTCTTTAAATTCATCATCTAGTTGTTGAAAGATGTGCTTGCGAATTGCGCTTATTGCTTCATTTCGAGGGTATTCTGTTAAATAAGGATAAGTGGTCGAAAAAAACTGAATAAATTCTAGAGAATGGAATAAACCCTCCAACTTCAAATGCAAAACCATAAAAACACCCACTAATTATACTTGTAAAGTTAAAATCATAAAAACACACACTAACTATGCCTATTCTTGTAAAGTTAAAATCTCAAAACACACACTAACTTCTAAACACTAAAATCATAAAAACACACACTAATTATACCTATGCTTGTAAAGAGAAAAATCTTAAAATATGCCTATACCTTGTAAAGATAAAATATCATAAAAACACACACTAATTATACCTATACTTGTAAAGAAAAAAATCTCAAAATATTCCTATACCTTGTAAAGATAAAATATCATAAAAACACACTAAATACGCCCATACTTGTATACAGAGAAAATGTATAGACACATATTGCACAGGCCTACGCTAGTTAATCCATAGGAACACACACTAGCAGCAACAAACGAAGGGTAAAGAGAATGAAGAAAACATGTATGGAACGGCGCCAAGGCATAGAATATGTAAAATATATAATACAGGCACGAGCAAATAGGTATAAGATCGGTAAAATGAATAAAACTTGTATGAAATGGCTCGTAGGCATAGAACATGTAAAATCATACAAAGCCCTAGACGAACTTAGGCACAAAACCATAGGTAATATTTACACAACCGCCGAAGCGCAGAATATGTATGAATAAGATCTGTCCGACACAACCCAAAGCCATAGAATTTGTGAGTCATATAACTCAAACCCAAGTCAAACATAGGTATAAAACCATATGAAATAAGTACAACATATACAAGAAGAAATCTGTATGCCTTAAAATTATATAAGCAAACTGTAGAAACGCGTACATATTACGCATTACGGTATAAACCCCGTTAGGTTGTTTAAGCATATAGAAACCCTTGTGCTTGGCAATACACAAGCACACTCGCTCATGCAAACGCACATACCAAAGAATCACACATAACATTTGACCTTACAGTACTATACTGTAAGGTCATAGTAACATACAGAAATCTGTATTCGTTAAAATTGTATAAGCAAACGACAGAAACGCTTACATATTACGCAGTACTGTATAAATCCCGCTAGGTCATTTAAGCATGTAGAAACCCTTATGCTTCGCAATGCAGAAGCACACTCGCTCATGCAAACGCACATACCAAAGAATCACACATAGCATTCTATAGTACTGTTAGGTCATAGTAACATACAGAAATCTGTATGCCTTA
>NW_023998462.1:120288-153297 GCF_014805625.2 Glossina fuscipes | reverse complement strand
ATATATTAGAGAGCTCAAGCCTTTAAAAACATCATCTTCAGCAATAACCAAATTAGGAATTGAAACCAAGTTAGTTATAGGATATGGGTAGTTTGCTGAAGATGATAAATCGAAATTAGCAATCGAAATTTTCGTCGGAAATACTCACCAAACAGAATTGAGATTTCTAAATCATCTGAGGAATTAGAGCCATTAAAAGAAACATGAGAGGGATATGTGGATATTTTTCTTTTAGAGTTAACAAATTTAAAAAAGTATTTAGGATTAGCAAACAGAGAGGATTTAATGAACTGAAGGTATCAACAGTAATAATGGTTGTTGAGGGAGTTAAATCTATGCCTCGCCACCAAGTAAGCGAAATAGTCGGGAGCAGAGCCACTTTTCGAATATTTTTTGAATAGCGTATTTTTGCTACTCTTGCAATATTTAATTGTCTTATTAAACCACGGGAGACACCTGCTTCGAGGTCGACACTGCTTGATCGAAACAGATGCAGCAAAAGCTAGATTTAATGTATTGTAGAACGATGACAATAAGCTTTCAATACTACCGCTTGAGAAATAAAGCCGCATATGCGAAAGACGATGTCTTAGCAATACAATATTGATTTTATGAAAATCATAATAATTATTTAAAAAGTTTGATTAGGCTCATTAAGGCAGTTCAACTAACCAACACTCATATGATGAGAGGACATGCGCATTGACGGATGATAAGGATCCTCAGGTAAACTAAAAGGTGGACAACGATTTACGTTAATCTCGGGAAAATTGCCAAAGCAGAGATCAAGCAGTCTATCGTTACAATTAGGGGTACGATTGTATTGACCCAAATTATGATCAAACAATTCATTAAAGAATAATAACAGCCCTACCAGACGTTGAAGTAGGATTAAAACAGCCAGAATTATCACTGTTACACCAAGTGACTTGAGGCCAGTTGAAGTCACCCAATGCAACGACGAAATCGGTGGGTGTAGACCGCTTAGCCGCTGCACAGATGAGGGTAGCGTGTTTGTTGTAAATGGAGATATCAGAATTTTGGGGGAATATAGGAGCAGGCTATAAATAGATGTTTATTAGGCATTTTCGCACGAATGGCGATAAATTCAACGTCAGGAGAAGTGGGAAATTCCATTAAATTGGACGGGACTGACGCAGATATGGCAATTAATACACCACCACCAACGCGATTCACTCGATCCTTTCTGATGACTTGGAAAGAATTGTGAAAAAGTTCCGACGAATGAAGATCGGGTTTTAGCCAAGTTTCGGTAATGGCCAAAGAGAAAAACTCGGTGCTCGCTAAGTTTAGAAAAGTAAAACAAACTTTTGAGTTTAGGCCCCTAACATTTTGATAAATGAGAGATAATGGGTCTGAAGAAACATTTAGTTTTTTGAAGGCGACAAGACTATTGCTTTGGTATTACGGGGACGACCTCGAGGGATAAATTCCTTAATCAAGGATCCTACTGACCACAGTGGTTTGTTTAACAACATATCACTGTTTTCAGTCGGAACTAGTATTTTAAAAGAGGAGATTGCCCTAGATTGAGAAGGAGCCATTTTGAAAATGCTAACGCGCTTTAAGTTGACTGATGGGACTTTCGCCGCCAGATAACTTTTTATGTTATCCACCAATGTTTCAGGTGCCAGTCTTGACACGAAAATTGCTTTTCTGGGAGGAACTGCCGTCAAGCAAATATCATTAGTTGAAACAGGAGGGTTCGCGGTTGGGGAGTTTAGAGTTGGGGGGAATATAGATGGCGTTATCGCCCTTGCACCAGCATCTTGTGCGACTTGCCCAGTCTTGTGACCAGCGTTCGCATTCGAACAACCAGGGGCAGAGGCTGATTTATTTTTCTCTTTTTAATTTTGAGGCGATGGTGCTTGATTAGAGTGAGTGGCGGCCCTGGGCGGAGATACCCTTGCCACTTCAGCGTAACTTAAAACGGATGGACTTGCCGGCTTGTTTGTAACTACTTTGTTACCAACCGACTCAACAATATCGGAAACATTAATGTTCATTTTAGAGTTAGAGGGAGCGGTAACTTGTACCAACGAAGCAAATTTAGAGGAACTCAGAGGTGACGTCCCACACGCTACGCTACGAGTAGTTATTTTTCTGGCTTGGGTAGAAGATGAGTGCTCAATAAAACGGCATTCGTCAAACCTAGACTTAAATAGCTCAAACTTCTCCCACAATGAGCCGAGATTTCTACTCAATTCCGAGAAACCATTTCGCGTCTCCGTGAAAAGTTTGTAGAAATCAATGTCCCGCTGCCTACAGTCAGTTGATGACAAAAGGTAAAGAAAAGTTAACAAACGAACATTTTTATACACATTCTGAGCCGATAGCCTGTGTTGCTAGTGCTCAATGTCTTTTTTTAGTCTAAGAATTCAATTCATTAGTCTAAAATTAAAATAATAATAATGATAATAATATACACATTCTGTAATAGGATGAAATAATAATTAGGTGAAATAATCACCAGCTATAAAAGTTTCAAACTTGGCAGAAATGTTGCGACTTCTTGTATGCAGACTGGTATTGAAACTGGACTAAATCAAACGAGGGACACCCCTACCGCACCACGTAAACTGAGAACTTCTCTGTTTCTTCTGTGAGGCAAACGTTTGAGAGAGTGAGACGACGCATTAAGAACTTATTAACAGAATACAAATAATGAGAATGAAAGAGCAAGCTTTCAAACGACTGCTAATTAACAGGATTACTATTGTTAAGCGAAGCACAAAAAAAAGTCCATTATAATCTGCTAGTCTAAATTCGAAAAAAAAGTCAGATCATCTATATATATCGTTGTTTCTATTCGATAGGATTATTACTTGTACCCTTGCGAAAGATGTACGACCAACAATCAATTTTAAAAAGTACTTTTATATGTATATATTTTTTAAATGATCCTTTAATATGACTGATATGTGAAAGATACTGAAAAGCATCCGAAAATTTAAAAAAATAGTCACAAAATCAAAGATATTTTACTTTTGTGTAGTGTTTATAATGACCTCTTGACACAATCTTTTTAGTGAAATTCAACTATCGAATGTTTATTGAAGCACAAATAAATTGTTTGCGTTTATGCAGTAAATTAGATATGCCGGTTCTTATTTTTTTAACGATATATATCGATATATAACGGGTATATAGAACAGGTTTAATCTATTCATACAGCATGAAACACGTGCCATAGACACATGAATAAAATAAAAATATTGCGTGGACAATTTTTCTGAGCTTTTGTTTATTTTCATAGAAAGATATTTAGCTTTTGTTTTGTGTGGTCGGGGATATGTATGGTCTGGGATATTTTTGGTCTGGAATATTTAGACTTAAGTTCACTTCGCTAATACTTCTAAATGAAAATGTAGAAGTACACACGTACTAATAATTCAATGAATTTTTTTATATAGAAACAAGGATAGGTTTAAGCATCAGTCAAGGGAAAAGTGAAAAAAGTCACATCGTTTGAAAATAGCCGAGATATTCTTCTTAAGTTGTTAGTTAAGTTGTTAGTGCTAATAGAATCAAAAGTTGATGTTACGTCCAAAAAACAAGCAATGAAAATGTGATCCTTGGGAAAGGATGAGTTGATTGGAGAAAAACGTTGTCGTGGGTGGCTCTGGGATGGCTAAAACCAAATTGGAAATTGTTGATTACACTCAAATTCGAGATACCACCCTAGACGCTAGTATAATATGTTTCGAAGATTTTCCTAAGGGTGAAAACCAACACAATACATCTTTAGGAGTTAAGTTAATAGACAGGTTACCCTTTTTTCTTAAGCTGACAACTTGGAAATCATATCAAAAATAAAGGGGTGTAACCGGTGTTTAGAATATTGTTAAATACCTTGAAAACAATGACTCTATTTTCAATGTGAAGCGCCTTGAGACAACTGTTACGATTCTCATCTAAGCCTGGAGATGAGCCTTTAGAGAGATTAATTGCTTTATTGAGTTCAAAGAGAGATATGTAATTTAAAAAAGTATTTATCCCTGCGTTCGTCATGTGATACCAGGATCATTACACGACCAGAAGGTGCAGAGAGATTATCACAGAATACGTTAAATACAAGGCAATGCAAGGAAATAATTCCTCTAAAAATTCCGACAGTACGGCAAATGTCTGACATTTCACTACTGACATTTTCGCAAAATTTTTTTGAAAACTTATAATTTTCCAACCCGTGTGTTTCTTTCTAACGTCGTTTGGAGCGGGCGATCTTTTATATACGTCTAAAGCGAGTTTGAGTTTAGCAGGGGCTCGATTGCTTGCTGTATTCTAGCATGGCTTGGAAGGATTTAAGATCTGATGTGTAGAGCGGAAAATCTATCCAGAAGGAGGCGGAACCAGATTGGCTAGGTTCACCATTGATTAAGATAACTAAATTTTTACTTTCAAGAATTTTGAATTTATTTGCCCCTCCATTTAGGAAAAGCACTGTTCCAACGCACAATGTGAGCGTTGAAGCCTTTTTTATTTGATATGGATACCGTAGTCTGAGGATTCAACAAATTTCTATTTGGTATGGAGACAGCAGTCTTGCGATTGGATCCTTTAAGAGTCGTGGGTATATGTGGGACAGGCAAGTTAGGAAAATTTTTGAGTGAAAGGGAGAAGTTGATGTTTGGATGAGCATACGAACATAGGAGAAAAAATACAGATGAGATTTAAGACGATTTGAATAGTGTTATTTGACGTGTAATTTGATAAGTATGAGACAATGCATTTGCAGCCGCTATTCTTACGTGATCCAAAAAAACCGAATAGAGCTCAAATAAAGCTGAATGCTATCCCATACGAGATCACGGTCCAGCCGAAAATGTAAGTTAAATTTTAGATACGTGATAATCCCCTTGAACACTGTCTCATTTGTGAAGAATTCTAGCGAAGAATTATTTTCAAATATTATCCCCAAGGCTATTAGAAACTAACAAGCACATGACAGAAAACACTAACCCCACACAGCAGAGATGGCAGGATAATATAAACAGGAATGTGATTAAGGTATTTGTGCAAAACATTTCATTATGCATTGAAAAGATGAAAGGACGGTATAGGAAGAACAGAATTCCTCATGAATGTGTTCCCGATTGTGATCCTACGTCTATGTTTAATTCACTTGATCTTCCTTTCGAGCTGTTTACCGTCAATGCGTCCGTTTAAATTTGCCATGGAAGTGTGTTTTTGATCGTATGCTCGTCTACGTCGTTAGTTTTAATCCAAGCTCTACTCACATGTGCACTCAAGAAGTCTGAACATTTTCCTCGTTTCTCTGATAATTTTTCGATCGTATTGTATTTACTTCCCAATCCCGTTAGGCCAATTCTCTTTCCAAATATAAAATGTGTGCAGTTGTGTGTGGGACTGTAAGGTGTTGGACACATGACTTGTTCTACGTTTTTCATGGAAAATATTTTATTCATTATTTAACAATAAATTATAAAGGCAATCAAGTGATTGCTACTTTGTGTTATTCGGTCCACCATAGTATCTTTGATCCAAATAAACTTTTACGAAGCTTGATAGCGAGTAACGATACAGTTTTCTTGGTTGTATTGTGGATATCGTTCCTACATCTTTTGTATATGTGGTTTTGTATGTGATGTCTAGCAGCGTACCAAACTCTCGCCTTCTCAACATGTTTTATAGTCATTTGGCGGTTTCATGCTATTTTTATCCCACAGGTTTGGGCTCACGTGCTCCAGGCGTTCGTTGAGTTTACTTATCGTTTACCTTCTAGACGATGTCAATTGTGCAATAATTAGATCCATAACAAGGGATTCCACCGCAATGTTCCACAAAACCTTTTTTTTTCTTTCATCTCTCTAGCTCTCTTAAACCTCTTTGGCGTAAAGAAACTAGTTCGGCTTTTAACGTTTATTACTCAGCTTAACTGGACAACTGACAATCGTCTGCAGGTTAGCAGAACAGGCGTTTGGCTCAATGTCCTGAACTAGATATAGATCGTATAGTCAAAGAACGTTATTCTGTGGTCTGCACAGTTATCAAATTAACCGTATATGCGTCAAAAAAATTTATTTTTAAGGTAAATGTGATTTAATATAAGGTGCACATAAATGTCCATTTATTTAATTTTGCAATGAAAATGCAATTCAAAAGTTAAAAGTTATTATTCTATTAATTAGTAAAAAATAGAAATTAAAAATTTGTTTAAATTGTTTAAAATGATTTGCTTTCCACCTCTTCCACCTCTTTCCTGGGCGTAGCCTCGTCTACCTCCTCCTCCTCTTTCCCGGGCGTAGCCTCGTCTACCTCCTCCACCTCTTTGCCGGCGCCTACGCCCTCCGCGTCGCCCTCCGCTGCGTTGGTACGGGCTGCGCCTAGAAGAATTATTGTTGGTGGTATTCTGACGGCGGTCGGCTTCGGTACTTCTTGAGAAATGTCTTTGTGTGCTTCTTCTTTCTCTCTTTTCTTGTCTTTTGCCCTCTGAAAATATAAAAAATAAAAGTTAATTATCCTAAGCTAAAAAATGGGCCGAAGGAGACGAAAACGACGGGCTCAGTTCTTATGACCTGCCCATCCGGTAAGTAAGCTTCCTCCGTGCGTTTATTCCTATAGAGGTATGGCACGTTTTTAGATGTGGAGAGTTCGTGATACAAAAATTTAAACCCCCCCTAACTAGCTCACCAATGAGACACACATCCATCTCTATAGTTTACGACCCTCTTAAAGTGGCGCTTAAGTGTGGTCCTAAAAATAACCAAGTCCGCAGTTCCATAGTTAGACACATTGTGAGGACACACCGACATTACCCCGTTACACTTGATCTTCTTTCTTTTTTTTGCGGGTTTGTATTTAGTTTTGGTGAGAAAGCATGGCGCTAAGAAAAATTAGACCTAACGACTTTGATTTGAGATTGGAAAGTTCTTTGAGTCAACTTTAGGCAGATGGTCCATCAAAAGCTTGCGTGAGATGAAATTTTCTATTTTTGTGTAGGATTGTTATAACTCTGTAAAAAGGTGAAGAATGTTGGCTTTTATCAATCAAAACATATATAGCATTCCAATGAAAGAGCAAAAGAGCTGAACTAGTCAAATTTAAATTCAATATGCCGCTTGTAGTATGATTATTCCGATTTCAGTGAAAAATAGGCTTTTCATTGTTTGGAGTTTTAAAATAGTAGCAAGATAATCACCATACGTGCAACATCTAATATTGAAGTCTTTGGCTATAATGACATTCTGCTGATCATCAAGAAAGTTAAATAGCTCAAAACTTAATGCAAAGTTACAACAAATATATTTGGGTTTAGATTCGCAGTTTTGACTATAAATAGTACACGTCAACAGATAAATTGTAAGGAAGACACAAGAATTTAATTGTTGTTGGTGATCGATGCAGAATATTTGAGCTTGAGCCTTTTAGTGCCAAGGAGCGCCGTCGCGCCGCTCTCGCTAGTTGTGAAAGATGCCACCGACGTGATAGCGTTGATTTTGACATTTCACGTTTGGCGCGCAAACGACGGCCGTGTTACCGTGTTCGCATTTTTATTCATTATATTGCATTCTGACTATCTTCGATAGCATATTTTTTATATAAACATCGTGATTAATGGTAAAATTTAGCTCCTTTTTTTTTTTTGTTTTTTCCTGTTTATTCGTGAATGATTTTTAAATCAACTTAAGCGCACATCAAAGTCCACTTCCTTTTCTTTTTCTTTCACGACTCCTTTCCTTAGTCTATTTCTTTTTTTGTTTTTGAACCTTTTGACACAAGTAATATTATATGTTCGGGTTTAATACTCGTTTATAAAATAATCTTCGCCCTTTTTATGCAAATTGGTTTTTAAAAAAAATTATGAAAAAAGGCTTCATAAAAAGTAAAATAAAAATAATAAGTTTTTCTATTGTTGTTGGTTTGAAGTGCTTGGCACCAATTGAATCACGGAATATTGCGAAGTATACACTTTTTTTTTAATATAATAACATTTAATGGTGTAACACAAGGAAATTGGAAATATATGTATATATCATTAAATGTTGTAATTATAGCTAGCGAAAGCAGAAAGAAAAAAAATTTCTTCTCGCTAATCTCTATGGCAACCGTTTGCTTGGATAATTAAAGCTCTACTCTCTCAAAACGATCAGAAAAACGAGAAAAAACCCACAACCGAATTTCTTCGCATGATTTTTCTCGTTTGTGTACCTAATGGCTAGCCGCTATTATGCAGAGAAACAGTAAAATCATGCGATGTCATATAACGGCATGTCGTTATTATGACACTCGTGGCAAAAGCGGACTGAAAGACACCCTCCCTGAACAAACCGGTACGCTTTGCAATCTTTTGAATCGCATCCAAATGTGAAACCTCGTTCACGCGCGAAGTATTGGACTCCTTGCACAATATCAGGGATGGAAGCATTTGTGGCAGTAATCCTGGAAATAGGGAGCACAAGAAAGCCTACTGTATCTTCTTACTGGAATAAAAATTCACGTCATATTCCGTGGTTTTCGAACGTTTTCTAGAAACAGATTTCAATTATTTTTAAGAAACAGAACAGTGCCAGAACATTGCGCATACAACCCATGTGTCAGATTTGACTTTTTGATAGAACATCCCAATACAGTCCTTCGTCAGCATTATGTGCCCAATAAACAGCTAAATATAGATGAATCTCTGGTTGGAACAAAATCCCAAACCACCATCAAATAATATTTACCAAATAAAAAACATCATAAATGGGGCATAAAATTATATATATATATATATACATAAGTGCAATAGAGAAAAAATGGCTAGATGGAAAAAATTAAGCTGAATCACATACTTCGTCGAAACCGACTTTTGGCTTGAAAAAATTGCCAGGACGAAATTTATGACGATGTGTGGTATGCAGCAAAAGGGCTGCACGGTGTTTGTGTAGAAAAATACGTTTGTAAACGAATCTCGTTTATTTTCCATATGCTTTCTGTAATTTTCTTGTCTTTTAATATGTAGTGTTCAATTTCTGTGTTTTTATTATCATAGTATACAATCATCCGAAAAGAATGTTAAAAAAATTATGAATATTGGTGTATTGTAACGGAAATGGTGAATATTTTTCTTGTTCATATAAATTATCTATAAAAATGCACTTTTTTACTGGCATTTTTAGCATATGTTGGTAAAATATGTATGGCACTAAAAGGGTTAAATAAAAATCCACAGTGCTGAGTTATGCCGATCACTTCGCATACTGTAGGCACGTAATTATATTTTCAATAAATGAATATCTTCAGAAGTTTTTATTTGTACTGCCAGACATTTGATTATAGTGATAATTAGCACAATACGTAATTATACTCTACATCACTTGAGATGCGGAGTATATTAACTTTGTGCGGACATATGTAACGCCCAGAAGTTCTTCAGATAGACTCAACCGATCGGTTTAAGCTTATCTCTTCGTCTAAGATTTCTCCTTATATCTCTTTGTTCAAGCCACAGATTGAAATTTTCAAGATATTTTGTTGAAATTTGACGTTTTGGCTCCAGCACGAACGCTATTGGAAATGGTTCAGATTGCACCACTTTTTTAACTACTCGTCTATAACGCCTTTCCTTGATAAGTCGTTACAAGAAAACAATGTTATTGTCAATGTACATTCATCTATGGTAACTAAAGCTAGTATGTGATTTGACGGAAGCAATTGGAATATGATAAAATCTTTGAGAAGTAAATTAAGATTATTTAATTTAAACCACGTTGACGTTTAAGTATTTTCCAATATAAAGCCTTTCGTAAAACTAAAGACTTAATGTATAATTTTCAATGTATTATGTTATTAATTGTGGTGTCGGGTATCTAATTGACCGCTTTGCTTTTGAGCAAACCGTAGATGATTAGACTAAAGAAGAAATTTTCATTGTGCGAAATTTACTGTCCAGGAATTTATAATGATTGGACTTGGACTTCTTCTTTTTATAAGAAATATTTTCTATCGCTTTGATTTTATCAATTAATAATTCTTTTTCTCTCTTCGGATATGTATTGTCTCATACGCTGTGTTTATTTGATCCACCAGCAATACGTTTGAGTTTAGCACAACAATATAAATACCTTGTTTCTGTAGCTTTAAAAAAGTTTGATACAGCCGAATTTTCCACATTTAAAACATTGTTTTAAAGTGTCTTTGGAATAGTCTACGGAAAGAATGCAATAATTGAATTTCATAGATTTTGGGAAGATTTTACTTTACAATCTAATTTTAGTGGTAAAGATAAAATAATCGTTTCCTAGATTTATCCGACGAATGCATGGTTTATTGGTACGTTTGGTATTGATGTTTTGATAAGTTCATATGTTTTACGATTTTGCTGTTTGAACTTATTTTTCAAGAATACGTTCACATTGAGGGTCAAGTAAGATAGTAAGTTGGCGATGGGATTACTAATAGTTTTAAGTTCTCTT
The DNA here is from genome assembly GCF_014805625.2 of Glossina fuscipes. NCBI lineage: Eukaryota > Metazoa > Arthropoda > Insecta > Diptera > Glossinidae > Glossina > Glossina fuscipes. The sequence continues at coordinate 142,858 of NW_023998462.1, read as the reverse complement.
TGTCTGAAAGGAACGTCCACAAGAAGCACTCATCTTTCTGCCATCAACATCTTCCCATGTTTCCACAAAAATGAAAAAATTACATCAAGCGCTATAATCATATAAGTTGATTTCTGGTTCTAAAATATCTTTGGCTAGTACAGGAAGCATTCTCAACTATATGCCTAAAGGCATATAAGCGGAATATTAGAGATAAAGTTTATAATACAGTTACTAAAGTAGCAACGACAGTTATTATGAAAGTTCCAAAAAGCCACAAATTTATATCAATCAAGGTACCAATAAATACAAATAAACCGTCAAATAAGAAGAATTATATAGTGAACAAGCAATTTGTTTTTCCTTTCTCAGAATCCTAACTAGTATACAACGCATTAAGCATTTCTGCAAGTTGGTGTAAAGAATTGTATTAATAATGTTTTGCGTCATATTCCCTTTGAGTAATCGAAATAGATTTTGTGGAGTTTTCTGTTCCACAATACCTACATAAAGTGCACATAAGGCGGTAAGCGAACAATTATGGATTTACTTCACCTCAGAAGATAAAGATTGTTTTCGAATTATTGTTTGTAGTATGCCGTTCAAATAAACATAAAGCAACTGTCTCCATCATTTCTGATTTGCGTCTCCTATATCACATAAATTAACTATAGAGAAGAGATATTACTTCTTTGCTTTGCACATTGTGCAGCCTTGGATATTGCCGTCACGAGTAGCAAAAATATTATTCAACTTTAACCGACGCAAAGTGATCAAGTACTCAACTTTGAGGCTCAACAATGGTAGCTGCTAGGCTTTTCCCTCGCATCTACTTGATTCACACGACTATATTGTATTTTTGCCTCAACTAAACTCAAACTAAACTTAGATAACACTAATTCTTGGTAGGGTGGTTGCTTGTAATTATTGTGTAAGTGAACCTGGTAGTGTAAATTAGCCGTCTCGTAAGGGGTTGAGGTAGATAAAAATGGTTTCATGTGCACGGTGTCGTGGAGTTTTCCTGTCTCGCTTTTATTGAAACATGTCCAAAGCCAACTTCCAATTTCTATGTTTTCAGAGAAGATCGATTAGATTGTATTAGGATAGTGTTTTAATTCCGACATCCGTTGCCTTTCCGTTCTTTTCATTTGAATTTCCAACTCCTGACGTGGCGAAGAAGTCTACATCTGTTAATAAGGTGTTGCGGGACTTTCAGCTTACCATAAGACATTTGGCATTACAGTGAAAATTTCATGTTGTACGGACCCTGTTTCAACATCTAATAGTTCTATAGTGGCTTTCAATGATTTATTTGATCGAAATCTACTTCAATACAAGAATTTTCCTAATTGTATGCGTGCCGCTATATTAATTTTCAGTCCGTATATATATATGCCTGTGTGGGCGTTGAAATGTTATTGGCATAATCTGTTGTTTTTTTCTTATAAATGTTTGGTGTAGGTTTTATTGAAACCGAAATCAGTTGTATTTTGCTTATAAATGCTTGGTGTAGGTCTTAGTAAAACCTAGAATTTAAATTTTTATTGAAATATGAATATATACATTCCCTGCTGTCATAATTTATTGTATAAATTATAAATTTGCTCCACATTGCTACCAATATCTGATCAGATCTGTGCGAATCTCAAAGATTCCTAATAATTCTTTGAAAGAAAGTATTTTTCTTTTGTGTTGGAAAAGTAGCTTCCTAAACACAGATATCTCATCAAGAAAAAAATTGTTTGAACGAATTGTTAGTCAGCAAGTAGCCTTCGCTAACAAATCTCTAAGCATAGATTCCTAAATGCAAAATCAACCTTTACGAATCTCTTTACTTGCTGTTTTTCGAAGGCTTTTTCCGGTGGCTCTCGCACGGATGTCGTATACACTGATTTAAGTAAAGCGTCCGACTTAGCCATAAATCGTTGATCGTTATACTCCAGGTCTCTGGCCTCTCTTTGTATTTATTGATGTAAATAAGCCATTATCTTCATAACAGATCATTCAGAGGTCTATTTAATTGTTTAAAATGAATCGCTCGGCCTGTCTGAAGTACCAAAAAATAGCTAGAGGCTAGTACAAGTGTAACGAGTCTTATTTTCGGGATATACTCAGGGTTACCGAGGAAGTCCCTGTCCAAGAAAATTTATATAAAAAAACTTTTGGACGTTCAGATTTTCGTTCTTATATATTTATTATTTACGAAGAATTTACAGTTAGGTAAGCAATTTTTTTTAATAGGAGGGGAGGAAAAAAACCACCGTGGTGATTCGCGACCCGACTCTTGTTTGAATCTTTCCACGGTTTTGTCCGTCCCGAGAGATTATTCTCGACGTTTTATCCGAACCGCGGGATTCTGTAAAAAAATTCCGTCCCTACCTATATCCTATTTGTTTTTATCGTCCCTAACCGTTTCACGTCGTCGAAGAGAGTGTCCCTCTGCCATTCAAGGATGACGACTAAGCTGAGCCAGCGATCCCCTATCCATAAAGTTTAGTAGTCCTATCGGTTATTCAGAGATGACGACTAAGCTGAGCCACCCATCCCCTATCCATACAGTTTAGTAGTCCTATAGATTATTCAGGGATGGCGATTAAGCTGAGCCAGCCCTTCTCAAATAAAATCCCTATCGGTAACGTCAAATAAATATGTTGTCTGGCTGCTATAACACGACTGAAAGGATGAGCGTATTGCGACACGCTCTTCTATAGTCTCGATCACCATCGCTGTCCCGTTACATCGATGCTTTGACTATATTTGTATTACAATCTCAACACTTACTTGTATATATGTTATAATGCTACTCTTACTTATATCTTGTTATTAATGCTGTTTTAGGTACCAAATCGTATGATCGAATATGTATACATGGCCGCTTTGCTGCACTTACGTTACAATCTCAACCCTTACTTGTATGTGCATTATAATGCTACTCTTCCGTATATCTTATTATTAATGCTGTCTTAGATACCTAATTGTATGATCGAACACGTATAAAAGCCGTTAACCATTCAATGTGCTAGCCGTCAATATGCAAGCATGACAACACCCGTATAGTAAAAGATGGTTCTATCTCAAGTCCTTCTGGGTGTTACATACGCCATACTACTACATATACTATGTAATACAAGCGGTGTAGGGTATAAAAAGAAAGTTTTTATACGGCAAATATGTTTAATTCTTAATACTAATCACTCATAGTAATTCGTCACGTAGATCATTCAATGGATCCGATCCCTTGCAAAGATTCTTATTAAAAATAAGCTTTTACATGGCTACAAAATCTAAATTATATTGGAGTATAAGAAAAGACATGAAAAATTATAAGATTTTAAGGGAGATTTGGTAAATGTATGATTGACAATAAATGAAAATGTTTATGTTGCGTTGGGTGACTTCAAATTGCCTCAAGTCACTTGGTGCAACAGTGATAATTCTGGCTGTTTGATTCCTACTTCAACATCTGATAGAGCTGTTGTTTTCTTTAACGAATTATTTGACCATAATTTAGTTCAATACAACCGTACCCCTAATTGTAATCGTAGACTGCTTGATCTCTGCTTTGCCAATTTTCCTGAGATTAGTGTTAATCGCTGTCAACCGTTTAGTTTACCTGAGGATCATTATCATCAAGGAATGTGCATTTCTTTCCATCACAAGTATGATGGTTCGTTGAACTGCCTCAATGTGCCAAATCAAACTTTTTTAAATAACTATTATAATTTTCATGAAATCAATATTGTATTGCTAAAACATCGTCTTTCACATATAAGGCTTGATTTCTCAACCGAAAGTATTGAAAGCTTATTGTCATCATTCTACAATACATTAAATCTAGCTGTTGCTGCATCTGTTCCGGTCAAGCAGTCCGACCTCGAAGCAGGTATTCCCCGTGGTTTAATAAAACAATTAAATATCACAAGACTAGAAAAAACACGCTATTCAAAAAATATTCGAAATGTGGCTCTGCTCTTGACTATTTCACTTCTTCCATGGCAAGGCATAGATTTAACTCCCTCAACCACCATTACTATTGCAGATACCGACAGTTCATTAAATCCTCTCTGTTCGCTAATCCCAAATACTTTTTTAAATTTGTTAACTCTAAAAGAAAAATATCCACATATCCCTCTCATGTTTCTTTTAATGGCTCTGATTTCTCAAATGATTTAGAAATCTCAATTCTGTTTGGTGAGTATTTCCGACGAAACTTTTCGATTGCTAATTTCGATTTATCAGCAAACTACCCATATCCTATAACTAACTTGGTTTCAATTCCTAATTTGGTTATTGCTGAAGATGATGTTTTTAAAGGCTTGAGCTCTCTAACATATAGTTGTGCGCTTGGACCTGTTGGAATTCCATCATGTGTATTTAAATCTTGCGCTGGCGAGTTATGTGGTGTGATCTCAAAGATTTTTAACCTGTCCTTAAATTTAGGTGTTCTTCCTTCGTGTTGGAAGAGTAGTTTCCTTATTTCTATCCACAAAAGTGGAAGCAGACAATTTGTTGAGAACTACAGAGGCATAGCCAAGTTAATTTTCTCGCCTAAGTTGTTCGAGCGAATTGGCCATTTGGCCTTTCCCGTTAATTCGTATATTTCTCTGCACCAGCACGGCTTTCGGAAAGAGCGATCTGCGGTCACCAATTTATTAAAGTTTACTTGTCATGTTTTCAAGACTTTTCCTAGTGGATCTCGCACAGATGTAATATACACTGATTTAAGCAAAGCGTTTGATTTGGCTGACCATAACTTACTGATCTTACTCCAAGCTTCTGGCTTCCCTTTCTATTTAGTAAAATCGATAAGCTCTTATCTGCAGAATAGATCCTTCAGGGTTTTGTTTAACTTCATCACCTCGGATGAATTCCCCGTTATGTGTGGCGTACTTCAAGGAAGTCACTTAGGTCCCATTTTATTTAGTTTAAACATTAACGATCTTCCATCGGTGGTTAATTCCAGTCAGATCTTAACGCATGCTGATGATGTGAAACTGTTTTCTTTCTTCTCTGTTGAATCGCAATCACATCAGCTTCAAGGTGACTTGGATAATTTTGTTGCATGGTGCTCTTTAAATCTTCTGAAACTAAATCTGAGTAAATGTAAGAAGCTTTCTTTCTTAAGAAGAAAGTCATTCATTACTCAGTATTTCATAGATTCGCGTAAGTTGGAGGATGTCGATTCGATCACAGATTTAGGCGTTGTATTTGACCATAGGTTACGTTTTAACTTGCATATTGAGCTCTCGATAAGCAAAGCTAGGTCCGCGCTTGGTTTTATAAAGAGGGTGTCCAAAGAGCTTGATGATCCCTACATTACGAAAAGGCTGTAAATATGTTTGGTTATAACCATACTTGAGTATGCCTCCGTTATGTATTCTCCTTCATATAGATGCTATGTAGATTCAATTGAATCTGTTCAAAAGCAATTCTTGCTGTTTGCCCTTAGACATTTGGGTTGAGGTCCGATTGCCTCTCTTCCTCCCTACGAAAATAGGTTCTGCTGTCCTTACCGTCTCTTGAGAAACGTAGTTTTGTTCTTGGTGTTTCCTTTGTAATCAAAGTAATAAATGGTGCTATTGTTTGGCCTTCATTACTTGGTAAGATAAGCTTTAATGTCTCTAACCCCTTCTCTAGGCTCTTTATCTTGGTTAAGCTTAATCGGTGTAAATATAATTATGAGCTGTTTAATCCGCTCAGAGTCGTTTGCAAGAACTTAAATGAAGTCCACCACTTATTCTCGTTATCGGACTCTTTAAAGTCCATTAAAGCAACATTGCTTAATATGCGCGAATTACCTATGTCGTACTTAAACCAGCTTTTGTCCTTAAAAATTCGTTACGATTCGAAAATAAATTATTGTTAATTATTATCGGTTGCCAGGCTTATGTATGTTTGTGATAGCTCTATGCTGATAGTCTACATGCTTTTTTCTCTTTTTTCTTCTTCTTTTTTGTATTATTATACTTATACTAAGTTTTAATATTAATTAATATAAGTTTTGCATTAAGAGCCAATTGAACTCGACTGTTATTTGTTTAGTTGAGATTCATGTATAAATAGAATTAAAATAAATAAATAAATAAGTAAAAATAAATATATACATATGCGTTTTTCGTTTGTATGGTAATTTTATTGCGCTTCTTGTTATTGTTCTTGCAGGTCGATGGTGGTAGTCCAATACAATCTTCAATGAAGAGCTTTACGCGGAGCGATTTTTTGAAATGCTGAGGGCCTCTAAGATAGCTCTTGCTTTTTGATTAATGGAAGCACTGAATTTTGTTTCAACCTCTCTATACCGAAGAATGTGCAAACAGACAAAACACTGAAAAAAACGAGATTGAAGATTTTATTCCACTTTATTTTCTCGAATCTTCAAAAAAAAACTGTATTAGCAGCTTTAAATGGCATAACAGTTACAATTTTCGACGCTCCGTTCTCTGATATCTAGCCTGCACGCCGTAGATTTCACAAATAATGTATTTCCTTGTTATTCCTTCTGCCTTAAGTAAATAACACAGTTCTGTATGTCGGCCCTTCAAGCCTCTGCAAATACCTTTAGCTAACAATCCGCAACCGCTAGCTTTACAAGTCCAAAGAAGTGTTTACTAAAAAAAAAATGAGTGAAATTGGCTTTCATATATATACTTTGCGGCCTTTTCGGCTCATATTCTGGGGCTGGGGTAACTCAGCGGCCCAGGAAAACACAAGAACATTTATTTGATACAGAGACCTTTATTATTCGGTTTTATGTTTCGCTTTTCTTATACGATTTCCAACTAAGCTCAACGATAACAAAAATACAACCCTCTCCACCAAACGTCTAAGCTCGACTCCCTTGAATTACGACTCACTTATTCTACTCTACCGTAGCCTTAACCTATTCTCATTCTATTCCTAACCCTATTCTCATTCTATTCCTGTGCTAACTTACTCTTTAATTTAAGCTAGCACTCTCTCTCTCTCTCCACCGGAGACAAAGAAACCGTAACGCCAAAGCGAGGGACGACTTTGGGTCCTCACAATACATAATACACATACTATAGTACACTATACTACTGTGCTTCACTATCCTTGATATATAAACAAATAAAACTACATAAAATACATATATATAAATAATAATATACATAATAATAATAATAATAAAATACAGAATGTAAATAAATAAAAATACATATATATAAATAAGTAAATAAATATGAATAAATAAATAAACATAAATAAATAAATATGTATAAATAAAAATATATATATATATAAAGTTGGGCAATGTTTGAGTTTGTGCCCCCTTTTGCTATAAAGTCTTGGTAAAAAATTGCATTTAAAAATAATTTAAAAAGATGTACTCTGCGAGAGACGCATCTCGCAAACCCACCATTATGGTTTTCACATTATACTCTTCAAGTTTTTTCACTTGATACCCATATCGCTTAAGAAAAAAGTGATCGCGGTGTCTACCATATTCATTTTAGGATTAACCCATTCTTATTATTTATTTATCTTCATTTGAGAGGTGTACAAAATAGGTTCAAACATTCTGCCTTCTTTGTCTTCTGATAAATAAGCATAAAACGTCAAAAAAGCTAAAAATAACATTTAATTATGTGCAATTTTGTGTGGGCATGGCTGCGTGTTTCCATTTCGGGACGTAAAGGGTAGAGTGCTGCGTAAAGCAAGTGTGCAAAATTTCAGCCTTCTAACTTTAATAATTTCCGAGTAACGAGAAAAAACCGAAAAATTTTTGTTAAGAACGATTGGGTTGTGTTCAGTTCGTGCTCGACTACGGACTTCTGCTCTGGTCAACTTCGCACAATACCAACCTATGTGCAAAAGATTCCAATGGTCTTATCAAAGTTGAAGTCGATATCTTCATTTTTGTGACCAGAAGAGCGCCAACACCATACACCACACGGACATACAGACGGACAGACATGGCTTAGTCAATTCAGAATTTCACGCTGATAAAGAATATATATGTTTTATGGGGTTTCTGAAGTTTGCTCTTGGGTGTTACATATGTTTCTATAATGCAGCAATCTGTGTTTTGAAGTGTATGTGCGCTGTGATGTATAAGTGTATACTTACCGGAAGATCCCAGGAAGGAAGTAATATAGCAAGTGTATCTTTAATATAACCAATATGTAACAAATATAACTCGTCTCCCGTCATTGTTTACTTCTTATTGAAAAATTTTATATTTTATGTTCATCAAATTTTGTACTTAACTTATACTTATGAGGTAAGCGAACGGGTTCTTTGGCTTCGAAAACACATATTTGCTGAGCCACCCAACTCACCTTTTAAATAAATTTTCGTTCTTATTTAAACAACTTTTATTGACAAGGCCCTGATTTCAAACTGCCCTGAACTGCACTTAGCTTACCAAAACAAAATAATTAATCATTTATATACACTTAGTTCTAATAAAAAATGCTTACGCTGTCTATTAATAAAATGTTTGAGTTTCGAAACAATTTGATTTGTAAAATCAATATTTGAAAAGTACTCATCGTCCTGTGCTAGCTTTTCCAATTCAATTCATCATTTTTCCGGTTTTGCATATCTTCCCTGAGCATTCTTAGGCAATAAAACTTTCGGTTTAGATGTGTTGATTCTTAGGTTGCAGTCCATGAAGTTTTCATTTGCTTCATTATTTTATATAGTTCGGCGTGTCTGCACATATGGCTGCTTCACTTGCGTACATTAAATCCTTAATTTGCCCATACAGTCGTCGCATGACCACTTGACAAGGAATCACATATATAACTGCAAACATGCGAATAGCAACGTGCTTAGCAAATAGACTTGTATAACTCCATCGGGTATCTCAAAACATCGCGATCAGATGTTGCTTTCCCAAACCATAGTTTTGGTATTCAAACATAGGCTTCAAAGTATGTTTTGTGGACACGATTTTGGTATGTAATGTTACATGACATGAAGTCGTAACATTAACCGATTTAGAGCCAACTTTAAAATTTGTAATTGTGCATATATTGCCTAGGGCAAACAACCCCTTTCGAAATCTTGCCTAGAATTTTCCAACCAAATCATTTTTCTCTATGCGCTATATTATTCGGTGTAATATGACAAAAATAATGCTGACAATCGGGTCCATAGCGCCACTCTTTGTAAAAACCGGGAATGTTATGTTTCTCCTAAAACTTTGGAGCAAGTATGTAAGTAAGTCTGTCCGTGTTTTTGTTTGGTTTCTTTTGTTATTGTAGAAAATTAGAGATAGATTGGCCGATAGAGCATCTATGTAGAAGAGAGAGCAACTAACCTCGATATTTGCATTGCGTAGCTGCTAGCCGCTACATAAAAGAACTATTGCATTCCTTTGCAAAAGGAAAACAAAAAAAACGCAGGCATTGCAAAAATATGAGAGTCGGTCGTGAGAAATCAGCAGCGTAAGCCTTGAAAAATTTTAGGGCGCCCTGCGTCTAAATATCGTCGCATAAAAGCCATGGAAATGTTGCATAAACCCATGCCATTGCTGAGTGCAAGGAATTAAATTTATTAAATCCCATGCTATGTTAAAAATGTTTGCTTTAAATGAGAGTAAGTTTTTCTCTGGTTTGTTATTTTGTTAAATTTTCTTGTTGATAAAAAAATATTTTTGTGGTTAGTCTTTAAAAAAAAAGATTCTACAATTGGCGATCTTGCCAGCAGAAACACCGCGAAGAATAGCGAGGAAAAATTATATGTCAACATTTTTTCCGGAAAAGTATAAAAGAAAGCACAAAAAACTCAAATTTAAAAGATCAAGAGACAGACTCATTCACGTAAAATTCAACATTTTCGAACGTTTACAAACGCTTGTTAACCTAGGATGGTAAAAATCAATCAACCAAATAGTCACGTGTTTTTGTTTGCGTGTGTTTGTACAGGAATTGTACTAAAGAATTTGACAAATAATAAAAAATATCATATTGAAAAGAAAAAAATCCGTACACCACGTACAAATTGATCAAAATACAAAATTTGTATGATTGTGGCTAAATAGCGAAAGGAAACGTATAAAAATGCACTTCGAAAAATAGAAAGTTTTTGTTTACTATAATCCTGTAATGCAATCTGTACTGATCGATGCAGAGCCTCTTGTCATTTTTACTATCGAAAATTACCTCTAACACTAATACTCGAGCACTTACATACATTGGCACATTTGTGAAAGTGATTTAAAAATTAGTCAAGAATAAAAAAAAAAAAGAAACGATCAAACTTCCACAAAATTTAAAAAAAAAGCATTTGGCCAAAAAGAGACAAGATTTAAGTGATTAAAAGTGATAAAATACAAATTTATTTTGCTAAAACAAGAGAAGAGAAACACAACCACAATCGATAGATAATTTGAATAAAAACGAGTGAAAGGACGAAATTATAAAATAATTATTAGAAAAAAGATGATCGTTACCAATAATCACCAAGCAACCAACTAAATTCGAAGCAACTAAATTAGAAGCAGAAAAGCAAAGGAATAGCTACAATTAAACTCAAGTAAAAGGAGCCCAACCAAGTTTTCTTTTCTTTTGTATTGTTAAATAAATTTTATTTTTAAAAATTAGAATTTTAAACTAAGAAAAAACAAGTTAGCCTTCACTTTTTTTTAAACTTTCAGGTTTCAAGTTTTCAATTCTCAAGCCTTAATTTTTCAAAATTTCAATTTTCAGACTTTCAGTTTCCAAATTTTTGATTTTCAAATTTAACTTTTTTTAAATTTACTGTCATTTCTTCTGTTTTTATTTTGAATTAAATGTGTATATACACCCATATACATATGTATACATGTTTGTAAGTAACTTCTTTAATTGAATTGACTTTGATTCTAATTTGGTTTATGTCATTAAATAATCGATTGAATTAATTAATTGTATTATAATTAAGTTCTTTAATTGATATTGCTGACTTTAAATTTAATTGACGTTTAAGTTTATCGATTGAATTTGCAATTATATTATGACCAAAGTTGAAACTCGCTTCTTCGGTCACAAGATATCGCTCAGTCCACCAAGCATTCCCGCGAATAGCCATAACACAAGTAACATAATAAACTTCATATTTAACAACAACAACACGGTATAAAATACTAACGCTAGTACACACGTCAACAATATTCACACATCCAATGAAAATCTTTCGACTAATAAGGAAATTCTAACTTGCTCTGTCAAAGTGCCACTCTTCTGATCCAATTGTCCGGAGACTTGATTCATCCAAGCGGAGACGAAATTCGCTTTGGAAGGTATCACACAAGACGCAACAAGGTATGAGCAAATCTTGATTGCTTTTCCTCAAGAAGTCATTGCGTGCGTTATCGATTTGTCACGGTCTAAGCCCCTTTTCGGCCGGTAGAGCATATTTATATATATATATATTTTTTTTTTTTTGAATATTGGTTTGGCTCTCGGAGCCTCCTGACAAAGAAAATAAAAATAAACTAAAAGGAAAAGTCCCGTCGGTTGTCTGCTGTCCGTCTGTCCACGGTGAGTCAGTCGGTCGTCGTCTGGCGTCGGCCCTACATATGCACACCCCCTTTCTCCGCTCAGCTACAGCGGTGGCAGCTGTAGCGCTTACCTACTCATCGGGGACACAAACAACAGGGGAATAAATAACTAAAGTAACTTACAATACAATCCTCTCGCGATGTCGTGGCTGTCTCCTTCGGCGGCTCCTGTCCACGGCAAGGAAGTAGGAAGTTCGTCTTGCGTCGTCGGCACAATCTCAACACAGCTAGGATGTAGGTGCATGTGGGTGCACGCGATTCATAGGTTACCGGAAAATTGTTCTTCTCCTATCTATCCTTTCTTTTTTCGTATAGAAACGCTTTTCTATTTTTTTTTTGTTATAAAACATTGTTCAGCTAAAACGCCTTGTTTTTCCTTTATTTACTTTTTTTTTTGTTTCTATTATTCTTACTTTACAGCCAAGTTTTACAATCGTAGAATTTCTGTACAAATAATTAGGTGACACAGCCTTTTTCGTGATGGCTAAATGGTAGTAACCACCTCACAATATGTGTATAAATATATTTTTTTCCTTTTTTTTCCTATTATTTATTTATTTTTTTTGTTCCAAAAGCACGCATGCAAAAAGAAATTCCTTTTTTTCTTCTTTTTTTCTTGCTTTTTTTCTATGTTATACAGGGTTGGTGGGTTATATATTCTTTTACACAATTTAGACACCAATATGTTTCTATGAACGCCAATGATACTTAAAAAATAATATATTCATACACGAATGCGGTGCGCTTTGCTTGGTACATTCTACTAACACACTCAACTCTTCACTTCCTTATTGTTGAAGGCAATTTTACCAGCATAGATCCCGCAAAATCATACGATTTTGCCTATGCTTGCAAGAGCAAAAGGAAAAAAAAGGAGTACCGCAAAATCATACGATTCTGCCTGTACTTGCAAAAGCAAGCAAAGATACCGCAAAATCATACGATTTTTGCCTGTACTTGTAAGTAAGGAAAACAGAAAAGAATAAAATAAACATATACCGCAAGATCATGCGATTTATTAGCGGTACCACAAATTCGCATGATTTTGTCTAACGGCATGCCGTTATTCCGCCGCTTGCGGTTGATACAGACCGACAGACACCCTACCCGAGGTTTGTTCGCGGTCGTTACAGATTTTATTCGAGATTCTTCGGCCACAAACACGCATCAGGATTTTAAAAGAATTCTAATCGAAAGAATTTCTTGAGCGAGAGTTCGAAACTAAACAATATTTTTGTCCGACACGGACATAGATGACCGCAGGCAATCAGAGTTCTATCGGAGTCTCCTCGTTCTTGACGGGTCTAATTTTACGCCTGATCTTTTGAAAAGGTTTGGTTAGAACAAAAGCCTAAAGGTTTGAGCGTCACTCTGCAGGTTCGAATGTCAAAGAAATCAAAGAACTAATTAAGCTTGGTGACGACATTTGGATAATGTCCAACTTTCCATATGTTAATGCTACGGCGTCAACCTAGCGAAGCACTACCGATATAACGATTCAAAATCTATTAGCTATCTATGTTTATGGTGTGAGAGCTTAAACAGATTAACGCTTAAAATTGGTAGCATTAAAGCTCAGTTGAGTCTACAGGATTCAACATGACTAGTTCCAGGTCTAGATCTTACTCTCGTGATAAATCTTCTTTCAGAAGAGATTCCAAATGGTTTTGTAGATACTATTACAAATTTGATAACTTAGCCAAAAAATGCGAGCGGCCGTGTGCATTTTTAAGATTACGCGAGTCGAAAAACCAAAAGAATCCATAGTTGCGACTGTTAACTATGGAAGTTTTGAATATGCATAACATCGACTTTTCATGTTTGACAAACAGAAGAAATTAAATTTTTTAATTGTCTGTGGCACAGAAATTTCGGTCCCTCCCTTTGTCTAAACTTCAGAGCAATAAGAAATCATCCGAGTTTGATAGCAGAAAATGGTTCAGTCATTAATACATATGGCAAGAATCTATCAAATATTAATTTCAATCTTCGCCGTGATTTTTCGTTCTTGTTTTTAATTGGTGACATCTCGAAACCCATCAATAGAGCTGATTTCCTAAGCAAGTACGGTCTTCTAATTGATGTTAAACATAAAAGGTTATTAGATCCTTTCGCTAATATTTCCGTTTATGCTACAGCTGGTAAAGTAGACACATTTATATCACAGCTGACGCCCGTTATGAATATTTCGAATTGATTGGTTAAGGTTTAGCTGCTGATGATGATATTTTTGAGCATTATAGATAGATAGATTATGTTGACGCTGTTGTAATCTTTGCAGCAAAGGTACGCTTCCTTAAAATATTTATAAACTCTAGAATCATGAAGTTATAGGGTGATTGCATAGTATCGGCTTACTCCTAGCTGCGTTAGCTACGATTATTGATCTCTTGTCCTAAAAACAAACATAACCAAATGCAATTTCCTTACAACGTAGAAAAAAACAATGGAACACTGGACAAAGTTCAAGTTTAATTGTTTATCTATCTAAAAATCCATGTTGCTGCTGTTGAAATGCTTATAATAAAGAGTAAGGAAATGTGGTTAATGGCTATCTTAATCTCGTTAAATTCGGAAGATCCTTCAATATAAGTAAAAGTTGCATTTTCTATTTCATAGAGGTTTTTTACTGTTTGCATTTCATTGCTAGACATGAAGGAGTTAACCACTCGCACTTTAACCGAATGTCTGGCATATCGTAAATTAATATGTTATTATGTAGTGTATATGTTAATTCATTTACCAAAGGATTCTTCGTGTTCTCTTTTTTCAAAGATTTTTGTATTTTGTTAGTTCTTAGTATTATTTCATCCGTTTTGTCTAACAACATTTGTCTTATTACTACTTGTTTATCGCTATTGTGTAAGATACAATTTATTTTTTATTGCAAGATTTCAAAGTCATCGTGGTCAGCGCTTTCAGCAACCCATTTCCAAACTGATCTAATAGAATTTAAGCTCTTCTACTTCTGGTTTTGAGATGAGAGATGTTGGCCTTAGAGCTTACGGCTGAGTAAATTTCGTCCGCTAGGGCTTCATAATCCTCTAAGTCGATAGAGTGTATTAATTTTACGGTACCAGATTGCACCTTACCGGAGCCCACGTCAATTACTATTATCTGGGAGTTTGTGTAGTCCAGGATTTTAATCTTATTGGATTTTAATGAATTGGAGGTTATGAACGGCATACTAAAAAGAACAATATCTTTTAGTTCCGGCTGTTGTTTTTACGAACAACTTTTAATAATGTGCCTGTTTGATCCCTAACCGCATATTCTTTCTGACGAAAACCTTATCAGCTATTTGATCATTTCTTGACACTTTTCCTGATTGTGATATTCTAAATTAGATAGTTGTCCACTTATTAGATCCTCCACCATTTGAGTCCTAATTTTTTCTTTTTCTGTGGGGTTGTTTTATGATTTTCTATCAAAGAATGCCTTGATTTACTTCCTACCTAACGTTGAGCGGATTGCCTTGTTGTACTCATGATTTATTCATGAATTCCGACAAATGTCTTTGTGTGTCTCTAATACATCCCATAATTTCGGAAAGGGTAGAGTCTTTCAATCTGCCCATTTTCTTTTTGGCGTACGGTGGGATACGGAATACTTCTATATTAACTTGTTTTTCGAACATAAATATTAACGCCTTGAAATTAAAAGACTTTTCGTTGTCCTTTGCAACTATTTCCGGCTTTCCAAAATTCAATAGAATTTCTCTTAATGGTTTCCGATGCCTACCGTGTTTCTTAACTTTAGTATTTTCGGGCGTTTTTGTTTAGTTTATCGATTGCTGGTAAAGTATAGGTTTTTTCCACTGTGTAGATATCTGTGTGTATTGTCTCTCTGAGATATTGCAGAGTAGCTGTTTTTGCTGGTTGATATTATTGGGTTGTTGATCAGAGTTGTTTTCTTTAAAGCCTTACACAATTTGGTTTTTTTTTTTTTTGCATTCATTTGCGGGAGATATTATTTTTTTAGAAGCTAGGCTTTGTTCTCACTAGCGTTTCTAAGGGCTCTGTTACGCTCGTTTACAATTTCTAATTCTTGTAGTTGTGAGAGTTTGTGGCGTATGCTTCCTGCGTTTTCCCCAGCACTTCGTCAATCATTTTTATGCAATTCGTGACTGATGGGTTCAGGTATTCTTTGAAAATTTTCTGTAATATTTCCGCGGCGAGGCTTGGTTCCAACATGATATGTCCGTGGTTGGGAATGTGATTTCAAACTCGTAGGATTGAGTTTCATTTGGTTCCATTATCAGTCAGTTTTTGAGAGCATTTTTTGGAACGTTCGTGTGTTGGATAAGGTACTGAGACAAACCCTAATTGTTGTGTTATATAGCATCTGTCGAGTTCATTTAAAATGTTTCCTGTGAATATGTGTGAATATAATAACACGTCTGGTAAGGCGTTAGTCTTGCCAGGCTTGTACCTCATTTAAAATATTTCCTGTGAATGTCTGTGAATATAATAACACGTCTGGTAAGACGTTAGTCTTGCCAGGCTTGTACCTCATTTAAAATATTTCCTGTGAATATCTGTGAATATAATAACGCCTCTGGTAAGGCGTTAATCTTGTTAGGCTTGAACCTCAAATCATAGTTGTATTCCTTCAGTATTGCCTTCCACGGTTTGAGCTTGCTGTTTGAATTTCCATTACTCAGAGCGTGTGTTAGTGGTTGGTGATCTGTAAACTATTTTATAGTTGTTGGTCGGGATAAGTAATTTCGCAGGCATTTTAAAGCCCAAATAATCGCCAGCGTTTCCTGCTCGTTTGTAGCGTAGTGTTCTTCTTCGTAGTGTTCTACGTTCTCGATATGAATATGATGGGTTTACAGTCAGTGTTCATTTACCGTAGTGTTCATATTGCGCAGTAAGTAGGAACCTGTTTTGAAAATCAGGATACGATGGGAAGTCAGCGGTACCTTTATTTTGTTAAATGTTTGTAAAGCATTGCCGTCTAAATTCACAGTTATTTTGCTTGAACTAGCCTTGAACATTCGTCCCTCCTCCTTTCTTAAAGTCGCTGTTAAATAGTTGGTCAGTTTAGAATAATCCTTTATAAAGCGACGATAGCAGCCGGCCACGCCAAGGAAAGACTTCAGACCTTTGATTGCTTTTGTGGTTGAATATTTTTTGTTGCTTCTACTTTTTTACGACTTCAGGAACTCACTTAAGTTGAGTTGCACGTTCATATTCGCTGACTCTACATCGTGAAATATCTTTTTGATATTTTCCAGATGCTTTTCTTCATTCTCTCCGAATATATAATAATTATGTCGTCAATTCAAATGTAGCATATTTCCCCTATATATTTGCGCAAAATGTCATCAGGGGCTGTTTGGAATATTGAGGACGCATTTTATAATCTAATTGAAAGTCGTGTAAAGTCATATCCTCCGTTGTTGATAGAAAAGACGTTTTTCTCTAAGTTCTTTTCTTTCAGAGAGGTCAGTTGAAATCTTCTCCTTAAGTTTAGAACTGAAAAATATTTATTTTGTCCTATTTGCGCAAAGACGTCGGCTATTTCCATAAAGGGATACCGATCAGCGATGTCAATGCTGTCTTTCTTTTTACACGAAGAATCGATTTTTTCAGGTACGACCGACACGGCTGAGTTGTGAGGTGTGGTTCTAATTTCATGTTTTACCGATATTGCATATGTCAAGCGTTCATTTCTTTCTGCAAATAAGCTGGGGTATCTTCCTACTACGTGTTTAATTTTTGACTTCTTGTTTATGGCCCGTTCTTATTTGGACGTGGAATTTGTCCTATTTTAATGTTACCTTAATATTTTTCCGTATCGCCATAAAAATTTCGGATGTGTGGAAGACTGCCGAAAACACTTTTCCGCCCTCGTTTCTCATAATTGCGTGGAATGATTCGAGTTCCGGTAATATAAAGAATTTGATTTTAAGATCGTTTAGTTCGAAAGGCTTGATAAAAGTATGGTGAGAAATTCATATTTTTCCACCAGCGAAATTCGCGTATAAGATTCTATCGTTAGATATTGCGTTTGATACAAGCAAGGATTGAATGCAATTTTTATATCATCCTGTGTCTACCAATACTTGTAGGATCTAGCCTGTCTACACTTCGTAGCAGGGTAAAGATAAAGACTTTAGTCAAAAAACAATGCTGTCATAATAGTCTTCGGCCAAAGCTTTATTCTTGTATGTTTGGGGCATACTACCCATGGCGTCGCTCATGACATCAATACAAGCCCATTTATTCATTATTATAGAGAGGCGGGAATCTACTTCCTGGTAGAACTTTTTCCCGTCTATTAATTTGTTCATCTGATTTTCTAAAGTGCCTGAATCTCTTTTGCCTGTATAATACAGAGTGAGACAACCCCTATTGTATGATTCGTGTTCGGCATTTGCTACGTCTGTCACTTCATTCCTTATTACATAACGAATTATGTAATATTTTGGTGTTCCCTTGCTTGGTTAATAAAGTTTTAGCACACTTTCAATATCTTTTTTCCAGGTACTAACTGCGATGGATTACTTGAGAACTCTCCTAGGAATCGGATTGTCTAGATGCGTAAGATTCCCTGAATATCTTTCATCTATACCCATAGAGGAAGTAGGGTTAAGGGTGTCCTTTATCAATCGATTACGTTGTTTTTTGCATACCCTAGTGGCAATGTCAGCCACTGCAGCCTCCAATTGTGGATTCTTTGCTTTAGGACTATTTTGTGGACTTAAGATATTAAGGATTGCAGAATCTATTATGTTTTCCGGATTAGACGTAGAAATAGTCCTACAATTTTGTTATATTTTACTCCTATATATTTTTTTTTATTTACTACACACAGTCTATTAGTATAAAATTGGAACTATGATAATTGATAACTAAAATGACGATATGATAATTTCTGCGAGTAAGTAAATAATTAATTGTATTTATATTTGTGATCCTGTGTGATCTATGTTCTTTTCTTCTTCTTCTTCGTTTTCAGCGTAATTAAGAATTTTCTTTACTCCTTTGATGTTTTTTTTTTTGCTTAAATTTTCCCTTTTTTAATATTTCTATTTTTCAATACTTTGACGGTTGTTTAGTTTTTCATCACTCAAGTTAATTTTTACTACATCGATGAAATTTTTTTATTTTTTCCGGTTTCAAAATCTATTTTTATTTTTCACCACTTCGGTGGCTATTTAATTTTTATTTTCATACTGTTTTAGGATTTTTCCGGTCGACACTTCTTCGCTCTTAACGTTGAGTGCTGGTAAGCTAATACGAAGTTTAGTATTTGAGTGCTTCAATGCAGCTGGCTTTATTTTTAATTTATTCTTATTTATTTATTTATTTTATCCATTTATTTCATTTACAACAACTAAACAACTAAACTATATTAACAACTGAATCAAATTAAATTTTAGATATAAATCTTATACTAATTATTATTAGAAACTAGTATGAAGTATATAAAGAGATTTACACAAGAAGGAGATAGACACACTCACAACCAGTACCAGAATCAAGATGCAAGTGAACCCCTAAGCCATCGCAAACATGCAAAAGCTTGGCAACCGATAAACAACACCACTTAATTTTAGAATCATAGGGAGATGTTAAGTTGCAATCTTAGTTAGTTTAAATACGACACAGGCGAATTGCGCGTCGTTTTGTTTGAGTTGTGGAGATTCCGATATTGAGATTATTTATTTATTTATTTATTTATTTATTTATTCCACTTATACAAGAAACTCAACTAAAACAAAATGGCAGTCGAGTTCAATTGACTCTTAAGTAAATCTTAAAATTATTTAATAATAAAACTTAGTATAAGTACAATAAAACAAATAAGGAGGAAAGAAAAGAAAGAAAAAAAAAAAAAAAAGCATGTACACAATTAGCATAGAGCCACGCCCACAACCGATACAAGACCAAATTGCAAGTGAACCCCTAAGCCATCGCAAACATGCATAAGCTTGGCAACCGATAATTGTTAACAACAAATTAATTTTCGACTCATAATGACAAAATCTAATGTTAAATCAGTTTAAGTACGACATAGGTAAATCGCGCTTGTTGAGCAATATTGCTTTAATAGACTTTAAAGAGTCCGTTAATGAGAATAGATGATAGACATCATTTAGGTTCTTGCAAACAACTCTGAGCGGGTTAAACAGTTCAAAGTTATATTTGCATTGACTAAGCTTTATCAACATAAAGTACCTAAATCTAGTAAATAGTAACATAAAGTAAGCAAATCTCACGAAGTAATGCGGGCGAATCAATTGCACCATTTATTAATTTGATTAGGAAGGAAACCCCAAGAACAAATCTACGTTTCTCGAGTGACGGTAAGGATAACAGAAGCAACCTATTTTCATAGGGTGGAAGAGGGGAAATCGGGTCCCAACCCAAATTCCCAAGTGCAAACAGCAAGAATTGCTTTTGTATAGATTCAATTGAACCAACGTAGCATCTATATGAAGGAGACCACACAACAGAGGCATACTCAAGAATAGGTCTAACCAAACACGTGTAAAGCCTTTTAGTAAGGATCATCAATCTCTTTGGACCACCTCTTTATAAAACCAAGAGCGGACCTAGCTTTGCTTAACGAGGACTCAATATGCAAATTGAAACGTAACCTATAATCGAATAGAACGCCTAAATCAATGAACGAATCGACGTCTTCCAACCTGTGCGAATCAATGAAGTATTGGGTACTAAACGACTTCCTTCTTAAGAAAGAAAGCTTCTTACATTTATTTAGATTTAGCTTCAGAAGATTGAGGGAGCACCATGCAACCAAATTGTTCAAATCACTTTGAAGATGATGTGATTGCGATTCTACGGAAAAAGAAGTAAACAGTTTCACATCATCAGCATACATTAAAATCTTACTGAATTTAATCACGGAGGGCAAATAATTGATGTAAAGATTAAATAAAATAGGTCCCATGTGGCTACCTTGAGGTACGCCAGACGTCACGGGAAATTCATCCGAGGTAATGAGGTTAAACAAAACCCTGAATGATCTACCATTCAGATAAGAGCTTAACCATTCAACTAAGAAGAGAGGAAAGCCAGAGGTCAGGATTTTAAATCTAAGAAGTCTATGATTAACCATATCAAACGCCTTGCTAAAGTCAGTGTAAATGACATCAGTGCGAGAACCACTAGAAAAAGCCTTGAAAACATGAGAAGTAAACTCCAACAGATTGGTCAGCGTAGATCTTCCCTTTCGAAAACCATGCTGGAAAGGAGAAATATACAATTTCATGGAAAAGGCTATATGCTGAGCCACAATTCGCTCGAACAGTTTAGGTAAGACACTCAACTTGGCGATGCCTCTGTAGTTCTCTACAAGTTGCCTACTACCACTTTTGTGAATAGGAATAAGGAAAGAAGTCTTCCAACACAAAGGGAAAACACCTAATTTCAAAGACTTATTAAAAATCTTTGAGATAACATCACAAAGCTCGCCAGCACAAGATATAAGTACACATGAGGGGATGCCATCGGGTCCAGGCGAACAATTATATTTCAGAGAGTTCAATCCTTCAAAAACGTCATTTTCCGATATAACAAAGTTAGGAATTGAAACCGAATTAGAAATATAATATGGATAATTTTCCGATAAATCAAAATTGGCAGTTGAAAAGTTCTGGCGGAAGTATTCCGCAAAGAGATTTGAGGATTCAAAATCATCCGAGGACTCGGAGCCATTAAAAGACACAAACGACGGGTTTATGGAGATTTTTCTTTTGGAATTAACGAACTTAAAAAAGTATTTAGGGTTAGCAAACAAGGAGGATTTAACAAACTGAAGGTATTTGCAGTAGTATTGGCAGTTGAGGGAATTAAATTTATGCCTTGCAACAGAGTAAGCGAAATAGTCGAAAGAAGAACCACTTTTCGAAAATTTTTTGAACAACTTGTTTTTCCTATTCTTGTAGTATTTAATTGTCTTATTAAACCACGGGGGATCCTTACTTCGAGGACGGGACTGCTTGATCGGAACGGATGCAGAAATAGCTTGATTTAATACATTGTAGAATGACGACAGTAAGCTATCAATGCTTCCCTCTGAGAAATCGAGCACAAAATGAGAAAGATGAGATTTTAGTATGGAAACATTGATTTTATGGAAATCATAACGTTGATATGAAAAATTTGAATTTGGAACGTTATAGAGGTTCAACGAACCAACAGACCTGTAATGAAAGGAAACACCCAATGCTGGATGATATGGATCCTCAGATAAACTAAACGGAAGACAACGATTAACGCAAACCTCAGGAAAATTTGCAAAGCAGAGATCAAGAAATCTCCCATTACAATTAGGGGTACCATTGTATTGAACTAAATTATTATCAAATAATTCATTGAAGAACACAACGGCTTTATCAGATGTTGAGGAAGGAATCAAACAGCCAGAACTATCACTGTAAAACCAATTGACTTGAGGCAAGTTGAAGTCACCCAACGCAAGGACTATATCGGTAGATTTAGATTGCTTGGCCACTTCACAAATGAGAGCGGCCTGTTTCTTATATACAGAGATATCCGAATTTGGGGGAATATAGGAGCAGGTCACATATATGTGTTTGTTAGGAAATTTCACTCGAATGGCGATAAATTCAACATCGGGAGTAGTTGGAAATTCAAACGAATAGGTGGGGAGTGCCGTAGAAATAGCAATTAAAACACCACCACCATTGCGATACAAACGATCGTTTCTGAAAACTTGAAACGAATTATGGAAAAGTTCCGACGAATGTAGAACTGGCTTCAGCCATGTTTCAGTGAAGACCAGACAGGAAAACTCCGTACTCACTGAATTTAGGAAGGTAGAACGAATTTTTGAGTTTAGGCCCCTAACATTTTGATAAATGAGAGAAAATGAGGCTGAAGAAGTATTTAGTTTTTTGAAGGGGAAAGAGCTAATGCATTCGCATTACGGGGTCGGTCCCGAGGGATAAATTCCTTAATTAATGATCCAACCGGCCACAAAGTTTTATTTAAAATCAAATCCATATTTTCGGTCGGAACTAGAATTTTAAAAGATGAGATAGCTCTAGCTTGAGAAGGACCCAGTTTGAAAATACTAACTCGC
>NW_023998462.1:99920-105288 GCF_014805625.2 Glossina fuscipes | reverse complement strand
TAAGGCATACAGATTTCTGTATGTTACTATGACCTAACAGTACTATAAAATGCTATGCGTGATTCTTTGGGTATGTGAGTTTGCATGAGCGAGTATGCTTAAGCATTGCGTAGCATAAGGGTTTCTACATGCTTAAACAACGCGTTCCTATCGTTCGCTTATACAATTTTAAGGCATACAGATTTCTTCCTGTATATGTTGTACTTATTTCATATGGTTTTATACCTGTGGTTGACTTGGGTTTGAGTTATATGGCTCACAAGTTCTATGGGTTGTGTCGGACAGCTCTTATTCCTACCTATTCTGCGCTTTGACGGTTGTGTAAATATTACCTAAGTTCGTTTGTGTTGTATGATTTTATATGTTCTATGCCTACGAGCCATTTCATGCAAGTTTCCTTCATTCTCTTTACCCTTCGTTTGGTGCTGGAGTGTGTGTTCCTATGGATTAATTAGCGTAAGCCTGTGCAATATGTGTCTAAACATTTTCTCCTTATACAAGTATGAGCATGTTTAGTGTGTTTTTGAGATCCTTTTAATTTCACCAGAATAGGTGTGTGTTTTTATGATCTTAAGTTAGTGTGTGTTTTGAGATTTTAATTTTACAAGAATAGTTTTAGATTTTAATTTTACAAGAATAGGTGTATGTCTTATGATCTTAAGTTAGTGTGTGTTTTGAGACCTTGATTTTATGAGAATGGGTGTGCGTTTTTATGATCTTCAGTTGGTGTGTGTTTTGAGATTTTAATTTTACAAGAATAGTTTTGAGATTTTAATTTTACAGGAATAGTTTTGAGATTTTAATTTTACACGAATAGGTGTATGTTTTATGATCTTAAGTTAGTGTGTGTTTTGAGATTTTGATTTTACAAGGATGGGTGTGCGTTTTTATGATCTTCAGTTAGTGCGTGTTTTGAGATTTTAATTCTGCGAGCATAATTTGTGATTTTGCATTTGAAGTTGGAGGAGGCTGCTCGTGTATTGTTCACAGAACGACATGCGGACAGATCGCACTTGCTGGTTGCGGATTTCGGGAGGACTTTTAAGCGGACGGACTAGTTTTCCGTAAGGAAGCAAAATCGCTTCCTTAAATAATTGAATCATAATGACAATTGATACGCATTTTAAGGAAACCTTGATTTATTTGTCGGAAATCGAAACACTTCACAAGATCATCGACAAGCAAACCTCTACTTCAACAGCAGCGATAAACAGTCTACTAACACCCTAAATGTGACCACTAGTGCGTCAAAATAAGGGTTGACCTAGCAGATGTTTCTACAAAAAGGAGTAACTCAACAATGTGTCGCGATTGGGCCATCTCCAATGTTATTAACATATATACAGCAAGGCTATACGCAAATGTTCATGCTATATTTCATTGTTGAACGAAAATAATAAAATAGGCAATTCAGCAATTATATTTTTATCCAAAATAATTATTGCAAATATTGTAGAGTAGGCAATACTTATTTCACGTACATATAAACATATAGAATTAATATATAAACAGCCAAAATCAGGATAAAATAACCTTTTTGAAAACATATGTTGGATGACCAACTCTTTTGCTGACGACCAGGTCGGTAAGGCGCCTCGATTCCAAGACTTTTATTTTCTTTTCGCCGTTAGTATTCTTCTCTTTTAAAAGTAATCCATTGGTTATTTATACAAGCAGCAAACATTTAAGCATGACAATGTAAACTCCGCTTTGGCGAGGCTCTTTGATCCGCTTGCAGTTTTGGCTCTTGTCGTAATTAGGGCAAAAATATTTATTCAACAAATGCGGTACGTATATAAACACGACAGGAAGATTTTCCAACCGACGTCACCTAAACATTGAAAAATTTTCGTGAAAATTTGATCACATTAAACATACTTTGAACATCTCGATACGTATTCAAAGAAACTGTACCACCCAATTGCATATGTTTGCTGACACTCCCGGAAAAGCGTTTGGGTCCGCAGCTTACTTCCAAGCTAATTTTGAAGATGGCACAGTGATAACAAATCTTTAATGTACAAAATCTCGTGTAGAAACTTTCAAAATGCAAACTTAACTGAGATTAGAACTTTGTGAAGCATTTTTAGCTATAGAACTTCTAAAGGCCGCGTATGTAAGATGTGCGGAGGAGGAGTAGTCTATCTGTCGACCTTTAGTATTGCTAACCTGTAAAGAAACAATAAACGATCCATTTAAAATAACCAATCATGTATAAGTAAGTAAATTAATAAATAAAAATAAATATATAATAAAAAATTCCCCACGTTCTTTTTCTTTTTGCTTCTGTTCCTTCGCAGAAGCAAGATGAAAATATAAACCACACACATACAATATCGATAAAGAAGCGGCTTGTGCGCAGTTGGGAATTGCCACCAAAATTAATTGCTGCATCATTTTGGAATACAATCAAATTGTAGACCAAAAAGCGCGATGTCATTCCGTCAGTTGACTATCATAGTGGTACGCATTCTTTATCTAGTGATAAACCGCAAACGTTTGCAAAAAGATTCTTCGAATTTTGTAACTTAAACTCTTCCGCGAGAGAGCATATGCTCATTTTTGGGATAGTACGACAGCACTTACCTTCAGTTCAGGTGTTGAACATTCTACGTTTACGTTCAAAAAAGTCTGCGGACTAAGACGATATAGAAAATATGGCTTTAAAAAGCAATCCCATGGAGGAGTCCGATTGTTCATTTGCGTAATTAAATAAAGCATCAAAATCAAATATTTTCCAAATATATGCAAATCAGAAAACTTTATATCTACATAAAGATAAATCATCAAATGCTGTCAACAGTTATCACGCTTGTAACCTGTGGTTGTATCTTGTAATATTTGTTACTGAGATTGTTAATCTCACTTCTGGAGAAATGAAGAACTTTTCAGCGGAGAATAAGTGAAAAGGGCAAATAGAGCTGCAACTAACCTCGGAAGCGAGGTTGATTTGGGAAGCCGAAAGAGACGAAAACTTGTGCGGGCAATTGTGACGACGAAAAAGAAAAACATTAAATGATTGGAAAAAGAAAGAGTTTTTTCATTAACTAGTGGTGTAATTTTGATGAATTTTAATTTGTTAATATTCATATAAAATTCGGACCAAAAATAAAATACTAGTCATAAACAATGAATTGACGATAAAAATTTTAAAAGAATTTCACTTTGGACAACAGAATAAAGAGAGAAAAGTGGCGTCTGGCATGGAAGTGGGTTGAAGAAAATGTAAGAGAAAAAAAGATATACGCAAACAAATTGTAAAGAAAAGAAATTAACGCACCCGAAATCGAAATATGTGTTATCGAACTGCACTCAAAAGAAAGCATTATTCATAAGTTTATTTTCGAAAAAAAGCCTACATAAGGAAGTATATACAATTTTTGTAAGCATATACACAACAAACAGGGACGATATAAACATTATACAAACTGTACCAAAGGCATAATATATCGTATATATTGTTACGTACAGAAGGAGATTCGTAGTGACATAATTAAAGTAGGCAAACATTTTTGATGCATAAGCTATTAAAGTTTTGTAATGCGATATAGGTTTGCCCATTGCCGACAACAGCACAAACGGCAAAGCCGTTATAAATAACCGCGATATAACAAATTTCTATAAATTGCGTAATATATTATACATATACTGTTATATCATGAGTTGCTATTTCAAAAAGGAATTGAGTTACGAGAATGAATTTTTATTTAATACTTAACATGTGAACATTTAGTTAATATTTTTAAACATACAATATTAAATGTTATAAGAAATAAGCGGGAAATGAAATTTAAAAAAGCATTTACTAGTTTTTGATACTAAAGATTTTTAGTGGGGAGATACGATATCAGAGATTAATAATAAAAATAATCATATGATACATGTATATGATAAATAAATAACAAATTAGCAACAAGTTCCTTAGAATATAAACAAAGAAAATATGAAACACGTTCACTATGTCATCATTAATTAAATAAAATGCGAAAAAATAGCAAAACTAATTTTAAGGAAAAAAGATATCGACACGTTTTTAAATTCAAAAAAACCAGTTCCGTTGCTTTTACACAATGTAATATAAAGTCGTACTTATTTCTTTGAACTAGTATAATTACGACTTAAGCCCGAGAGCCGCCCTCTCTTCGGTCTATTGACGCCTGGTGTACTAGTCGTAGTCTCAATTTGTCGCGAGGTTCTTTCCGGTGTCTCACAAAGTTGGGGGGGTGGCCTATAATTATATTTTGGGTTTAATGACAATGATAAAAGCCTTTTGCGACACAGCGTTGGACCAGCTGATACAAATTTGCTGTTGCTAGGAGCTTCGTCCAATTTTACTTCTTCGCACATCGCTTGCACGTCTGTTTTTTGGCTATTTGCGCACTGCTGTTTCCAGTTTTTGCAAACTTGGACTGCATACTTTTAATCGACATTCGAGCTTTTATGTCTTTTAGTTCAGTTTCATAATTCATTTCTTGCAAATTGTCTTGAAATTCTCCTAAAATATTTTGCACGGATCTTTTGCTCTCTTCCGATATGGAGATTGTTTTACCATTCGCTGTTTGGAAACCAGCAGAAACAAGCGAACTTTCCGGATTATTCACCTTGCCCACTTCATCTCGATTCACTTTCCTTTTCATTTCTTCCGTTTCGTTTTTATTAGAAATTTCACTTACGCCAACTGCGTCTTTATCTACTCCCAACTCCGGCCGTTCTCCGCTAGCTTTTTGGGTTATCTGCTTATTTACTGGGAACTTAGACGTATGGGGAAAATTATTAATGGAAAATGAATTATTCATCTTCACGTCTTGAGAGCTTATGTCATCATCATCGTCATCCCAATTGTAATTGTATATTTTATACTGATTAGATGGTACTAGATCTAAAAAATTTTGGATTAATTTAAATATTGTCTCATCGCGGATTTTAAAAACAACTTACTTTCATTTGCGTTGTATGTGTCTTCTTTTTCGATATCGTCAGAACCTCGATCTGAATCTTCTTCTAAAATGAATTTAGAAAGTTAGAGTTTTTAAAAAAAGATTATAAAGAGCTACTTACTTTCTGGCGTAGAATCGTACAAAAGAGCCAATTTTGCCTTTTCTCTGAATTCGCGACTGTAGGTTTTCTTGGGTTTTTCGCGTAAAAAATATAAAGGGGACCGTTCCAAATTTCTTAATTTACTCTCGGGTGATGCTACAGGACTGTTAAAAGGCGATGTAGAAAAGTCCTCAAATATTATTTCAACTATTGTTTTTTTTTTGTTGTCATCTGGAAAGTTCTCAAACACTACATCCACATCTTGCTCTTCGGGAGCCTCTGCATTTTTTATATAAATGTATCAAAAATATGCATTCATCTCCCCTTGTAC
>NW_023998462.1:5863-99910 GCF_014805625.2 Glossina fuscipes | reverse complement strand
CTCCTGAATAGTTTTATACAATTTTTATAGGCGTGGCATTCGATTTTTGTATGTTATAACGATAGAAATTCGCACGCGCATTCTACGGATAGCCCAGCAACACCAATTTCAGTATCGCAGCAATATAACGTTACCTGGTCTACCTCAATATATTCAAGTACGACAAACAAGTACGAAAACTCGAACAGATAGTGACAGTAAAAAGGAAGCCAGGCTAAAAGGTATATCTCCCATATTGGAGCCCATACTAAGAGAAGTGTATTTAGTAGTAGCCAAAATATATAATGCGAAATTGAACGTTGCGAAAGTCAAAATTCTCAAAAGCCTGCTTTAGCCAGCAATTCATCAGCATACCCAGCTAACGTACCGCAAAAACTACCGCATGCAGAACCTTAAAGAGTAATGAACGCTGAATAATGCTTCTGTTGCAGTGCAGGCGATAATTTTGTCACCAAATTCAGACTCTCAAATGGAACCTAATTCGAAATCATTTTTTCAATCCCTCTCAATTGTCACCAAATTCAGAGTCGCTTTTTCAATTCGACAAGTTATCAACGAATGCAGACAAATGCTCTTTTTTTAGCGGACTGATTTGATCAAACAATGTCTTCCAAATTTTGGCAACAACTGGATTACTTGAATATTCTATTCGATAAAAAAGCAGCAGCCGACGAAAATCAAATTACCCAAACTGTCAAGTAGAACTAATGCAACACAAGAACGAAACGATTTCCGCAAGTTCCAATGACGAAGCAGAAGATGTCACTGCTATACCAATGCCAACGAAAGTGGATATTTTCTCGTGTAAAGAAAAAAGTTTCATTGAAGATGATGTGCTAAATAGGTCCAACAATCTGTTGCTGGATGGAGTAAACCCAAAAACACAATACTCACAAACGGTATACACACGTTACCTGCATGTTGAAAATGGTCATTTTCATGCGTCTTCAACTTTTACCATTCATTTACTGGACGATAATGAATCAGAATCGGAAGATTTTAATGTTCGTGAAGGTTATATACATTATGGTGCTACAGTGAAATTGGTGTGTTCTGCAACTGGTATGCGAACATACGAAGCATTCGCTGGTCTGACTAAATTATGCAAAGTCATGCACAAGGGCAAGATAAGCAGCGCCCAATGGCAAGGACAGAAAGCGGTGCTGGCGGAAGTGAAAACTTGTTTAATAGTTCACTTCGAGACGGCTGAGGTGACTAAGCCCACCTTGGACACCATCAACAACTTCGTGGAGATAATGGATGGCCTACTGGGCTTACCCTGGCATAACTATACACGTCTACACGGTAAGCCAAGACCTCTTGGAAAGATTTTTCTGCAAGATGGCGCCAGGCAGGAGAACGAGAACAAGACCGGTGGAAGATGTAATGAAGCTGGGCATCCGCTTAACCAATCGACAATTAGAATTTTGGAGAAGCGGGTCCAGAACTGTTGGCGTTTATCAGCTGAATGAAAAGCTGGATTACACGACACCAGCCCAGGCCGAAGATGAGTTTATGCCATACGACCTGAATGGGGAACCATTTAAAGTAGCTGGCAAACGGCTAACTATAAACGAGACTAAATACTTCAGGCTGCTCACAGGCTATGGAATAACCCAATACATCCGTGAGCAGCTAAGATGCCAAGAATGCCTAAGCGACTTAACGCTGAGGAAGGAAGAAGCATGCTCCGAAATTGATGGAAAACTAGTCGCCAATATCCCGGAACACAAAGAAATCCTGGCTAATGAGGATCTGGAACCCGAATTTCCGAGGCGTAATTTGTTTATAGTTTTTTCGAAAGCCACGAGCATCTACTTGACAATCATGAACTTCCACATGGTTTAACGCAACATCGGCAAGCGCACCCAAGCGACGATTGTGAAGCAGTTTGACTTCTTCAAGAAAACAGGCTCCTGCCCCAATGGAAGAAGTCACCGCACTAACCACCTAGGCTTCATCATACATTTGCTACTGACTGGCAAAAACTGGGCGCAAGAAACAGTTGAAAATGCATCATCATCTTGAAGTCGTGCTTTAGGTCCGCCCGCAAAATCAAGTCCAGCTATCCGGTCGACGCCTCATATCGATGAAAATTCGCTGCATGCTAAAGGTAAGTTTGCATTTATCGTTACTTCTTATTATGTGTAATTTATTTATTTCTTTTTGTTTTATTTTAGATCAAAGAGCATGCTTCCTACTGACCCTCCACTCATCGTTTCAGCAGAATGGGATACTTCCGTAGGCCAATGGTAAGTTTGTGATCATCTTTGTACATAAAATTTATTAATCACAATATTTTTCTTTTGCAGTTGTCAGCACACCGGCATATCAGTAATTTTTATTTCTTTATATATATGAATGTATTAGCGGGGCTTTTTATTTATTACGTATTACTATGTATTATTTGTATTATTATGTATTATTATGTATTATGTATTATTATTATTATTGTGAATAATATTGTAATTTATAATTATGTATATAATGGTATAGGCCTACTGGGGAGCCAGCCATTTAAAACAATTAGCAACGCGCCTATTACGGTACCACAAGGGTGGTGCGGAAAATCGTAAAAATCAGGCTCTGCACATTCTTGTACTTTGCGATTGTGTGGAAGAAGCCTTCGTGATGGTGGTCGTTTCGTTGCAATTGGTACAATGTTTTCTGGCAATAGATACTTAGCTTAAGGAGTAAGCTTCTTAAACAGACGATTCGTTTCGGGAAAATAGAACACATGTGTTATTACAAAAACCCTTAAAAATCCTCGCAAGTAATTATTAATTAATTTAATTTTAATTATTTTGAAACCTAAAAACTGTAATCTACTCTACAGAATTTTTGCAAGTTTTTTTTTCAAAAATATGCATTGATGTCATGAAATATGGGTAAGCAACTATTCAAATTAAAATTTTTCATATTCATTCTATTCACATTTTTTTTATTGTGTTTTGGCAACTGCAGGCGAGTGTTGACAAACCATTAAAATATTTACATATACATTAACAGTTTTTAAATTTATTTCATCGGCACTATTAATCATTATTTCGTTGCAACTTTTTAGCAGACTAAATCTTATAAGGCAGTCTACTCCCTGGGTAGGTTGACGCACCTAAAGAAAATATATGATATAGAAAAACCAAAAGTGAAAAAAAAACTCTTTATATAAGCTAAATGGTCATGTCATACCCATAACCATTCCCCCCGAAATTGCGATATCTCAGGGACCACACACACGAGAACGTCCGTACAGCGATACGTAGTTTCGGCTTCCACATCGCCGAACCAAACGTGTAAATGAGGAGTAAAATTGTCACCACTTACTCCAACATGGCCACATCTCCACCACCATTCAAATTTAATGAATTAACTATAGGCACTAGTGTGACGGGTGAACTAAAAAAAGACGGTGCATGTAAAAACAAAATTGCCTTCATTGTCCCTTAGAATACACTTATTAATCATTTCCTGAATGGGTCCTTTAGGGCAGGGTGTCGCTTGAAATTGTATTATTTTTTCCTGTGATAAACATAAATACATTCGACCGGTATCCTTCATATAAATGACACAGTTATGCAATTCGGAAACGGGATCGTCTGCCTCTAACAAAGCCATTTGTTTATCCACTTTACGTATTATTAAACGTGGCAAAGCCATACATGCCATGCTATTGTGATACATAAGGTGTTTGCGAAAATGTTGATCAATGATCTGGAAGATGTGAGTAAGGGTTAAAATCGATGGTTACTCAAGAGGCTACTGGGTTTCAAATACACGAAGTACTGCAGGCTTTCAAACGTGACGCTGTTAGCAAGTTAATTAGATTGTAACTGTGTGAGTATATAATGATGAAATCTGGAGAATAAGCGTTCACATTTGTTTACAATTTTTAATAATTGTATAGTATTTGTATAAAAATTTGGCCACATATGAGAATAAGCGAAAAATGTGAGAATAAGCGTATAAAAATTTGGCCACATACGAGAATAAGCGTGTATATTTTCAATAATTCGAAAAATTTGTTTTGTTTATGAACAGCTGTCGCATTCAGATTGGATCAGTGAAGTCATTATGTGAATTGATGTGGAATATTTAAGGGGGTCGTAGCTTACAATATTGTTGACTTGTTTGAGATTAAATTTATCTATCTAAATAAATTTTCAGAGTTCGCACTCGTGGTTTAACGAGCGAACAGAATCGGATAATTGAATCGATTCTGCTATTAACTTCTGTGATCAATACATGGATAAGGAAAAGATCGGAACTCTGCGCATTCTATATTTCTTGCCGAATGTATGTCATAGTTTAAATAAAATTAATTTAAGGTGTGTAAGATTTTTGAATCATTTTTGTTTTTTTTTTAACTTTTAACAATTTTTGTTGCAAATATACTTTGCATTATTTAAACAAAGAGCAAATCGCATTTTCCATTTCTAATATATAAACTCATTGGACTGTCCATGTTAGAAGCATTTAATGATTCCAGGGCCCCTTTATTTTGCAAATGCCGTTTCACAATATCTGCACAAATCTCATTTCGCCATCATTTATATCTATATATTAGCCACAAGCAAACGGAGAAGCGATGGTTTTGAGGACTTTTGAAAAGACCCGCTGGACCACGAAGAACAAAGCGTAGATTTTGTCCAGCTTTATCTAAACCACGTCGTAAAGTGAAAGCGTATTCTAAATAATCTATCAAATTTTATGTCTTTGTGAGCGAAGGAAATAATTCTTAATTTCTTTATTCACTAACCTTCAAGGGTAAAGTTCAATTTGTTATAAGCAAGTAAATCTGGTTCGTTCCATGTTTCAAATCGATAATTTAAAAGATTTTCTATTCCAAAGCGATCTGCATGAATATGACATAACTATTAAAAAGTCGATTAATCGACATAGTTTTTACATACTGTGAAAACGTTTGACTTCTTGATAGCTCAAACCCTCCCACAGAAAGTAATTATGAGCTGGTTTTTTTGCACAAAAATTCGATAAATTTCCCATAAACTCAAAGACAGGCATCAAATGCATCTCATCCAAATCATCCAAGAAACGATCTAATACTTCAAAATTATATTGTGCTTGACCACTTTGATTAAATTGTATAAATTTGATTGATTCGAGCATCCAGTGAATGCGTATGTGCGTTATGGCACCATCAGGCAGAGATGATATTAGGAATAAATCCATTTGCATTGCTTCGGAAAGGAGAGATGCTTTAATATCGTCGTGTCTAAGCTTACCAGCCGGACACAGACTGTTGCTATAAACGTACCAGACAATGATCAGGAGCGAAAATACAAAGCATGCTTAAGACACTTTATATTTAACGAATCGTTTGAGTAGTATAAAAACGAATGTATCGAAATAAGATTAATGAAACTTATTAAGGAAGTCAATAACATAAACTCTTCGGTGTGCTTGGATATATCACCCTATGAGTTCATAAGACGAATGATATTTGCTTTGCGTAAAATATGCGAATGGTTAAGGTAAGAAGTTTTAACAATTAAGTAAATATATATATCGATGGAAGATAATTCTTTTAGATAATCGTATATTAGTTGACGTTGGTGAATTTATCTCGTGCTGAGGCTTGTTTTGTTGTTAAAATTCTTAAACTTTTATTGTTATTTATATGTGATTTAAAAAATATCTCTGTGTGTAGTTGTCATCAATTCACACCCATTAAAGCTAACGAATCCGTATAGCACTGGAAGAGAGAAACTGATAATAGAAAGATTTTGTGATAAGAATGGCTGCCGAAATAAAGCCAGCCCAACGAAACAATAATCGCTTTAGCACCAAAAAGCCTGAATTTTTAAGCAAACTAGAAGGGAGCGGTGATGATATCAATGCCGCCATATTAATACCCGGCGAAAATGGAGTAATCAGCGTATCAGACGATAAGTAAGTGATGAGATCAACATCCGTAAACTCTGCACTTTCACTATAAGCTTAATTTAATTAAATTTTCGAAAGAATTGTGTTTAATATACCGCAATTTGTTTACATTTGTTGAATAATTGTTCAAGTATTTGTATAAAAATTTGGCCATGTAGGAGAGTAAGCGTATAAAACTGAAAATGATTCTCAATAATTGTTCAAGTATTTGTATAAAAATTTGGACATGTAGGAGAGTTTTATACGCTTATTCTCGTACATGGCCAAATTTTTATACAAATACCTGAACAATTATTCAAATTTACCGCATTTTACAGAACTGTGAGAATATGGTTAAAACGCGATTCCGGACAGTATTGGCCAAGTATTTGTCAGTATATGCCATCAGGATGTACATGTATCGGTTATGTCCAAGATACCCGTCAACTGTACATAGGCCAAGAAAATGGCACCATAACACAATATATACTCTCGGAAGATTGCAATCGCCTATCATTTGTGCGTGACTATTTAGCACATCAGGCTCGCATCGTAAATGTAGTCTTTTCTCAGGCACATAACTGGATTCTTTCGTGCAGCAAAGACAAAACCTTTGGATATCATTGTGCTGAAACAGCGCGTCGTATCGGGGTATATAATTTCGAAACGTCTTGCACAGCATTGCAGTAAGTATTTTCATAGTCTCTTAAAAAAGAGTTGATACTATTCTCTTTTGCTTCAGATTTGATTCATTAGCTAAGTACGCCTTCGTTGGTGATCATGCTGGGCAAATTACGATGTTGAAATGCGATTTGCAGGGCGTTCAGTTGATAACAACATTCAAAGGACATACTGGTAATTTGCACCACATTAGATATTTGGCTTGATTTAATCACTTTGCACTTGGATAATACAGCAAGTGTTCGTTGCTTAAAATGGGTTGAAGGACCACAATTGCTATTCAGTGGTTCGTGTGATTTGTCGGTTATTGTATAAGCGGGGATGTAGGTGGCAAACGTGGGACTATATATGAACTACAAGGACATAAGTGAGAATTTTTCATTTCAATACAACATTAAAATCACCTTATTACTTGCTTTTTCTATTTTCTACCTAGTAACAAAGTATCGGCGTTGGCTTACGCAAATCACACGCAGCAATTGATTAGCTGCGGTAAAGACAGTGTGGTGGTGTTTTGGGAAATGAATGCTATGAGAAAGGAGGTACCACCTTGGGTCGAATCAAATAATTGTCAATTGTGCTCTCGGCCATTTTTTTGGAATTTTCGTTCCATGATGGATCAAAAGCAAATCGGTAAATGAATATGTTTAAATTTAGATTATTTGATATTGTATTTTTGATTTATGTTTTTATTTTTTTAAAGGTATTCGTCAACATCATTGTAGAAACTGTGGAAAAGCTATTTGTGACAATTGTTCCAGTAATCGTGTAAATATTCCTATTATGGGATTTGAATTTGATGTGCGTTGCTGTAATCCTTGTTACAATCAATTGCAAACTGTTGAGTATGTTGAATTATTCTTCAAATTAATTTTTGTTATTTAATTGTTTCGTAGACGTCCTTCATTAGCCTCATTTCATGATGCGAAACATTCGATTGTTTTTATGGATTTGGACGAGGGACGCAAGCGGTTACTTACCGTTGGGCAAGATCGCGTGTGGTCGTGGGTGTGGTTTAGATTTCAAAAG
This sequence comes from Glossina fuscipes, assembly GCF_014805625.2. Lineage (NCBI taxonomy): Eukaryota > Metazoa > Arthropoda > Insecta > Diptera > Glossinidae > Glossina > Glossina fuscipes. Next base: position 92,317 of record NW_023998462.1, on the reverse strand, counting down.
TAAGACAATATGTACATGTGACAGTAAGGCTTTTTCACGCAAATATTCGCTTAAGGAATCTATTAGAAATTCCGCTTCTTTGACGTTGTATTTCTTTACTTTAATTTACATATTTAAATAAACTTGTTAATAATTATATCACTTGCTCTTTTACATTTACTGGTCCTGAAAAATATTTGCAAATAAGCAATTCCGGTGTTGCTGTTGCGGTTTGCGTTTACGTACATGCGCACATATATATGTCATAAGTGACCAATTTTAAATTTGTATTACGTATTGTAAGAAAAGTGTTAAAACTGCCTTAAAATTTATAAGCTAAACCAAAGAGAAAAGAGTGTCCATTCAGATTTAACGCTACGATGGTAAACCTAATCGTATGCATAATGATGTCTACTTCTAACTTACCTACAAACAATCAAACGACCGCAAAAGTCTTTTTTCCTCGCAATGATTTTATAAAATCACATGTTATAAACTATTAATTCCATGAGCTCCTTAAGCAAGATCTTTGAAAGGCTCATTAAAGCCAGATCATTAAAATCCATTTCGGAGAAAAATATTATTCCAAATGAAATATTTGTTTATAGAGGTCAGCCGAACGTTACGAACCAATTAACACACATTAAGGGCACTAAGGACAAATTTGAGACTAAGCAAATTGGCCTACTTTTCTTTGACGTTGGAAGAGCCTTCGATCTTGTCTGATATGATGGCTTTCACATTTATGATATCTATTGGTTTTTCAATGCTCAAGGTTAAATTGATTTATTAATTAAGCCTTTCGTCTGAAAGATATTTCTACGCTTCTAGCTCAGATAAATTCTCTGATCTGACCATTCATATAGGCAGGGGTTGCGCAAGGATGTATTCTGGATGCAACTTTGTATTTGACTATTTGTTCTGATTTTATACGTTAATAATATCGGTATTTGCTCACCGCATTAACTTGGTTCCGAAACAGTAAACCATACCAAAAATTAACTGTGAGGAGTCAAAGTCGTCTCTCGTTTTGGCCTCACGGTTTCTCAGTCTCTGGTGGGGGGAGAGTGCTAGTTTAAGGTAGAGAATAGGTTAGAGAATAAAAATAGATTAAGAATAGGGTAGGGTAGAATAGTTAGTTCAGTTGGAGAGTTGAGTGAATGTTCTTGAGAGCGACGGCTCGCTAGTGGAAGTGCGATTTTGAGATAATGAATAAAGTGTGAATTCTTACAACCGACCAAGTGTATTATAAATTTCTTTTGTTTCTTGGGCCGCTGAGCTACCCCAGCCCCAGAGGTATGGGCCGAAAGGCCCTCACAGAACATAAATTTACCAGGAAAATGCTATAGCTATTAATAAAAAGGAATTCTAAATTGAGTACCGTAAACAAGACCCTTCTATGAGAAGTTTCTCAATTGATTATATGCCGGTCCAGCGTGCATTGACCTATATTAAAAAGCTGCAAATATTCCAGAAAAAAGTTATTGGAAATGACGCCAGATTGCAAATTCTTGATGGTATAAAGTTTTATTGTGTAAGAAGAAGCAGGATCGTGATGTAAATGGATAAATTTCCAAACTTTGCGACATCAAACTGCTCGGCTGTTTCCGGAAAGACTTTTAGTCCAAATCTAGCTAGACAAACTCAGCCTAGAGCATGAGATTAACTCATCTTAACATTTATAAAATGGTTGTGTTTTAGTGACGTTTTGCTGTTGCTTATTATCTAATGCTAATTATCGAGACTAAATTTTTACATGTGGAATGCGGCGTTTATTGCGATTTGGCCCCTTTTGTATATGTCATGTCTTCTACGATAAAAGACAAGTTAGCATTTTCAGAAAGGCACTTATCTTCCTTTACTGTTTTTTTCGTTTCTTTTTGCTCCTTGGCATATGCCACAGTATACCACACTACAATAGTTACTTGTTGACGGTTTTAATACTTTGAAAATACCGAATTTCTCGACCTAGCAATCTGGATCTGGATCGTACACATACACGCATTATTCATATTCTTAATTTTTTCGTATAAAAACTAATACCAACCCCGATATATGTAATAAATCCTGATAATATGAATAAATCCATTCCTAATGGAGGCACTATCGTCGCAAAAAATATTGTAATGTGTTTCTTTCTATTAAAATTTCTTACACCTTTTCCTCATTTGGAACATTTGGAATGAACACTCTCATCTGACAACGTATTAAATCATTAACCATCTTGAAAAGTTCACTGACATTTCATTTAACAATCTGTTTGCATAAAATCATGGAATTATTACTGGGATAAGACACTAACAAGCAACATTAAACTTTATGTTTAGCGGAGAATAACGGATGTAGGTGCAATTATCTAAATGTGTATATCACTCGCAGAATTAACATAATTTAATTGCAAATTATTTTATTAAAGACTTTCTTTCTGAAAAGACCAAGGAAAACGTCAAAAGCAATACAGAGCAATCGCTGTTATCCACTAATTGCCTCCTTAGCGAAGAGCGTTTAACGCGATAGAATAATGAACACCCCTCTCAAAACGCAGCTTCAAAAACAGACTAATGAGTTTTTTATACGTCTGGAGGAAGTAAAACCACTTTGTGATGCAAATTGCAAAATTAAGGACGTGGATCGTGTTGAACATATTCTTAATGCACTCATAAACGGAGGAACTAAACGTTTACAATTGGTGTCCGACTTTGATTATACGATTACAAAGCAGCGCACTGCAGACGGCAGCCCTGTTTTAAGTAGTTTTGGAATTTTCAATTCTTGTAAATCTTTGCCGAAAGGTTACGTAGAAGAAACTGAAAGATTATATCACAAGTATCGTCCCATCGAAGTGGATCCTCACTTACCAATTCAAGAAAAAACTAAATATATGGTCGAGTGGTGGACAAAATCTGGAGAATTGTTAGTGTAAGTTGAAAATACATTTATTTTGCTTCAGAATGAAATACATCTTTTTATTCTAGAGGATTCCCATTTGATGAAAATGAAATTGATGAGGTTGCCTTTAAGTATAAAGACTCTCTACGTGACCAGTCCAACGTATTATTCCACACTCTTTATCGCCTCAACATACCTGTATTGATTTTTTCTGCTGGTCTGGGAAATTCTGTGATATCAGTCCTTAAGCATGCTAAAGTGTTACTGCCGAATGTTAAGGTGATATCCAATTTCTTGCGATACAGAAATTGCTTGCTGGATGGTTTTCAAGAGCCCATGATTCATACATTTAATAAAAACGAAACAGTTTTGGAAGGCAGTGATTATTATGAACTAGTGCATGAGCGAGATCATATCATAGTCATGGGAGATTCAATCGGGGATGCTGACATGGCTAGGGGCGTTCCAGCTTCTTCGAACATTATTAAAATTGGATTCCTATTTGATCACGTAAGCAAAAGTGTATAATAAAAGAATCTAGTTTCATCTCTAACGCTTTTCATAGGTTGAGGAAAACCTGGAAAGATATATGAACGTATTTGATATTGTTCTTATTGATGACCAAACCATGAACGTGCCGTTGGCGCTATTGTCGGCTATAGAAGCTCAAGAGAAAAAGAATCTTGAGAAATCATTTCAATTCAATTCTTAGGCCAAGCTTTAGGTTAGTAGAACATTTTGTATGCAAATGCAAACATGTGCGTACTACGTAAAAGAACCCAAACACCATTATTTGTGTTAATTGTGCTTTAAAATAAGCCAAACTTAATGAAAGTATACAGAATGGATTTATATTCATATAAAAAATTTCATCTCTAGCTCCCGAGCCAATGGGAAAATTTGAATAACAAACAGGTGCACTTGCATACACTAGTGTACCAATTTGTTTTATTAAAGATTTGTTCAAATATTCCTCATCTTTACGATGTTAGTTGAATACTGAATTTGAACTTTAATAATAACATATCCAAATTGAGTTTGCACGAAATGATATGTTCAACAAGACGCTGAAATTAAGTAGAACTGCTGAAGATTTAGAAGCTCATTGATGGAATTACAGACATTTATCGCGTCCACGACAGATACTTGTTATTTGACTTCATTTTTAGTTACGTTTTGTACGCAGATGATGTTCAATGTTTATGAGATGGGGCAAATCGCTGCGATAAGGACGTATTTATGTCTTGAGTTTGTGGTGTCAATCCTGACCAATTTTATGCCAAACAACGATACAGGTATTGATACAAGGATTAATAGAAGGAAAAGCTTTCCAGTTAAGTATTGATGGGACACAAAAAAAAAATCGGTTTGAGTCGTGCTTTAAATATAAGTTTGTTTACATAATTCTTCATTCATTTGCGTGATGAAATGTTAAAGATTGTACCCTAGTTTTGTGGGAACGATAACTGTTTTGATCCAACTTAAAAATAAATGTTCATTTCAAAGATCTTATTATATGTCATTATTTCCGAACTTGCCTACGATTAATTTTTATGTCAAGTTACTACTATGGATCAATTTGCATTATAACTACATAAGATGCTTATTTTGTATGTTTTTTGCAACGTCAATTTATTTGTCTTTATTCTCTTCGCATGTTGTTAATATTAATACCGTCCCTTACAACAGGCCGCATACAGTGGTGTATACTTTTGGTTCTACTTACCAAATACATTTTTCAATAGCATCAAATCTTCGGCTTTTAAACTTCGCGCAGGGGGTGGACAGCGAGAGAGTGTTTTAACGTAGTTTTTTGGTTTTTTAAAAAGAAAAAATGTGAGAATGTGGTTTTTTAAAAATTGTGGAAAGCTCTAAATATTAATTTGGGGAAAAAGAAATCCATTATTTTTTCGGTAGATGGCTGCACTGATAGATTTCTCGTAAAGTATCGATCAAACAATTTCCGATAGTGTACATTTACATACTGTACATTTCGCAGTAAAAAAAATTTTTTTGCTGTTTTTTGTTTGGTGCATTCAGTTGTGAGTTACAGCGTGTTAAAAATGGAAGTGGACAAAGAGAAAGTTCGGTATATTTTACAGATTTTCTTTGACAAAGGCGAAAATGCAAGCCAGGCGGCTAAAATTGTGAATGGTGTTTATGGTTCCGATACTGTAACAGCTAATTATGTGCAATTTTGGTTTCGTAGATTCGGTTCAGGAATTTTTGATGTTAAAGATGCACCTCGCGCAGGTAGGCCGGTCGTCGAAAATGTCGATAAAATCGGAGAAATGATCGAAGTTGACCGGCATGTTAGCAGTCGTAAAATCGCCCAGGAGCTAAAAATCGACCATAAAACAGTTTTAAACCATTTACACAAAGCTGGATTCAATGGCTGGATTCGATGTTTGGGTGCCACACCAATTAACAGAAAAAAACATGATGGATCGAATTTCCATCTGCGAAACCTTGGCCAAACGGAATGAGATAGACCAATTTCTTAAACGAATGGTGACTGGAGATGAGAAATGGATCACATACGATAACCCTGTGCGAAAACGATCGTGGTCAAAGAGCGGTGAAGCATCTCAAACGGCCAGGAAGGTTTGACTATGCATTCGGTGGGACTGGAAGGGGATTATTTATTATGAGTTGCTTCCATATGGCCAAACGCTAAATTCTGATCTCTGGGCCGTTTGAAGATAGCGATTGACCAGAAACGGCCAGAATTGGCCAACAGGAGGGTTGTCGTGTTCCACCAGGACAAAGTTAGGCCACACACATCTACAGTGACTCGCCAGAAAGTTCGGGAGCTTGGTTGGGAAGTTTTAATGCATCCGCCATACAGTCCGGACTTGACACCAAGCGATTATCATGTTTTTCTTGCATTGCAAAATTTCTTTAATGATAAAAAATTGGCATCTAGGGAGGATTGTGAAAATCGACTACTAGAGTTTTGTGGAAATAGAGACCAGGACTTCTATGAGACAGGCATTTTGAAGTTACCTTTAAAATGGCAACAAATCATAACACAAAACGGTGCATATTTGACCCAAATCGGACAATCTGAAGCATGTTAAATAAAGTCCTGAAGTTCATATAAAAATAATGGATTTCTTTTTCCCCAAACTAATATATCAGTAGACGGTAAAAATACAATATTCACAAGTTTTTTTTATTTATTTGCTAAAAGTACTTACGTAAAAAGGAAAACAAAAAAAATTATTGAATTAATTGTTGAGCACACATGTAAGAATTCAGTTTAAGTAAAGAATAGGTTTAAAAGGAAAATTGGAAAATGTTTTAAAATATTTAATAAAACCATTGCTTATTATGATAAAGAAAAGAACATCGTAAAATTAAAAGCGTGATAAGCGTGTAAGCAGTGCGCTCGTAGAAACACTCGCTTATTATCAGTTGCTCGGCATCCTGCATCTTTCGTTACTACCTACAAATCAGGAGCCAAGTTAAGTTTTCTTGGAAATCAGCTACTTTTCGCGGCTTTATCAACATTTGACCCAATACATAAGAGGAAAGCATGCGATATAGAATCTGGCTGGTGTGGAATTCTTTACATATTTAATAAAAGAATTTCCAAGAAGTTAAATAAATTATAATTCCATATTCTTAGTGTGGCCATATTTACTCCTAAATGCTTCAAAGATAGCAAGACTAAAAAAAAGAAATTAAAAATAAGATGAAGTTAAGAAATAATTTTTGGTTACCAACACACAAAGCAAACGTATTAATAATAATCTTCTTTCAAATTGCCCTAGAAATTTAATTCAGTTGGTTCAGTAGTTTTCGATAGACAGACAGGAAGGATGTAGACAGCATCGTTGCAACTGTTCCAAGTGTCACGATTCTAGCCCCTCTTTGGCCGGTGGAGCGAATTAGTTGACGGGGTTTAGCTCTCAGAGCCGCTTGACAAAGAATAAAGAAAGAAAAGGAAAAAAAAGGATGTTTTCGTCGGCAACCTATCGTACGTCTGTCTAGCGTGCGTTCGTCTGTATCTCTCTGACGTTCTCCTTACCCCCCCCCCCCTCCCCACCCCCCCTCTCTCTTCTACGCGTGCACTCCTAACATCGCGCTGCCGCAATGCGTGTTAGGCCTTAGCCACTCATGGCGTTTTACTAGGAACTCGGGGCACACAAAACAAAAAAAAACAAGGCAAATACCTGGGTTACTACGGCGTTGTCCCTTCCCGCTGACGTCCTATTCGCTGCTGCAGTGCTGTCGGCCTCTGTGGTGGTGGCTGCTGCTATCCGCTGCTTGAAGTTGAAACTGCTGGCGTTTGCCTCCACCGCAACCGCATAAAACGCTGGATTTACTTTGGTGATGAGCGCAAGCAAACACTCATAGAATGGAGCCAGGCAGAGCTCCATATATACATATATATGTGTATTGAATATATATGTGTATTGAACTGATTGGCCTGCAGGTGTACAGCTGTGTATGGTGTTGGAGGTATAAGCCAGTCGTCAAAGAAAAAAACCTGAAGCCTTGTCTCTTTTGTTTTACAAAATTTTGTTTGTAATTTTTATTGTATTGTTTCTTTTTTTTTTCTTTTTTTTTGCTCAAGAAGGAGTTCGGTTGCTTTTTGATAAAAAAAAAACGCTTTTTTCTCACGATAAACAAATTTGATATTGGGTATATTTTTTTTCTCTCCTTTTTATATTTTGACGGCTCACTTAATCAGAAGCGATTTCTCTCTTCAAATTTCTTTTAGAGACCTTATAGGATTCTTGCACAGAAGTGTTTTGCTCTTTAATGATTTATTTATTTATTTATTTTATTCCACTTATACTAGAAACTCAACTAAACAAATAACAGTCGAGTTAAATTGGCTCTTAATGCAAAACTTATATTAATTAACAATAAAATTGAGTATAAGCATAATAAAACAAATAAGAAGAAAAAAAAAAGAAAAAAGAAAAAAAAGCATGTATACTATCAGCATAGGAGCACACTTACAACTGGTACAGGACCAAATTGCAAATGAACCCCTAAGCCATCGCAAACATGCATAACCCTGGCAACCGATAATAATTAACAATAATTCACTTTCGAAACGTAACGACTTTTTAAGGATAAAAGCTAGTTTTAATACGACATAGGTAAATCGCGCGTATTAAGCAATGTTGTTTTAATGGACTTTAAAGAGTCCGATAACGAGAATGAGTGGTAGACGTCATTTAGGTTCTTGCAAACGACTCTGAGCGGATTGAATAGCTCATAATTAAATTTACACTGATTAAGCTTAACCAAGATAAAGTGCCTAGAGAAGCGGTTAGGGACATTAAAGTTTATTTCACCAAGTAATGAAGGCGAGTCAATAGCACCATTTATTACTTTAATTAGAAAGGAAACGCCAAGAACAAATCTACGTTTCTCGAGAGACGGTAGAGACAGCAGAAGCAACCTATTTTCATACGGAGGGAGAGAGGCAATCGGATCCCAACCCAAATTTCTAAGGGCAAACAGCAAGAATTGCTTTTGAACAGATTCAATTGAATCTACGTAGCACCTATATGAAGGAGACCACACAACTGAGGCATACTCGAGTATGGGTCTAACCAAACACATGTACAGCCTTTTCGTAATGTAGGGATCATCAAGCTCTTTGGACCACCCTTTTATAAAACCAAGCGCGGACCTAGCTTTGCTAATCGAGAGCTCAATGACCATAGGTTACGTTTTAACGTCAAATAGAACGCCTAAATCTGTAATTGAATCGACGTCCTCCAACTTATGCGAATCTACGAAATACTGATTAATGAATGACTTTTTTCTTGAGAATGAAAGCTTCTTACATTTACTCAGATTTAGTTTCAGAAGATTCAAAGAGCACCATGCAACAAAATTATCCAAATCACCTTGAAGCTGATGTGATTGCGATTCAACAGAGAAGGAAGAAAACAGTTTCACATCATCAGCATACATTAAGATCTGGCTGGAATTAACCACTGATGGGAGATCGTTAATGTATAAACTAAATAAAATAGGACCTAAGTAACTTCCTTGAGGTACGCCAGACATAACGGGGAATTCATCCGAGGTGATGGAGTTAAACAAAACCCTGAAGGATCTATTGTGCAGATAAGAGCTTATCCATTTCACTAAGTAGGGTGGGAAACCAGAGGCTTGGAGTTTAAAGATAAGTAGTCTATGGTTAACCATATCAAATGCGTTGCTTAAATCAGTGTAAATAACATCTGTGCGAGAGCCACTAGAAAAAGCCTTGAAAACATGACAGGTAAACTCTAACAAGTTGGTGACTGTAGATCGCCTTTTACGAAAGCCGTGCTGGTGCGGAGAAATATACGAATTAATGGCAAAGGCCAAATGCTGAGCCACAATACGCTCGAACAACTTGGGCAAGACACTCAACTTGGCTATGCCTCTGTAGTTCTCAACAAATTGTCTACTTCCACTTTTGTGGATAGGAATAAGGAAACTACACTTCCAACATGAAGGGAAAACACCTGAATACAAGGACATGTTAAAAATCTTTGAGATCACACCACATAACTCGACAGCGCAAGATTTAAGTACACATGATGGAATTCCATCAGGTCCAGGCGAACAACTGTATTTTAGAGAACTCAACCCTTTAAAAACATCATCTTCCGAAATAACCAAGTTAGGTATTGAAACCGAGTTAGTTATGGGATATGGGTAGTTTGCTGATAAATCGAAATTAGCAATCGAAAAGTTTCGTCGGAAATACTCAGCAAATAGATTTGAGATTTCAAAATCATCCGAGGAAGCAGAGCCATTAAAAGAAACATGAGAGGGATATGTGGAAATTTTTCTTTTAGAGTAAACAAATTTAAAGAAGAATTTAGGATTAGCAAACAGAGAGGATTTAATGAACTGAAGGTATCTGCAGTAATAATGATGGTTGAGGGCGTTAAATCTATACCTCGCTTCCTTTAACAAGGAATTTCACTTTATGAAAACCCCTTTTGCAAAAACAGTTTGTTCACAGCTTTACCGATTAGATGTGTTTTTCCTTTTTTTTTTTTGATGTAAACTACAGATCGTTTAGCAGTTCAATGAAATGTATTCAATCTAATGCGAATTTCGGCATCAAACATTTGTGATGAAATTAATAAATTTGCTTTGTTTCTTTGTTTTTTATATCATAAGAAAAATTAAACTTTTCCCGAAGTACACACATATACATATGGCTATATGTATATGCAATGATTTAAGAAAGTCACATCTTTTGATTTCATTAATACTTCTTTATTAATTTATTATAATTTTTCTTATTTTATTTTACTTATTTTATTTATGTACAGTAAGCAAAGAAAATTGAATTTCGACAAATTGAAGACAATCATGGTACAATAATTTACTCTGGACATCGTCTATCACTTATTGGTCCGCTACTGACACCTTTTGTCATTTTTCATTTCTTTTATTTTTCATTTATTTATTTTTTTGCTTTTTTTTACAAACTTATTACACTTACGTACTATTACATTTGCGTGTTTATTTTTATATCCTTCTCAAAAATCTTTACCTATCTACAACATTCCATTTTCTTAATTTAGTTTTAGTTAATTTCAACTAAAGACACATTGATGTCATTCACTCAAAACAAATCAGATGAACAGCAATGCACTATTTAGTTATTAAATATCCTTGTGGCGCGTATTATCCTATTTTTACTTATTTCACATTGGTTAAGGTTAGTTCTTTTTATTACACTTGAAGCCTAATTTTAAAAATTATTTTATTTATCCGTTTTTATAATAAGCTCGAGAACACGTCTGAACCTCAGCAGATGCCAAATAATTCTCCTCTCTATCTTAGAAACAAAAAAGAGACAGACTTCTCATCCCCTGCTCAATTCTTCTCTTCTTCTTTATGTTGCTCTCTATAGCGGCTCGCCGCTACTCTCGCAAAAGCAAGCAAAATCCCGCAAGATCATGCGATTTTGCCTATTCTTGTAAAAGCAAACAAAAAAGAAAAAAGAATGCCGCAAAAACACATGATTTTGCCTGTCTTAATGAAAGGGAAAAGAAGAAAAGAACAAAACAATTATATCCCGCAAGATCATGCGATTTATAAACGATACCACAAGATCACACGATTTTGCCTAACGGCATGCCGTTATTGCGATACTTGCAGTTGACGCGGACCGACAGACACCCTACCCAAGGTTTGTTCGCGGCCGTTACACAAGTTTGTCGGTTTCTGTTAGTCTTAGCTGCTTCTAGGATTTGTCGCAATCTCAATTGTTATTCGCGTAATCATCTAAACTATAGTTTTCGGTATTTATTATTGCATTATCGTTTGGGAAATAGGATAACTTCTCAAATATTGACTCGCATGGAGTGTAGTTTGCATTTGTGCCTGATTTATTCAAAATAGTAAGAAGGCATCTACTTGTTCTTTCCCATTGTATTGTGTAGCGTGGGTAGTTAAGGGTGTTTGCCCTTTTTTACCTCTTATCATTGCACATTGTAGCAGCAATGGTCGATAGAGCAAATATACAAGCAAGTGGTCATTATGTGTGACACCCACTATGTAAGCACTCTTCATTCATTTCGGAGATCTGCAGCAAAAGCAATGGGAACGTTAGTTTTACCTCAGTCAGTGTTTTTTCGCCGTCAGGAGTATGGCTCAGCGGTTTGGTTGAAAATGCCGAAGTTGTTAGTGTAAGTAAGCGAAAGAAAACCAAAAAAAAACCTTTTATTAAAATTGGTTTCCCGGAATATTTCTGATGATCTTCATGATAGTGATCACTTTCCAAGCATAATCGATATTAAACTTTCAAAGTCCTCTGTTACTCCAGCAAAACAGGCCAAATTCCTCATAGATAAAGCAGATTGGATCAGGCCAAGCCACTTCTGAATTCAAAGCCATTTAACGGGAACTGCAACCATGATGCTGCTATTATGGTTAAAGCGATTCGCACGGCTGCTCATCTTTCTATTCCTCAATGCAACAGCTCTTTCAAACGAGCTAGGCTTTCTTGGTGGAACAAGGTGCTTTCATTATTGAGGAAAAACCAAATGGATCTATGGTACGCTTTAACAGATGTCCTGATCATGATCATTTGTTATAATACGAAAAGGCAAATGCTCTATTCGGGAAGGAATTACGAAAATCAAATGCGCTTAGTTTCTCGAGGCAAAAATCAAAAAAATGCACATATGTCGAAATCAGATATGCGATGCAGGAAATCTACTAATGCAAATTAATGACTTACCAGTACTAAACGTGCAGACGCTGCATATTCTCGGGTTCACCTTTTCCAACAAATATCGTTGGAAAGCACACTGTCTTCAGTTAAAAAATTATATTTAACAAGGGTGAATTTCATAAGTACGTTGCTTGGAAAAGCCATGCGCACATTAACACTATTCCTTATCTTACCAAAATGCTTGTTTTAAGTAAGATTGACTATGCTTTGATAATTTATGGCAATAGCTGCAAATCTAATATCAACATCCTTAAACCGATCTATCACCAAGCGGTCAGAGCAAGTTGTTATGCTTTTCGGACGACGCCCATAAATAATATTATAATTGAAACTGGTCTCTTAACTAGAAATATAGACTATGAGTTAAAAGCTAAAGAAGTCCCCAAGCTTCTTAATTCAAACAAATCTATTCTCGGTCATGACGTGAGAAAGATTATTATTGCGAAGAAAATCCAAAAGTCACCATATGCAATTGACTATTGTTTGTACGTCGCAAAGGAATTGCCCATTCCCCCATTTTCCGCTATTCTGGTGTTAAACCTTCATGGATTTTGAAAGACTGCTCTTTTGACATTTCGCTGCCTATGCACAAGAAAGAAGATACTCCAAATTACGTCTTCAGGAATCTAATACCTGAAAAAACCCAAGTAGTGGAGAGTATCGATTGAATTCTTTTATACACAGACGGCTCAAAATCTTCTGGTCTGCCACTTTCTTGTGGCGTGATAGATGCTACAGCAGAGGTTCTTCTCAATCACATATTTCACGAAAGTACTTCAACTTTCACAACCGAAGCCAGAGCTATCCTTCACGTCATTGTTATCGATAGTTCGTCTGTATTACAAGCTATTCGGGATCCTTCGACTTCGAGATGGAGCACCATCAAAAAAATAAGGAATATAGTTACAACAAACAACAAACAAACGAAGTTGGATCTTCAAAGATACTTCGGAAAAGAAGTTAAAGAGAAAATTGCAAAAGAAAATTTACAATACCATCATCAACACTACTCTTCCGTTAACCCTCAAATAACGACACATTTATATCCAACAAACGTTGAGAAAACCAAGATCCAACCATTTTCGAGAATTCGCCTTGGTCATACAATTGCAACTCACCTTGAAGAAGTCTTCTTCTCCAATCTGCAGTTGTGGACAAACTCTTACTATAACGCACATTCTCTGCGACTGCCTTAATTTTTGCTTGGCTAGAAGTGTTGCATTTGGAACGATTAACCCTCTGGACATACTAAAATCAGCTTCAGAACAGAATATCAATTCAATATAATACTTTATTAATACTAGTAGGTTCAATATCTAATGTACATTTATATAAATTAGAGCCGATAGTCTGTGTTGCTAGTGTTCAATGTCTTTTTCTTAGTCTAAGAATTTATTTCATTAGACTAATATTATAGTAATAACAATAATAATAATATCTTTTTTAAGGCTGATTCTAGAGTTTTATGCTTCAGCCATTCCAAAATTCTTTGTATACGCCGTTGATGTTGATTAGTCTTTCGACTTCCACGGATTTTACCTAAGCCGTACGCGAAGAAATTTTGAAATAACTTAACTGATATGAAGAGGGCGGCGAATAAAGGTATTTTCTCTTTAGTTAGGGTATTGCGAGTAATAAGCTTCTCTACACGACATAGGCAGCAATCCAGATATCTACGTGTCACCCACCGATACGACGTTTGCAAAAGACAATAACCTCTTGTCTATAGCTATTTTTCTCTCAAATTTACGTAACATGCATTGATTTGTAAACATTCACAGGATGTTCTTGTTCATTTTCTTGGTGTAGGATGCTTGTTCTAGTTCATTTTTGGTGTATGATGCTTGTTCTTGTTCATTTTCTTGGTGTAGAATGCTTGTTCCTGTTCATTTTCTTGGAGTAGGATACTTGGTCTTGTTCATTTTCTTGGTGTATGATGCTTGTTCTTGTTCTTGATACGATACTTTGATAGTAATCATGTATACAATAGCAGGGATGTTTGGTGTAAGCCGCACGTGCTAAGAAAGAACATGTTTTTTTTCTTGATCATCATTACATTTTACGCTCAACCGGCAAAATATAATAAAAAAAAGGAAATGATTCAAGATCCTAAACACAGCTCTTTAAAGAGGTCTGTGACAAGCTTGCGGGGCCTTCTGGTGCTAAAATCACCTCTTTACCACTTGAAGAGAAATATGATAGTTTTTACTTAGACGACATAACTCTTTCTGAACTCGATAAAGGCATTAATCTCTCAAAACACTCATCTCCAGGCTAATGGTAACAAATACCTCAAAATATTTCAATCTTAGAAAAATGATCAGGTGTTTTAATCAGGTCTAAAATGGTATCTCGAGTTCAAACGTACCCTCAGCAACCTACATCAATCTTAGTTTTAGACCTTACAGATCTGTGCAAGACAGCATTGTAACTTGTGGTCAACAACAAATTCAACGTTTGCTATGAACCACATTTTGATCGCCTGCTTTCCTTCTTTCAAATTCTTTAATGTTAATTAACAATTATGTTGTTGTTGTACAATGGAGATCTTTTGCGTATGTTCCCCAGAGTCTGTATTTAGTCCTCTTTGTTTTAATTTATATATTAACAAGAGTTTCAGTTTCATTCCTGAGAATATCTCAGCTTTGGGTTACGCTGACGATCTTGTCATTCTTAGTTCCAAGTCTAATCCAGATCTGTGCAGTCGCAGTTTGCAACCTGCCTTGGTCACTACTTCCTCTCGTCTTTAGTCACCCAATTCACACTTTCAGTCAAGAAGACCAAATGCTTGTCCTTTTCAAACAAAAGGAGAGACGCTCTGGTTACTCCTCTTCTCATTTATGGCTCTTCTATTCCGTCTGTTAAATCGTCCGAATTTTTAGGGTTTGTTCTACATTAAAAATTTTCGCCTGCAACTCACATTGATAAAAGTGGCGAACAATGTTTTCAACTCAGTAGCGTACTGAAATTCATTTGTGGTGATTCTTGGGGCTCTGACCCTCATCTAGCTCTTGGCGGCATGATATCTACAAACACAATAACCTTGGAACAGGTGTGTTTATGTGGATTCTTACAATCTCCTGATGATATCCTATTTGTCTGGCCGAATGTTAGCATTTCGATTCGCCATTCCACCCTTCCCGAATGTAGTATACGTGCCTTCGTGACCACAGCATTCTTGACTTTTTGCATTCTCACAATTTACCAGCTAATTTCGCAATCTTTTCGTTTTTTAGACCGTGTCATCAAGATATATAAGCGATAATAGTCAAATTATGAACCTACTTTTTTCTACACTTTTTTAGTCTCACACTCATAAAGTCCTTCATGTGAGTCTTCATCCTCATGTACTGCATTGCTTCTTACACAACGGAATTTACTCCTCGCTGTTTTTTTCTATCCTACCTGCCTGACGCGTAATATGCATATTTTAATAATAATCAAAGAAATAAAGTGTTCTGGCCGACGCATAACATGCAAAACTAAAAAGCCTTTAATCAAGTAAACACTAAAATAAAGAAATAATAACATTATATATCTTTTCTTTTTTTTTTTTTTTTTTTTTTTCTTTTTGGGATGTTGAGTTAAGATAGACCTAGCCAATAAATTTGTGGGTTATATGTCCAGTTAATAAACAGTAGCAATTATTAGTAAGAAATATATATAAACACAACAAAAAAAAATCCCGCCGTGGTAGCTAAAGGCAATTTTGCATGGATATCCTATACATATTTATTTATATTTGCTACGAGTTGTGTGGATATACAAATATGGTCTTTATACAACTGTACTTTAATTTGAAAAAACTTTTTCTTTTATCTATGACGTTAATTATAATGTACCGAATTACACGATTGTAGAAAGCATTCATTGATTACGATAGGAAAAGAAAAGCTCACACCGGTAGAACAAGCTTGGCATTATGTAAGCTTTAGCGGGGACATCTATAGCACGAATATTTTGTGGCGCTTTTAAGCTACATTTTTTATTAAGCTTGTTGTTATTGTTGTTTTCGTACGTAACTTTTAAAAAAAATTTTAGTTCCAACACTTTCATGATTTTTCAGAACCTTTTGCACCGCGCATGAAGATACTAATTTGGGAGGTAATATTAAAACGCATTGGTTGTATTTGCTATAGAATGTTTTGAACAAAATTGTACGCGATTCATATTTAGAAAAATAATGACAACTCAATAACATGCATATAACTTCTTAAGCAAGTCCATGGACAAACGCGCTATTATTGAAAACAAATGTCCGTAGAATATAAATATACATGCTGAAAAAAGACAAAAACGTCATATGTGTAAAATCGAAGATTTCATAGCAATTAAAACAAAAACATGATGTATATATGATCGTATGATTTCGTTAGCAACATTATTGCAACCTTTTTGCCTTTAATGTTTTGGGTATATGGGGAGAGCGGTTTTTTGGCGAATTCCGGGGTGATGAACCGGGACCAGGGTAATGAAATAGGTCTTTCTGATAGGTTTTAGCGTCCCTTAAGACCTATTAAAAATCTGCGCATGGCTTAATTCCTAAAATTTTTTATACACACTTTATGTATTGCAACTTTTCGCCAAAGCCATACACGCGCTATATGGTAAATACAAGAAAAATTTTTTTTTAAATTTCTGATAACATTTCTTGATGATTTCTTATTTCATTTATGCTTGTTTTCCTTAGTTTTTCTAAAAATTTTGTAGCATTTAATTATCAATTACTCCAGCGGAGACACAAACCACACGTGAAGATAGCTCCTTTTCAGCAGAGACAAAAATGTGGGCTATCTTCACACTTGTTTCGGGCTGTCTTTACATCAATTGTTATTGAAAACAATCTTGTCTTAGATACTGTTTTTCTTAAACGTAAATTTGGTCTTACACTAACTGTTTACATATTAATGACGTGTTTACCTATGTTAGCAACCTAAACAAAAATTGAAATTGCGTTTTCTGCTGCTGATGACGATAGTTGGGTCGGTAAGTGGCCGCAGAGCCTGTTGCTTGCGCAGAGCAGGGTGCTTTTATTTTCCGGGATAATGCAGAGCCTGTTGCCTGAGAAGAGCAGGGTGCTATCATTGTGGGATAATGCAGAGTCTATTGCCTGAGCAGAGCAGGGTGCTATCCTCTTGGTGCGGCTTTCCGTCATCGGGGGGGGGGGGTTCGGATCGTTGGCTGTTAGTCACTTTGGTACCTTTGGTTTTCCGGCATTGAATCGCCGGACCATTGGCCAGGGAGGTACGGGGCGTGCCAACGTTGGCCGCTATGGGGGTATCTGGGTTGGCTGTGGGTGACATGTTGTTTCTTGGTGTTGACCTACTGATAGACTGTGGACGAGATTGTGGTGCGCACAATGCAGTTGACGTGCGCGTAGCTCGTTGTGGCTGTGATTGTTATTGTAAGGCAAGTGATAGGATAAGGTTTTGCTCGTAGCAGTTGGTGACTTTGTTGTTGTGGTAGCTGTGATCGTTGTGGCGTTGAATTTATCGTAGTTGTTGTTTAGTTCGTTGTAGTTGCTGTGCGGGTGTTGTAGTTACAGTTGTGTGGACCTTTAGGCTGGGTTTGTTGCGGCTGTGGCAACTGTAGCCGTTTGTAACTATGGCGATAGCCACCTATGCTGTTGATATCGTAATAGTTGGGATTGCCGCTAACAATGTTGCGATTATGATCGTTGTTATTATGTATCGTTGTTATTGATGTAATTATTGATGCTGTTGCTGTGATTCTGCTGTTGTAGTCGTTGTACTGCTCGCTTGCTTGTCTATGGAAGTAGGGGACTGGCCCTCCGCTGGGGGCAGGTAGCCCCGGGTTTTGGTGACGGGCTTAACGTGTTGCACGTGGGCGGGCTTAAGCGCACGTGTAGTGGTGTCCTCGACTTGGATGATGTTTGGGGATTCGAATCGCACCACTGTTTAGGGCCCTTGGAATCGAGGTGCCAACTTGGCGGCGAACTGGTTGGCCGCTTTCGAAAGGGGTGATGGTGGATGAACACTGAATCTCCGGCTCGTGGTTGCTGACGGCGGCGATGGGGGTTGAAGTACCTCCGTTGTTCGGATGACGAAAGCTCGAGATTGCGACGCACGTTTTAATTGACTTCTTTTAGGATGTGGGCTCGCTGCCGCGGTGACTATGGGTAGGCCGGTACGCCCACGCTCCCTTGGTTCTAGAAAGCACGTGGCAGTCTGGGTTGGCGCCCATGAATAATGTATGCCGGGGAGTAGCCGGTGGAATGTGAAATCGTTGTGTTCATAGTTAGGGCGATTTCCGGCAGCCATTGGTTTCATGCGGAGGGTTCCTGTTGGCAGAATTGTGTGATCGTCGTCTTGACCGTTCGATTGACCCTCTCGGCTTGGTTTTCCCTGGGGGTGTATGGTGCGATGAGCCGGTGTTTGACCCCGATTCGTTAGAGGTAGCTTTGGAAGTGTTTACTGGTGAATTGCACTCCGTTGTTGGTGACAGTTTCTTGCGGTGTACCGAACTTACTGAGGATGCGCTCCCGGAAGACATCTATCAGCGTGACTGCGGTGGCTCGTTTGAGTGGGACTAATTCCACCCTTTTGGAGAATTGGTCAACAAATGCCATGAGCATCGTGTGCCCCGCCTTCGTATGTGGTAGTGGCCTCACGAAGTCTGCACAGACTGCCTACCACGGCTCCGTAGGTAGGGCCGTAAACATTTCTTCAGCCGGCTTCTGCTGGACTGGTTTGTATTGCTGGTAGCTCCAGCAATTCCGTACATACCGCGCGATGTTTCGGTGCTTCCCCGCCAGTAATATCGACTGCAGACTCGTCGTGTAGTTTTGCGAATATCGAGGTGCACCCCTGTGGGTTCGTCGTGGCTCTCCCGCAGAATCTCGGTCCTCGCGGGTGTTTGTACGCATAATTTCCATGCTGCTTCTCCCTCGTCCATGCTGCTTTGCGGGAAATGGCGATATAATCATCCGTCGGTAATGATGAAATCGGGGAACTTCTGGGGTTCTGCCCACTGGCACGCTACGGGTGCCTCGGCCTGTGTCACCACGCGGTTGAGTTCCTCGGGTGGTTGTCATGAAAAGCGCATCAGCTACGACGTTTCTCATCCCGCATAATGAATCTCAAAGTCGTACTGATGCACTTCTAGGGCCAATCTCGCTAATCGGCCCGTCGGTTTGTCCATGGAATTCAGCCACTTCAAAGACAAGGGATCGATTACGACATGGAAATGTTACCCCACCAGGTACGGCCTCATTTTCAGCACGCCGAAGATTATCGCCATTTCTCTGTGGCTGTGTAGTCTTTCTCGGTGCTATTCTAGTGTCGACTGGCATATGCGATCACGCGTTCTTCCACGTCGATTTGTTGCGTCAAGACGGCTCCTAGCTGGTGTCGCCGGCGTCCATCTGCAAGGTGAACGGCTTTGCAAAGTCCGGATTGAGCAGGGTGGGGCTCTGCGTCAGCTTGGCCTTCAGAATTTCGAACGCCATTTGCTGTTCTTCTGTCCAGCGCCAGTGTTTCCCTTTCTTCAGGAGTTCGGTGAGTGGCTTCGAGAGGGCTGCGAATTCCGGTACGAATCGGCGCCACCACGAAGCCATGCCAAGGAATTTTTTGATGTCGCGGGTGCTCATAGGTATCGGCATCTCACTGGGTCTGTTTGTATACCCTGTTCAGTAATCACGTGGCCCATGTATTTCAGCTTCGTCTTAATAAACTCGCATTTCTCCACGTTGATTCGTAGATTGGCGGCTCTAAGGCGGCGGAACACTTCTCGGAGATTGGCTAAGTGCTCTTCCAGAGTTTTTGCGACGACGATCCAGATACGCGAATACGTGTGGCTCCATATCTGAGCCAATCACGCTGTCTAGGGCTCACTGGAACGTCGCGGGTGCTGAGTGAAGGCCAAATGGCATGACCTTCCACTGGAAAAGCCCGCGTCGGAGAGCTGTAAATGCCGTATACGTTCGGCTCATGGCCTCAAGCGGGATTTGCCAATAGTCGTCCTTGAGATCTAGGCTGCTGATTTATCGGGCTTTGCGTAATCGGGCGAGAATGGCTTGAATTTTCGGTAACGGGTATGCGTCGGTTACCGATTTGCTGTTGAGGTGGCCAAAGTCCATGCACATACGCCAGGTACCGTACTTCTTACGTGCTAGGCTGATTAGTGAGTTATACGGACCCTTCGCGGGCTCGATTTGCCCATTTGCGACCAGTTTGTTGACCTCGGCGTTGATCACCGCTTGCATAGCTGGGTTGCGGGAGGAGTATCGGTGGTGGTGACGCCCTGCAAATTCGCAAACTTCGTCAGCTCTTGCTGCAGGAAGCGCTCGATGCATCGCTGCTCTTCCTCGGTCCTTAATCGTGGCCTCCCAGTTGTGTGATGATCGTCTACTACGGTCTGCAGGCTTCCGGAGGACGCATTAGCCCTGTAGCGTGTCTGGTTCGGCATCGTCTGAGCGGCACGCTTCCCTGTAGGTGCTCGGCTCGGAGTTTCGTTTGGATGGCATGTAGTATCAAATGCCCTGAGGAAATTATATCCTAGCAGCAGCGGTTCTGCTGCCACGGGCACTACGACAAGATGAAGTTGGATGGTACGGTCTCCGAATTGGACCGGACACGTGAACGAGCTGCTGGTCTCCACTACGGTCCCGTCGGGTAGGCGGACATCTCTTCGGCGCGAGCCTCTCCTAAACGTTTTTTCGTCCTCGCGCACCAGGGTCTCTGCGATGAAGCTGGTTGTCGCGTCGGTGTCCACCGTTGCGGTGGCTCGTTGACCAGCGACGATAAGGGTCGCACTGATCCGGCTCTCTTCGAAGCGCAGGTCCGTGCCTTTGGACGTAGTATATATCTTTCGTTGGCCTAGCCCTAGTTGTGAGTGAGGGCCGGCTACGGTCGTTAACCTTTGAACACTTGCAGCTCGTTTGCCCTTCGGATGTGTGAGACTGGACGAGGGCTCCGCCCTCGTCAGATGTGGATCCTAACTCGGGGCTTGGTGTCGCTGGCTATGCAATGTCATTTTCGAGTCGATCGAGGTGTCGTGGTGGTAGAAAGAACCTCATAAAGTAGGCTCGGGACTTCTCCCAGGATGTCCAGTGTTGGTTGTTGCTGCGATACCACGTCAAGGCTCGATCACATAGCATCACTACCATGATGGTTGGCAAGCGGTCCCCATCGACGCTATATGCCTTTGCTAGTTCTTCGACCTGCTCGATGAAGGCAAGCGGCTCTTTGTGGTCGGCAAGTTTGGGCCCCCGTCGGTTGACTGCCTCGATGATCAGCGTTGCGTTGGTCATTGCCCGTACAACCCGGTACGCTCCGTCAATCGGGGCGGCGAGTTGAATGTCCTCTCTGCTGTCGTTGGTGATTGTCGCTATGGCGAAGGGGGGGTGTGGTTGCGGGTGTCCCTTCATCATCCGGCGACTTTATTGGCACCGGTTGCGGCGTTCGTCGGTGGGTGCAGGGGTGCTTTTTCATCTATGGGCACCTCGTCGGCTCCATTTCTGGCGTGGGGGGCTGGCGACAGCGATCGCTGCCTGGTGAGGGCCTCCAGTTCGGTCTGTAGCTTTAGCAGCTGCTTGACGACCTTGGGCTGGTGGTCCTAATTGATGAATTGGGCCCAACGCCTCCTTACTTCTTGGACGGTACCGGTGATGTCCAGGTCGAAGCAGGCTTGGAGTTCATCTCGGCGTAGGGAATTCACCCAGGTGACGCGAGGCAGCGATGTCATGCTGGCAATTGGATGGCTTATACAAGCTTAACTAGGGTTAGTAATTCAAATAACTAAACAAGAATGGAACCCTCCTGGGCGCTCTGATATTCTCTTTTATTTTCTTTTGAATGTTTTCTTCTTTTCTCTTTATTTATATTATTTCTCTCATGTATTTTGTTTTCGTTATTTGTGGTTTATTTGCTTGTTTCTTTTTTCTTGCCCGTACAATTTTCCCTGGGGGTTAATAGCTTAAGTATTTGTGTAATTGTTATTTGTATAATTTCAAAATTTCAGAAGGATAGATTGCATATGGATCCTAAGTTAGTGACAACCAATATATTTGTTCATCTGGTTTCCTTTTACTGGTTATTCCCCCTTTTACTTTAAAACGCTTATTCGTATAATACAATAAAGTGCCTTTATATTTATTTTGGCCGTGGAGGTGTATTTATTGAAATATTTAGTTCCTCAAACCGTCTTTACAAGTTCACTTATGGTATCTATTTATTTATCGTTTTGTTTTTTTCCTTATGGAGATGATTTGCTTTATTGATAAAGCAAACCTCTGTCATAAATTTCGTATTCCCTTTTCAATTTGTATGAAATCTTTAAATTACGAATACGGAGTTGCATCACTGGTTTGAAAAACTAGATCTATTTTCAAATCTCAGTAATTTCCGATCAATGTGTTAACCAACCACATATGCGACTCTATGTTTGTTCTTCAGAAAGTTTCACACGATCTTTGGCGTCGCACTGTGACGAGAAGGTTTCCACCAAATCTTGAGCGGTGGTGTATGACCTAAAGAGGTGGTTATCGCTTCCTCGCCCGTATTTCGAGTTTAAAGGTTTGGTTTGCGATATTATGTAAATGGTTACAGAACTTGCTGTAATTTTGTTTTATAACCGAAGGACTTCTAAAAACGGCCTACAGATTTTAAAACATGATCGAAATTTATTTACAAGATGTAAGTTCGGTTATCTCTTTAGCACAGGGATGCTTGAAACCTTCGGCCTTGCAACTAAGAAATGAAGGTCATTCGAGACGTTATGGTCTTATGAGACGTTATAATTTAAAGTTTGCAGAAGGTTATCCCTTTGGGTATGTTTTTTTTTTTTTTATTTAAATTTTCCATTAAAGGGGAAGTGGTACTCGCTATCCTTGTAATTTGTTTCTTTTGATTTTCTATTGAAAAAAAAAAAACTTTTTAACTGTGTGGCTGTACACTTTTTTCCTTTTCTTTGAGTCAGAACTTTATTATTAATTGCAGCTATTTCTCGTTTAGCCTACTATTTATCATTGAACCACATTGGTTTCTCACAGTATTACTATTATTTCGTGTATTTTATAACTTAGCGTGAGCATTTTATTTTGCTTGACTTTTGGAATTTTGACCTTCACAATAACTCAGAATTGTGTTTTTCGATCGTTAATATTCAGTGGTTTTTTTTCAATTGAATCGTCCGTTTAGGAATTTGGTTACCATGGCAAAAACTACGTGTTTTGCCCATGGGCATTGATACATATTCCGTTCGAAACTAGTAGTATATAAATTGTTTTTTTTTGGTTGCTGATGCTGTTGTTGTAATTGTAATTGTATTTCTGCTGTTGCTGTAATTGTCGCTGTAGTTGTGCTGGTTGTTTCTGGTGTTGGGTGAGATTATGGTTGTCGTTGTTGTATATGCTGCTATTTTGATGCGTGATGAAGTTCTTGGAGTTATTGCTGTGGTTGGAGTGGGAACGAGATGACGATGGTGGTGTTACTGCTGCCGTTGTCGCTGTTGATAGGGTTGGTAATGCATTGAAAGTTTGTTGGCAGTTGGTTTAAGTGCACCGGACCTGCCTGCAATTGTACTTGCCGTTGCTGTTGCGGCTGTTGTTGGTGGACTGAATGATGATGGAGCTGATGAGGGTGTTACTGCTTGTTGACTTAGGCACCTAATATGAGAGAACAATTAGTGTTTGTTTACTTATTGTTTGTTAAAACGAAAAGAATTTCTGCTTCCTCCGCTGGGTTTCTTTCCCCGCCGAGATCTGAGTCGGTTTTTCCTTCTAAAGGATTTAGCTGTTGGTTTGTTATTGTTATTGCCACTGCTGTGGTGATTGTTGTTATCGTTGGTATAGTATTGACCGCAATCGTCCTGTGTCGGTGAGCTGGTGTACACTTGTTAACATGGGATAGGTGTCACTTTCTTCATTTTTCTTCCATTTTATTACCCTTTCGCTCCTGTGTGCAGTTTGTTAACTATCTGGTTTTGTTCTCTGTTTTTTTTTTGCATATAAATTTCATATATAGTTTTCTCCTCTTTTTTTTGTATTAAATTTTATACAAATGCTTTTGTTGTATATGTGTATTCGCAAACTGTTCCCACGCGCAAGCATACACATACACAATCCTTATCAATCATCTAGTTCTTGCGTCACACTTTCGTTCGTACTTTTCCTTTTGATGCCTTTACAACCACATCAATATTTCTTTTTTTTTACTTTAATTAGTTTCGCTTCCTTCCAATTTTATATGGGCATTATCTGCCAAATATTATGACAGTTTAAGTTTATTTTCACTAGTTTTCGCAATATTATGTTAAACTTTATTCAAGATAATTTGGTGTGTAATTCTCCTTTCTTTTTTTTCGACCTTAACCTGACCGTAACGCTTTGATAGTCTACTCCCACGAGTTATTCTCATTTTCTCCTCTTTTCTCTCCTTTTATTTGAATCGTTCAATGTATGCATGGTCGCTTTCTTGATTAATTTTTTCTTTTTTTTTTCTTTTTCGTTCCTGAGTGCAATTTGGTTAACAATTTAGTTTTGTCCTGTACCTGTTAATATTTCCTCTTTTTCTTATTTAATTACACACATGCTTTTATTACATATGCCAATTTGCAAATTGTTTCCACGCACACACAAGCATACACACGAAGTTGCCTACTTCTCTTTTGCATTTGCAAAGACCTCAGTTTTCCACTTTAATCAGTTTCAGTTCTTTTAAATTTTATGTAAGCGTTATTTGCCAAATATTATGACAGTTTAAGTTTATTTTTCCTACGGATGTTGCAATATTACGTTGAAATTTATTTAAGATATTTCGCGGCGACGACATTGCGGTAGTTGATTTTATATGGTTTGTTATGGGCTTCTAAATGCCCGGCGTTGTTGTTGCGTGTTCGTTTTTAGGTGTCTTCCAACTTCTATGCTTGCTTTTACCGATGTTGTGCGTGTGTCTGGGTGCCTTTACATGCTTTATTTACATTACTTTATACAAAGTGCATTTCATCTCTTATTTACATGAATTGCTTGTTGTGCGTTTTTTGTTGTTTAACGTATAGTCACTAGCATTTAGAGACTTTACTTTTCTGATGTTTGAAAATCAATGTTGATTTCGTAGATTTGGCAGTTGTTTTATTTATTTATTTATTTATTTATTTATTTTTTTCAACACATCTTTATGCACACTTGCAACTACTCCATTGCATTATGCGTTGGTTTTTATGAAAATTTCATTAGCTTAAGACCCTTTTTTTCGAAATATTTTCTGTCTGTTTATTTATTTATTTCATATAAAATTTTTATTTTTTTTAATGTTCCATACTTTCTGTTTTCTTCGCAACATTTTTCCTTTTGTATGTTTCAAACATAAGAAGTTTGTCTTTGTTTAGTGATGGTATCGACTATTCTTTTATGTCTTTTTTTTGTGTGTTTCCTTTTCTTTTCTTTTTTCGGTTCACTTCACTCCCGTTTTGAAAGAATAAAGCTCGACTCCCTTAACTAATTTTTATATCCTACTCTTAAGCTATCCTTAGCCTACGCTTAATCTATTCCTTTTCTATCTTAATCTACTCCTATTCCTAATCTATTCTTATTCTCTATGTCTATCTTCCTCTTATGCTAGGCCTATTCTATTCTTACGCTATGCCTATTTATTCTTATTCTATCTTACTCTCTAGCACTCCTCTCTCCCCAGCCAGAGACGGAGAATCCGTGAGGCCAAAACCAGACCCAGAGACTTTGGGTCCTTACACTATATATATCCTATCTACGTTATAATGTATAGTTCTATATAGTAAACAATGACTACAGGAAACGCAAACCGTAGTAGCAAAAATAGGAAGAAGCCATCAAGCACTACTATTTAAAATAGCAGTTTTTATTTGTACAAATTACGTCGGTGTCATGTCATAGACACGTTACTAAAAGATCGCATAAGACGCCTAACGCGAAGGGAACAAGGAAGTACCTATTTTCTTCAAGCAAAATGGCGAATGGCTTCCTGGTAGGCACTGTATTTATGTATTCTTGAAGGTTAAAAAATTTTTAAACCTAAGGCTGAAGATTTTTATGGTGTTGCCGGGTTTTATTTTTTTAACCTTGCAAAGCAAATTGTGAAATATCTTTTTACACCGACTCCATACCACAACGGAACTCTCCAATATACATAACATACCAGCAGAAACGCTTTCGCTTTATTAACAAACATTTGAACCTTGGAATTGGTTCGAACAAGAAGGTGGTCTGCTGTTTTTCATTATCGAATTTTCGTACAATACAAAAGACAAAAGCGATAGGGATGTCATTGTGGGTTGATGGTAACCTATCACTTCTGTATCGAGTTTGGCTTCTTCGTTGCATTTACAACGGAATACTTGTGATATCATCGATTTGTGTTCAACGAAATATTATTATTATATTTTCATTTCTTATTATTATTGTATATTTAAATTGCCTAGTTCTTTCTTCTTAATAGCTAACCTGAACTTTACAATTTATTCATGATATGTGTCTCTGTTACCCATTTGTATATTTCTTTATGTATTTCCAAAGACGATGGTGACAATTTGCCTGAATGTTATCAACGTAGATTTTTAGAACTCGTCCGTTTTTTGAACTGAATTGTGATTTCTTCCCCCTGCATGAGTATATAGCCACCCAACAGGTACTGAAGATCATATATCTAAAGAATTTACTTAGGGGGTAGCACCACTTCTTGTCGTTCACACAAATTTTATTGTTAATTCCATATTCACTCATTTCTTTTCAAATTTTTTTACACCCAACGGAAGGGAAGGCACGGAAAATAATTATTTAGTTTTATAAATTTTTGGTGAGATTAAGTAGTCTTTCTATGTCCATTATTTTGTCAAATGTGTGGTTTCATAACGATATTGTGCTTTTGAACATGAAGTTTGATAGTTATTGCAAATCGCAAATTCGATATCGAAATATTTCAATTTTTTTAGTGTATTTCTTAGCTTTTTTGCTTTATTCGATTTTAATTTTAAGAGTTCTCTAAAAGAATAAAGTGTAAATTTAACGTGTATAGATTTAATAACCATTTATGTGAAAAAATCATTTTGGTTTAGTGTAATCAACAATTGAGCTTTTAGTAAAAGTCTCTCTTTTTGCCTGTTAATCTTTGCTTACAGTTTCTTTAGCTTTCGCTCTATATTTACAGTAGGCAGTGAAGTGAGAAATTTGTTTTAATTTGCTGAAAATTTATGCCGTGGAATTTTTAAGTTTTTCTCTTTTTCCTTCATAAGCTATTTTTGTTGTTTTCAATATACATGGATTGCTTATTTACACCATGTCGAGCGAAAACAGGCCCTGAATCTGAACGATTCATTTCTTGTTGGCTGGGTAATCGGTTTGGACATGCAAAGTGTGCTGGTATTATCGGCTGTGCTGCTGATGCAGTCCTTGACCCTTCTAAACGTTTACGATGGTCATGTCCTGACTGCGGAAAGCGGGAGTTTGATTTCTACAAATTCTTCACGGAGACGAGAAATTGTTTCTCAGACTTGAGCAAAAATCTCGGCTCCTTGGGGGAAAAATTTGAAATAATCAAGACTAGGTTTGTTGAGTGTCGTTATATTGCGCAGCCATCTTCCTCTCCAGCTAACAAACTGTTAAACTTGTAGCGTAGCGTATGGTTCGCCACCTCTCAGTTTTCCTAATTCCGGTGCAAGTTAGCGATTTCTGAAAGTTTACAAAGAATGTTAGCGTTTCTGCTACGGCTGAGTCGGTCGGTAACATAAAAATTACAAAAAAACCGGGAAGTCCTTCTGGCTTGAGCTATGCTGAACTGACAAGGGTATCGCCTTCCATTGACGCCACTCAATCTTCTCAGGCGTCATCGCCTAAAGCTAATACAGAAAAATATAAATCATCCTCTCCTCCTGGCTGTTCGAGTGTGAACGCCGATCGCCAAACTGAGCACGTCGCACAAGCTGCTCGTGCATGTGTGGTTACCCCTTCTATATTTTCCTCAACTCTCCATCCGTGAACCTTGCTGCTCCTAGTACAGATAACATATGCTTGAAGGCAGTTCCTTCCAGAAAGGCAATATTTGTGTCAAGACTGGCGCCAGATACGTATGTTGATAACATAAAAAGTTATCTGGCGGCGAAAGTCCCATCAGTCAACTTAAAGCGCATTAGCATTTTCAAAATGGCTCCTTCTCAATATAGAGCTATCTCATCTTTTAAAATTCTAGTTCCGACTGAAAATATGGATTTGATGTTAAATAAACCATTGTGGCCAGTTGAATCCTTTATTAAGGAATTTATCCTTGGAGATCGACCCCGTAATGCTAATGCAGTAGCTCTTTCTCCTTCAAAAAACTAAATATTCCTTCAGGCCCATTTTCTCTCATTTATCAAAATGGTAGGGTTCTAAATTCAAACATTCGTTCTACTTTTCTAAATTCAGTGAGCGCGGAGTTTTTCTGTTTGGTCTTCACCGAAACTTGGCTAAAACCCGATCTTCATTCGTCGGAACTTTTTCACAATCCTTTCCAAGTCATTAGAAAGGATCGATTGAATCGCATTCGTGGTGGTGTATTAATTGCCATATCTGCGTCAGTCCCGTCCAATTCTATAGAATTTCCCACTTCTCCGGACGTAGAAGTTATCGCTATTCGTGCGAAAATGCCTAGTAAACATCTATTTATAACCTGCTCCTATATTCCCCCAAATTCTGATATCTCCATTTACAAGAATCACGGTGCCCTCATCTGTGAAATGGCCACGCTATCTAAACCTACCGATATAGTCATTGCGTTGGGTGACTTCAATTTGCCTCAAGTCACTTGGTGTTACAGTGATAGTTCTGGTTGTTTGATTCCTTCCTCAACATCTGATAAAGCCGTTGTGTTCTTCAATGAATTATTTGATCATAATTTAGTTCAATACACTGGTAACCCTAATTGCAATAGTAGATTGCTTGTTCTCTGCTATGCCAGTTTCGCTGAGATTTGCGTTAATCGTTGCCTTCCATTTAGTTTATCTGACGATCCATATCATCCAGCATTGGGTATTTCCTTTCATTACAAGCATGTTAGTTCGCTGAACTTCTATAACGTTCCAAATTGAAATTTTTCATATAAATTTTATGATTTCCATAAAATCAATGTTTCCATGCTAAAATCATATCTTTCCCATATTGTGCTTGATTTCTCAGTAGGAAGTGTTGATAGCTTACTATGGTCGTTCTACAATATATTAAATCTAGGTATATTTCCCTCAACCGTCAATACTATTGCAGATACCTTCAGTTTCTTAAATTCTCCTTGTTTGCTAATCCTAAATACTTTTATAAGTTCGCTAATTCCAAGAGAAAAATCTCCATAAATCCCTCACATGTGTCTTTTAATGGCTCTGATTCCTCGGATGATTTAGAAATCTCAAATCTGTTTGCTAAGTATTTCCGACGAAACCTTTCGATTTCTAGCTTCGATTTATCAGCAAACTACACATATCCTATAACTAACTCGGTTTCGATTTCTAACTTCGTTATTACGAAAGATGACGTTTTTAAAGGGTTGAGTTCTCTAACATATAGTTGTCCGCCTGGACCTGATGAAATTCCATCATGTGTACTTATATCTTGCTCTGTCGAGTTGTATGGTGTTATCTCAAAGATTTTTAACCAGTCTTTGAATTTAGGTATTTTCCTTTTATGTTGGAAGAGCAGTTTCCTTATTCCTATTCACAAAAGTGGAAGTAGACAATTTGTTGAGAACTACAGAGGCATAGCCAAGTTGAGTGTCTTGCCCAAGTTGTTCGAGCGTATTGTGACTCAGCATTTGGCCTTTGCCATTAATTCGTATATTTCTCCGCACCAGCACGGCTTTCGTAAAGGGCGATCTATGGTCACCAATTTGTTAGAGTTTACTTGTCACGTTTTCAAGGCTTTTTCTAGTGGCCCTCGCATAGATGCAATGTGCACAGATTTAAGCAAAGCATTTGATATGGTTAACCATAGACTACTTATCTTTAAACTCCAAGCCTCTGGCTTCCCTTTCTACTTAGTGAAATGGATAAGCTCTTATCTGCATAATACATCCTTCAGAGTTTTGTTTAAGTCACTTAGGTCCCATTTTATTTAGTTTATACATTAACGATCTCCCATCCAGCCAGATCTTAATGTGTACTGATGATGTGAAACTGCTTTCTTCCTTCTCTGTTGAATCGTAATCACATGAGCTTCAAGGTGATTTGGATAATTTTTTGCATGGTGCTCTTTGAATCTTCTGAAACTAAATCTGAGTAAATGTAAGAAGCTTTCTTTCTCAAGAAGAAAGTCATTACTCAGTATTTCATAGATTCGCATAAGTTGGAGGACGTCGATTCGATCACAGATTTAGGCGTTCTATTTGACCATAGGTTACGTTTTAACTTGCATATTGAGCTCTCGATAAGCAAAGCTAGGTCCGCGCTTGGTTTTATAAAGAGGGTGTCCAAAGAGCTTGATGATCCTCATATTACTACAAGGCTGTACATGTGTTAGGTTAGACCTATACTTGAGTATGCTTTTGTTGTGTGGTCTCCTTCATATAGGTGCTATGTGGATTCAATTGAATCTGTTCAAAAGCAATTCTTGCTGTTTGCCCTTAGAAATTTGGGTTGGGATCCGATTGCCCCTCTTCTGCCCTATGAAAATAGGTTGCTTCTGTTATCTGACCGTCACTGGAGAAACGTAGATTTGTTCTTGGGGTTTCCTTCGTAATCAAATTAATAGATGGTACAATTGACTCGCCCGCATTACTTCGTGAGATAGGCATTAATGTTCCTAACCGCTTCTCCAGCCACTTTATCTTGATAAAGCTTAGTCAATGTAAATATAATTACTAAATGATGTCTTTCACTTATTCTCATTGTCGGACTCTTTAAAGTCCATTAAAACAACATTACTTAATACGCGCGATTTACCCATGTCTTACTTAAACTAGCTTTTAACCTTAAAAAATCGTTACGATTCGAAAATGAATTGTTTTAACTATTATCGGTTGCCGTGCTTATGCATGTTTGCGATGGCTTAGGGCTTCATTTGCAATTTGGTTCTGTACCGGTTGTGGGCCCTATGCTGGTTGTGTATATGCTTTTCTTTTTTTTCCTTCTTATTTGTTTTATTGTACTTATACTAAGTTTTAATATTCATTAATTTAAGATTTGCTTTAAGAGTCAATTGAACTCGACTGCCATTTTGTTTTAGTTGGGTTTCTTGTATATGTGGAATAAATAAATCAATAAAGCAATATTATTATTTCGGAGAACCATCGAAGTTTGTAATAAAGTCCATTTCTGTTTTTGTTGAAATATTTGTGGAAATTATTCCAAATCTATTAGAGAATATTTCTTGATCAATGTCATCATTTTGTTCTTTCAGAAGAAGAGTCTCATTATTTATTTGATGTATACGTGATTCATGACATGAACGTGACTTCGTCCTAAGGAGTCTTCGAGACTCGTTATTTTGCTTCCAAGAGAATCTTCAGATTTGTTTATGCAATCGCTATATGGGTAGTCATAAAATTAATAGTAATTGTACGCATCTGGTTCGGTAGGTTTTGTTCGCTTCTGTGTAGATAGCCGAGTTCGATATTTGGATTTCTTCGTCGCTATCCATAGTTGCGTCTATGTTTTTCAGTCGTTCACCTAACTTACTAATAAGCTTACGTTTTTCACTTACCAAAGCGAAATGTGTATCCTGTCCTCTAGAGGTAGGCTGCCATACTTAAGATGTGAAGGACTTTGGTATAATGTTTGATTCCTTTTACCTCTCTGATTTTTATTGATACATAATCATTATGGTTCCCATAACTTTGTACTTATAACACTTTCGCCTTCGCGCATGAATAATGAATAATTTTTTGTTCGATTTACACAAGTCTCTCTTACTTTGTAAGGAATTTTGGGCCATCTGTCAAATTTCTTTGGCGGCATATTTCGTGACTATTTATATACTTTGTTACCCTAAGCTCTAGATGCAGATGGTAAATTATATCAGTTCCTGGCAAGTTGTTTGTAAACCTCAGTGATTTTCACTTATGTGTTCTTGTTCAATTAACTTTGCTAGTCCAAGTTCATCCTCCACATCTCAGAGTAGTGATCAAAATTTTAGAACTATGAAGTTTGTATTATTTGACAAAATTAAAGTTTTTAAATATTTCATAAACGTCATCAATTATGACTGCATTTGTTCGCATTGGGTTGAAGTAATTCTTCAAATTTAAAATTAGAATTTGTTGTATATGTTAAGCATAGTTTTCATCTGGATCTGGAGTTGATTTTTGTTATGATAACTTGGTTTTTATAAAAGCTGAATGGTGACTTACTCTTTGGAATTTTTGTGTTGTTTTCTATTGAATTAATTTCCCCTTCTTCCGGAATCAATCGCTATCGTTTTTTGTGGCTTTATCGCCTTTAATTTCGTAGTCAAATTCCGACAATTTCAGTCCCCATCAGGCATGTTTGGAAATCGGGTCAAAAGATTGGTGGGTTTTGATAATGGTGAATAATATTGAAGAGATTTTCTATAAGACCTCATTACTCGGAGGAATTGCTTTATTTGCTTCGGCGTCTTCGGTAACAGAAATTTTGGGCATACATTGCGTTTTGGATGGGTTTGACTTCACTCTTCTTGCGAAATTATTTGTCCTAGGAATTCTTTCCCATTTTGGAACTCTGATTAATTTAAACGTGTTTTTAAATTTGCACGTTTTACATTTGCAAATATTAATTGCATTGATTGCATGTGCTCTTTTAGCGATGCAGAAAATATACTAACAGCATCTCTGTAGACGGGACATAATCTATTTCTATAATTTTTTCAGACTATATCCTGTCTGTTAATGTCTGAAATGTTGCGAGGTCAGTTTGTAAGTCGAAGATAATTCTTACAAATTCATAATACTACTCTTCTATCATAAAGGCAGCTTTATACATGTCAAATTAACCGTAGCGAAATATTAGCATCTCTCTAACTTATCGAAGATTCTGTCAATACTAGGTAGGGGATATCTCAAATGTCAAATGTCATCTTGTTCAATTCTCTGTAATCAATTAGGAATATCGCCTTTTTCTTCCTACTTTCCTCCCACTCTTCCGGAACGATCCAGATAGGAGTGAAGTACGGCGAAACGATGTGTCGGATTATTCCGTTGGTTCCACTTTATGGATGTACCAATGCTGGTATGGTTTAGAAAAGATACAAAGATTGTGTTTCCAGTAGTGTAAGCATATCCTGCTGCAGATCCTGGTTGTGAAAGGATTTCCATCTTTAAGTGAGTTGCGGTTTCTGCATTTTAGTATTGACGTTGACAACATCATTTTAGATTCCATTGTCCCCATGAAACGTGTATAAACCCTTATACACGTCTCCTATTGTTACTCCACTTACTATTTTTATAAGATCGCCCTCCGTTCCTCCGTCAATTTCTTAGTACTCATTAGCAGGTCGGTCAGTTATACAAATTCTACCAGAACGGTGAGTGAATTACTGAACTGAAAAAAAATAGAAGAACACATTTCATATTTCTGACACGTATATTAGTAACGAATGAAGGGTCTTTTAATTTCATTTCCCAAATTTTCAAAATTTATTTATGATATTATCTCTTTCAATTTATAAATAATATAAAAAAAGAACAATCCATTTCAACTCTTTTATAAGATGAGGAAACTACTTCACGTCAGCAAAGTGCAGTGGATTCAAAGCTGTACCCCACGAACTCTTCTCTTTCTTACTTTATGTTTTTACGAACATATGTCGTTTTCAGCTATATGTCGTCTATTGCTTTTATTTATTCGCCAATTTCCTTTTGTTGGATTTTTCTGTTCTCCTTTACAATTTTGTTGAAAACATTGTTTCAGTCCACATTTCTTCTTTCGACAATGTCGGTTTTCCAATATTTCGTTTAATATGTAAACTTTGTTTAGCAACCCACAAAAAAAGTATTTGTTCAAAAACACTGTTTTCCGATTGTTTACCACTTTTTCAGGAACGATTAGACCGATTAGAACAACGAGAACATTAAAAATCACCGTCTTAATTTATAGATGATTTTAAATGCACGAAGTGGTGATAATTAAATTACGGCAAAAAAGATTTTGATCAAGCCTTATTAAATGCAAGCGGATGTCCATAATTGCTTTTTAAAACATTTTGCTTGACATTGTCTACTTTTATATTGTAATTATATCGGTTTTTTAAAAGTTTCTTTTTATTGTTGAATTTTTTTTTTATTTTTTAATCAGTACAATACAAAATGATTACCAACTAACTTTAGGTAATGTTTAACAAAACTTCACTTTTTTTATTTACATTTGTTTTCGTTTATAGTTATATGTTTCTGGGAGTATTCATTGTAAACATATGTCAAAAGAAAAGGGTAAAAATTGCGTTTGCGATTATAGATTTCTACTAACTTTCATTATAAACGTTTGTAAAAATAAGAAATGAAAAGTATTTGATTAAAGAAGTTGTAACATGTGTTTAACATACTTTTTGTTAAGAATGAAACGTTGAAGGAGTTGTTGATTTCGCTTACGAAAATCAGTCATAAAAATTTCTTTAAATAAGTGAAAAAATAGAAGATGTAGAATCTGAACACATTATATAAGTGCATATGCTAATTGGTGTAGATTCTGTTTTCTTGGAAAAACTGTGGAAAAATGAAGTAAAAAACAAAAGGAAAAGATGGCGTGGTGTTCGATAAACATTAAACAATAAATTGAGAAATAAATTAAATGAAATTGTAGAATTTTATTAATACAAAAACATATATACATAATCTACAAAAAAAAAAAACCAAAAGGAATGAATTACAAGGTGTAGGAAATCTCCCTGAGACGTAAAACACCGCCATGTCTCCCGAGCTAGCTAGCTTAACAATGGCATGTACAACAGTTTCAACAACCTTCGAACCTCACAAAGCGGCACTGAACGGTGGCCCCAAATATATTAAACTCCGTTGCCGATCTTTCGGTTATTTGTGCAGACATGAATGGTTTATAAACATCGTGTTTTCCAAAATTCACTGACATGCAATTATATATGCTTTTACCTGTTTTGTACTTGTTTTAATTACCACTGTAAGATGGTCATATTCACTTTGTTTTTTCATAAAGTATGTAACTTCCAAATGGAAACTTCAGAGAGCCTATAACTTGGTTACTTATACTTATTTAACGCAGTAATCGGCTCTTCACGTGCAAAAATTGAAAAATCGGTAATTTCCACGCAAACTTACATGTAACTAAATCTTATTTTTTCACTTTTTTGACGTTTTATGCTTATTTATCTTAAGGCAAACAAGAAAGAAACTTTAAAAATATTTTGTACATTCTAAAATGAATATTGTAGATAGTGCAATAAATTAATTAATATACACTTTTCGTGTTTTTATTTGCCAACTAGTTGTCATTCATTTGGACTTTTGCTTGCTGAATAATTTTCGCTTATCCGCATTTTTATTTGTGAGTTTGCCAAATAAATTTTCTTTCTTTAGGCTCCGAGGTCCTAATTGCTAGATAACTTGCACTTACTTAGATTTTATGGGTTATGAACAACTGCGCCAGTTGCATGTTATTTTTTTGGGTTTCCTGAAAAAATATAAATACTTTCTTAGTGTCTGAATTAGATAAGGTTTATCGAATTAAGAAAAGGTAATACTTGTGTTGTGGTTGGATGTCGTTTACTAACTGTTTTGTCTCTTATCTTAAATCATGCTTCTTATTCTATGTATCATTAACCTGCTTGTGGGCTATTTTCATGGGAGCTTCTCTGTTCAGGCATTCCGTTATTCGTGACGAATTGACTAGAAACTTTGTTCAGTGGAAACAACCGAGACAGTTGTTCATCATTTTACAATGTTTGTTCCAAATATTAGTCCTTGTATGTTAAAGATTTAAATAATACAAGTCTGTACCTGTCATTGCTTATGTTACATATTTGGTTGTGTATGAATGTATACAGTTAAAATAAGCCGTTAATGAATAAATTAAAAATTAGTGGAGCCACATGCCTGTGGAGTACTAGCTACGACTTGTATAGACCGTGGTGTACAAGAACTAAACAACTTGCTGCGAGGACGTTTCGTCCCATTTCCTAAAGCTAGGGCAGCTCAGCGGCCCAGGGAAGGATAACATGCAAGAAATTTATATTCCCAAAGACTCTTTATTTATTCCATCATCGTTTTCTTCACCTTATCTTATCATTAACACGCGACTCTCCGAGGCTCTACTTTCGACTCTAAAACACGATTTCCCTACTCGAGAGTCTACTCTCGACGCCCTCAACTAGAACTAAGACTAGCCTATTCTACCCAATTCTATTCGTATGCTGTTGTTATCTTATTTTATTGTATTCTTATTCTTTTCCTATCCTACCTTAAAATATTCTTATTTTCTTCCTATCCTATCTTAATCTATTCTTATTCTATTCCTATGCTACCTTAACCCAGCACTCTCTTCCCCTCACCAGAGACGGAGAATCCGTGAGGCCAAAACGAGGGACGATTTTCGGTCCTCACAGATCCACCGTTCGTCGGGGGGGAAAAAGTGACTGATGCTGCTGTTGGTGATTGTTGGGCCGAAAGATGACGGCGCAGAGCATCTTACTTGCAGAGCAGGTTGCTATCACTTTGCGATGATAACGCAAAGGCTGTTGCCTGAGCAGAGCAGGGTGCTATTATTTGCTGTTGTTGTTGTTTATGTAACAGCTGGTGAGGGCATTGTGACGTCATTATGTACTCGTCGCGATTGAAATGAGCGTAGTGCGTTGTAGCTGTATTGTCATTTGGTTAGATTTATTGTAGTTGCTGTGCTGCCGTTGTAATGGTTGCATTTTGCAGTGGATACTATCGATGATTTTTGTAAAGGTTCATGATGTTGTGCAAGCAGGTGGGTGTTGTCTTGGTATTTGGCATGGCCTCATCAGGGCTGATGCGATTTTGTTGTGTCTGGGCATTTATAAAAGTGGACGTTGTTGTGGTGATAATTAATGTTGACGATGACGATGCTGCGATTATTATAGCTGTTGTAATTAATGTTATTCATGAAGGTGAGGGGTTGCCTCAGCGCCGAAGAGTACGGCTGCCTACTCTCCCGGCAGCTGACGGTGATCACATACAGCTCCCCATCTACCTGTAGATTTCCTTCAATGCATGATATTTTATTGCCTTATGAACATGTTCACTCCATATTGAAAGACTTTTGCCCTGAGGTGCTGTTTGTTGTTGTTGACGTTCAAAAACTTTATTTGTAGCTGTAACAGGCACTGTAGTGGGGAGAAACAAAAAAGAAAAAAAACGGAAAAAAAGCAAACTTTGGTAACCTTGAAAAAGCGACAAGCGGC
The DNA here is from genome assembly GCF_014805625.2 of Glossina fuscipes. Classification (NCBI taxonomy): domain Eukaryota; kingdom Metazoa; phylum Arthropoda; class Insecta; order Diptera; family Glossinidae; genus Glossina; species Glossina fuscipes. The sequence continues at coordinate 54,908 of NW_023998462.1, read as the reverse complement.
GCGTAGGAAAAAAGAAAAAAAGAGAAACTTGGGTAATTGAGAAAAAAAGATTTTTTTTTTTGTCTGAATAATGGCGTAGAGTCGGTTGTTTTGTTTACTTTTCTGCGGTTTTTTTTAGCAAAATTTTTAAAAATCATCTTTAACAGTGTTATTAAGAAATAATAATATTTTTTAAAGGGAGAAATTTCACTTCCATGCAATCCATATATCGATGGAATTATTCCAATTAATTTAATGAAATCTTGCCGAAAATGGCATGTGCATAAAAACTTGTGACTTTGGTGTAAATCAACAGCAAAATCTACAAATCATTTTTGGTTGCTATATGATCGTTTTGGCTCTACATGACACGTTTTTGAGAAGAAGAAAAAGAAAGATGGCGCTCCGCGGATTCTTTTAGCGTGCAAATTCCTTTTTTCGTTGGGAGAAATTAAAATAATCCTAGTTTTGCTTTGCCATCGCGACTAGTAACGAAAGGATAGCTATTTTGTTTTGTCGTTCGAGGAAACGATAAAAGGATTTTCCAAATCTTTTGATAACGAGGAGAAAAAAGGGCCTGAAGCACAAAGGGAAAAAAATATAAGAAGTAAAAGTAGGAAGGAGGGAAGTTAAATCGTCCGGCGTAACGTCCGGAGCACACCGTCTCTATGAGGGAAGCAATCCTTGGCTTATCTTTCGAGTATTAGTACCTTAATATTAATCCTACTCTTTGTTTGCGATAACTCTAGCACTTATAAGTAATTAAAGCACCTTTCAGCTATGGCGATGCGCATTGGCGTGGTTGGCGGTTTCGATAAGTCGTTTTATGAAATTTATTATTAACCCTTGCCCAGAGCGTAAAATTTGTATCGGTAATATTGTACTAAGTCGTGTAAGATTTGGTAAGATTGTTAAACAACCATTGTTTATTGTGAACATTTTTGGTTTTGCAATGTCGAATTAAATCATTGCAATATACCCTTAAAATTGTTTAATAACCTTTGTCCCTTATGAACATTTTAGTTACGAAATATTGTACTAAGTCGTTTTAAGTTTTGAAAAGATTGTTCAACAACCAATGTACCTTTTGTACATTATAGGTTTTGCAAAATTGAATTAAAGCATCGCAAGAAATCAATAAAACTGTTTAATAACCTATGTTCCTTTTGAACATTTTGATCCCGAAATATTGTACTAATTCGTTATAAGGTTGTGTTAAGATTGAATACTTACTATTCTCCCTTTTTTTTGGAAAATTGTGATTTTTACATATGGAATTAAAACGTTGTAATACATTCGTTGAAAAGGAGAGAGAAGAAATGTGTTCTTATTAGAAGGTAACATATTGGTAAGACTTCCGGTGGGTGGCGGAGAGGCGAGATAGAAGCAATGTGGTTAGGGCATGGATTAGATTAGTCAAAAGCTTTTTTTTAAGATTTCATAGTAAACATGTTTTGTTTTAAAATAATGGAATATCATAGCGAGGCAAGTACCTATCACGTGTCTGTATATCCTATACTTGGACACCCCCCATCCGACGAGCCAGGCCGGAAAACATGCGAAAGATGATAAGAATTAGACGACAACATCCGTGTATAGGTTGAGTTTCCGAAAAGTTACATAGCCTTTTATATCAATTCAGTGATTTCATAAGCTAACGGTGGGGGTGGCATAGGCAGCGCATGCCTTATAACGTTCGTTCGCAGCGATGATTGAATATGCAAACCAGATTGCTGTTGCAATTGATTACTCCTGTTGGTGATATTTCCCTTCACACTGTTCGGTGTAGGTAAACGTAGAAGAATTTGTTTCGCTTCTGCTTCCTAAGATATTTCGCTTTCATTATCAATGACTTTTATGTTTCGTGCTGTTCCATTTTGTACGTCGACTATTGGTGGAGGCATACCTGACGTCAGACAGCCTGCTTCATTCGATGAGCAGCCGTTAAAATTGTTGTTTGCATTTTGCTGTGCATACCGCCTTTGGTGCGTGGGCATCACCCGGTTATTCGGATTTGTAGTGATTGTCGTTGTCGTCTTCTTATTGTTGAATTCATTGTAGTTGTTATGATGCTATTGTTATGATTGTTTTGGGTACCGACTTCTGTTGGTATATGTTGTTGTTGTTGAGGCTGCAGCTGTTGTGGTGTCTCCCGTGATGTTGTTATGCTGAGTTGCTGTTGAGGCAAACTTGATTGTTTTTCCAAGATGGGTGCCGTATCTTTAGGCGTGGCATTTGCCTTCTGTTGACGGAAAGTCGTATCAGCACTCGTTCACCCGTGGCTTTCTGACATCGGGATGTCGGAGCGTTGGCCAGTAGGTGCGGGTCGTGGGTCAACATTGGCCACTATAGGGCTCGCATTGTATTGATCTGACCTTGGCGATGAGTGCAGCCGTGTAATGGGCTTTGCCTCTTCGAAATCTACTTGTTTGTCCTTCAGGCATGCGAACGCCGACGTTACAATGGCTGGTCTCTTAGGCCGCTCCGACTCTACCAGGTGTGAGCTGTAGTAGGAGGCATGGCGCCCTTGACTTCCCTGAGCACGATTGTTTGTAGGCCTGGATGGCATTTTTATCCTGGTGGGCTTCATTGGATGGAAGGCGTGGATTTCGATGGATTTGAGGACTTTGCTTCGTATCGCTGCGTAGCGGAGTTTCAAAAATTTCCTTGCTGGGAGGTGGATTGCCGTTATTAACTTTCAGCGCAAAAGAAGAGCATCGCGTTGGTAAATCGTAAGTCTCGTTTGTGTGCGTTGTTGTTAGATGATTACGTTGACTTGGCTGGGTGGTAATTGGCCCTGCTTTAACAATAAACCTATCATGGTGTGTTCGCTTAACTCGGGGAGGCAGGTACGCGCTGTTATTGACAGCAGTTGATGATTCGCACGCCTCGTCGGCCGCAGATCCAGCAGTGTAAGACCTGTGGGTTCGGACAATTAAGCTGGTGGTCTCCACTCTGGGTGGCAGGAAGAGTTTTAGAAAGTCAGCTTTGATCTTCTACCAGGATGTCCAGTGTTCGTTGCTGTTACGGTACCTCGTTAAGGCCCGGCCGGGTAGCATCACCACCATGGTGGCTGGTAAACGATCTTTGTCGAAGCTGTATACCTAAGCTAGCTCTTCGATCCGCTCGGTGAAGGCAAGCGGCTCACTATGGCCGGTAAAATTGGGGCCCCATCTGCTGACTTTGCTGACCTGCAAGAAAAGAAACGTTAGTAAAGCTCTCCCTTTTTTGTAAGACAGTTTCTCTTGTTATGCCGATTTTTAATGTTATATAACACATTTTCCGATGTTTTCGAACTGTACAATTTTTGGTGGAGTTCATTCCTCTATGCGGGTTGTCGACTTTCTCTTTCGTTTCCCTTTTTTTTATACATCGAATGATGACGAACGATGCTATGCTGCCTTCTCTACTGTTATTGCTGCTGCTGTAGCTGTTGATTCTGCTTGAAGCTCTCCGTCTTTACTTTGATTGTCCTCTCTTGGGTTTACTGCTGCATTCTTTCACAAACACTGTTCCTGCGTTTTTAATGTAGTTTCGTTGGCTTTTAATAAAGTTTCCGTTTAAATAAATTTTTAATAAATCTGCAATTGTGGTTTTTCTGATTTTTGTTCGATATTTTTACAATTATGTGGGCTTTAATATTCGTTTATAATTGCCACATATGTGACCACTCTCTACATGAATGCATTTATGCGTTTCCATTAGTGTTTTGTTTTCGTTCAGTAAAATACAAATTACATATTTTTGATTTGTTATTATATTCTTTTCGAAGTTTTGTTTGGTAATTGATATGCTTCTTTAACAATATTGTCACTTACTTATTTTTTTGTGCTTGCCTTTTGCAATTTTTGTTATACAGAATTTCACTTTTATGCGTAGGATATTACTAATTAAGAAACTTGTGCCATTAGATATAAGAGTAGTAATAACAATCGACCACAAGTTTTGAGCAATATTGTCCAAAATTTTTGTGTTGATATTTTAAACATTGTTTAAGCGGTTAAAGCATAATTCAGCTTTTTCTTTTTTAGTTTTTTTTTTTTTTTTGCGAATTAAGCTCATCTTCAATTTTTTCGTTCCTTTCTCTAACACACACTTTTTCATTCTTTTCAGTTTTATGCAAATGTTTCAAAAATTTCTTTTTGTGGTATTTTAACCTTTTTATTTTCTCCTTTCTCTTTTTTATTTATTTATTTTTTCTTTACTTCAATTTACTTGGAACGCGTTTAATGTTTAAGTATTTTCTTTTAAAAGTCACAATTTGTTATATCAACATCCTTTTTTTTTTGTTTTGCATACGTTCATAAAATCGCTGAAATAGTTCCAAATTCCTTTTGTTTTGACTTTTTCTTTTTCTTTTCGAACAAAACGCGATATCTTCTCTAATTATTTTTTCCGTTTTTTTTTTGGTTCTCTCCTTGGCCATGGTCCGCGATCAATTGTCTCTCTTTCGCATTTTTTTACGGCAACCTAATAAACAACTATTTATAACCTGCTCCTATATTTCCCCAAACAGCAACAGGCCGCCCTCATTTGTGAAGTGGCACAAGCAGTCGAAACCCTTTGATTTGGTTTGGATTCCTTACCCAACATCTGATAGAGCATAATTTAGTTCAATACAACGGTATCCCTAATTGTAATGGTAGACTGTTTGACCTCTCCTTTGCCAGTTTCCCTAAAATTAGTGTAAATCGTTGTCCACCTTCTAGTTTAACTGAGGATCCTTATCATCCAGCAATGTGTATTTCCTTTTATCAAAAGCATGATGGTTCGCTCAACTGTTTTAAATAATATGTTTCAAATGTTCAAGTGTTTCATATGTTTCAAATAAATATTATGATTTTCATAAAATCAATATTGTATTGCTAAAATATCACCTTTCACATATAAGGCTTGATTTCTCAACAGGAAGTATTAAAAGCTTATTGTTTTCGTTCTACAATATATTAAATCTAGCTACTGCTGCATCTGTTCCGATCAAGCAGTGCCGACCTCGAAGCAGGTGTCCCCCGTGTTTTAATTAGACAATTAAATATTACAAGAATAGAAAAAACACGCTATTCAAAAAATATTCGAAAAGTGGCTCTGCGCTCGACTACATCGCTTAATCGGTGGCGAGGCATAGATTTAACTCCCTCAACCACCATTATTACTGCCGATACCTTCAGTTCATTAAATCCTCTCTGTTCGCTAATTCTAAATACTATTTTAAATTTATTAACTCAAAAAGAAAAATTTCCACACATCCCTCGCATATTTCTTTTAATGACTCTGATTCCTCGGATGATTTTGAAATCTCAAATCTGTTCGCTGTGTACTTCTGTCGAAACCTTTCGACTGCCAATTCCGATTTATCCGCAAACTACCCATATCCTATAACTAACTTGGTTTCAACTCCTAATTTGGTTATTTCTAAAGGCTTGAACTCTCTAACATATAGTTGTGCGCCTGAAACTGGTCGAATTCCATCATGTGTACTTAAATCTTGCGCTGTCGAGTTATCTGGTGTGATCTCAAAGATTTTTAACCTGTCCTTGAATACATGTGTTTTCCCTTCGCATTGGAATAGTAGTTTCCTTACTCCTATCCACAAAAGTGGAAGTAGACAATTTTTTGGTAACTACGGAGGCATAGCCAAATCTTGCCCAAGTTGTTCGAGCGAATTGTGACTCAGCATTTGACCTTTGCCATTAATTCGTGTATTTCTCCGCACCAGCACGGCTTTCGGAAAGAGCGATCGGCGGTCACCAATTTGTTAAAGTTTACTTGTCATGTTTTCAAGGCTTTTCCCAGTGGCTCTCGCACAGATGTAATATACACTGATTTAAGCAAAGCGTTTGATTTGGCTTACCATAACTTACTGATCTTTAAAATCCAAGCTTCTGGCTTCCCTTTCTATTTAGTAAAATCGATAAGCTCTTATCTGCACAATAGATCCTGCAGGGTTTTGTTTAACTTCATCAACTCGGATGAATTCCCCGTTATGTGTGGCGTACCTCAAAAAAGTCATTTAGGTCCCATTTTATTTAGTTTATCCATTAACGATCTTCCATCGGTGGTTAATTCCAGCCAGATCTTAATGCATGCTGATGATGTGAAACTGTTTTCTTTCTTCTCTGTTGAATCGCAATCACATCAGCTTCAAGGTGACTTGGGTAATTTTGTTGCATGGTGCTCTTTGAATCTTCTGAAACTAAATCTAAATAAATGTAAGAACTTAGGTTGCTTCTGCTGTCCTTACCGTCTCTCGAGAAACGTAGATTTGTTCTTAGCGTTTCCTTTGTAATCAAAGTAGTAAATGGTGCTATTGACTCGCTTTCATTACATGGTGAGATAAGCTTTAATGGCCCTAACCGCTTCTCTAGGCACTTTATCCTAGTTAAGCTTAGTTAGTGTAAATATAATTATGAGCTGTTTAATCTGCTCAGAGTTGGTTGCAAGAACCTAAATGATGTCTATCACTTATTCTCATTATTGGACTCTTTAAAGTCCATTAAAACAACATTACTTAATAGGCGCAATTTACCTATGTCGTACTTAAACTAGCTCCTAACCTTAAAATGTCACGATGAGTCCAAAATTAATTGTTGTTAACTATTATCGGTTGCTAAGCTTATGCATGTTTGCGATAGCGTAGGGGTTAATCGCAATTTGGTTCTGTACCGGTGGGTGTGGCTCTATGCTAGTTTTGTACATGTTTTTTTTCTTTTTTGTCCTTCTTATTTGTTTTATTGTATATATAGGAAGTTTTAATATTAATTAATTTAAGATCCACTTTAAGAGTCAACTGAACTCGACTGTCAAAATTTGTAGTTGAGTTTCTTGTATAAGTGGAATAAATAAATAAATAAATAAACTCCTCTCTCTTCAATTGGCCGTATTCGGCGCAGCGGGTTTTTTGCGGCGAGCACATTGCGGTATTTGATTTAACACAGGCTCTTATGGGATCGCAAATGATGTCGATTTCCGATTACAAAACGCTTTATTTGTTTTTATATATTCCAAATTTTTTCTGTCTATATACACACGTTTGTGTGGGCTTTGAGATTTGTTTGTAAATATAGTTTTAAGGCAGTTGAATCTTTTTACGGTAAATATTGAACAAAATATGAAATATACTTTCCAGGCATGTTTATATATTTTCCATTGATTTTAATCGGACATAATAAACAAAAAAAAAAAATGCTTTACATAAACGTCAAGATGGCGGAAGAAGTCTATGTATGTTTATGTATTATTTATTAGGGATTTTACTTTTATTCAAGGTGTTGAAGTGACAAAAATCTCTCTCTGCCTACGTAAAAAAAAGGTAAAATAACTTTGAATTTTGTTACTTTAGAGAGTAACTAAATGAGCGAACTTCGAATTTTGTTACTTTAGAGAGTAAGTAAATGAGCGAGTCTACATACAATTTCTTCATATAAATTTGGCGACTTAAGAGACTGATTAAATGAGCGAATAAAATGAGGCGACAGAGGCGACAACAACAAGTTTATAACAACATTACCGTACCTAAAAAAGCAGTAAGAATAAGAGAAGTATAGAGATTGTCTATGTAACGAATACGGCGCTACTACTAAAGTAGATTTTACTCTCAGAAGAAGTTAGAAAAGGCATTCATAAAAAAATATGCAGCAAAATAAATTTTGCTCTCGTAACTTCTAACTGTTATGATACTTGCTGTCGATATTATAATTGATTCGTAGCCAGATCTATGTGTTCAAATTATAGTTGCTTTTCGTATTTCTTTACTTTTTTCCTCATGCACTTCAGTTACTTTGCTTTATATTCTTTGCACTGCTTTGAATATAAAGGTTCTCATGATAAGAAATAAGCCTGACTGTAGATGTACGAGCTCTGGTTGTTTTTTAAAAAAACTATCTACAACTGAAAATAATTCAAAGAGCCGGTCTGTGTTTGTTTACAAATGAGAATAATTGCAAAAGTCAGTCTGTATATGTAAACAACCGCCTGTTTAATTGAAAAACAACTAAGAATTCGGAAGCATCTGAAAATAAGCGTACAAATTTGATCGCATCTGAGAGTAAGCCTAACAAACGAAATGATGATTTTAGGTTAAACAACCAAGTGTACTAAGCTATGATATAGGGTATTTCATTCACATGAAAACGAAAGAAAACAAAATAAAACTCATAAATAAAAATAAAAATGAAAAAAAAAAAAATAAATAAATAAAGACGTCTCTTTTATATGGTAAAGTTGAACCGAAGGATACAACTTAGTGAACAGCCTGTCGTTGCTGTTGCATGCTCAATTTTATATGTTTTTCAGGTTCTGTGATTGTTCTTAGCGATGTCGTGTGTGTGGATGCCTTTGTATGCAATTTATGCAAAGTTCATTCCATCCGTTATGTTCGATGAATTAAGTGCTGCTTGTTTTCTTTTCGGTTTTATTTTTCTTTGTTTAAACGTATAGTCAGTTAGTAGATATTATGCACTTCATTTTTCTAATGCTAAGAAACTGTTATTGCCTTGTACGTAAAAAATGTTAGTTTTGTGAATTTCTTATTTTGGTATTTGCATTATATACCAAAATTAAGCAATTTTCTTTTTTTTTCAGACGCAAAGTCAAAATTGAACGCTTCTTTGTTTTTTTTTTTTTCTATTTTAATGTTCACGAGCATGTTTTTTGTTTTGTTTTTGTTTTTTTTGACTATTTTCTTTTGTTTGTGCAATGCTATTTTTTGTTTCTTTTGCATGCTTTAACATGAAAACTTTATTTTTGCTTAATGGTGATATCGACTCTTCTTCTGCGTCTCTGTTTTTTCACTGCACTTCACTCTCGTTTTGGAAACTTCAGCTCGGGAACCACTTGCAAAGACGTTTCGTGCCATTTCCTAAGGCTGGGGCAGCTCAGCGGCCTAGGGAAGATAACACGCAAGAAATTTATATTTACAAAGACTCTTCATTTATTCCATCATTGTTTTATTCACTTTATCTTACCATTAACACGCGATTTACTGAGGGTCTGCTCTCGACTCTAAAACACGACTTCTCTACTCGAGAATCTACTCTCGACTCCCTCAACTAGAACTAAAACTAGCCTATTCTACTCTATTCTATTTTTATGCTGTTCCTATCCTATCTTATTCTATTCTTAGTCTATTTCTATCCTATCTTAATCTATTCTTATTCCATTCCTATACTACCTTAACCTAGCACTTCCTTCCCCTCACCAGAGACGGAGAATCCGTGACGCCAATACGAGGGACGACTTTGGGTCCTCACAATATGTTGTGTACGGCTACTTATATAAGCCTTAAACCATGCAACCAAATTTTCGGGGAAACAAGTACAGTGCATTTTATGTAACCCTTAGAGAAATGTTTGTAAATAAAATCTCTTTGCTTATATTCAGAAAGTTCACGCAAATAATTTCCATATAGTAGGTACCGTAGGTAACAGTAAACCTATCTCTAATGAAATCATCTTGAGAGGACGATAAAATAGACGTCAGTGACTCTCGGAGTTTGTTCATTACAAAAAGAGATTTACCGATCCCTTTATAATTTTAAGCATTGATTTCAGCGTCGCCTGTATAAAAGTGAATTAAAAGGAAAACTTTTCACAATTCAGGAAAATATTATTGCAAGAGTTGAATAAGAATGTTAAAGGAATGTGTTCAATACTAGCGTAACATCTTAAGACGGACTTTGGTATACTCCCTAGATCAGGCAAACACTAGAGTTTCAGAGCAGCAGAGCATTAAGAGTAGAGTATTAAAATAAACGTTAGAAAATATATCAAACGGTTCTAAATTATATTAATAACCGCTAATTGAGGAAGATGCAATACATGGTAATTTATTATTTTATTTATTTCCTTATAAATTACACTCAGCTAAAATAGATTAGGAGCTGATTTCAATTAACAACTACAAGTAAATCTTATACTAATTATTTTTAAAACTAATACAAAATATATAAGGAGAAGTAAAGAAATAAAATGTATGTATAAATAAACAAGAAAAGAAAAACAGAAAAGAAAATGTATTAACGTGGGAAACCTAGACGTTTTATGCTTATTGGAATCCAGCTGTACTGAATTTTTTATCTTATTAATTTTTTATGTTTTGACTGCCTTGGCTCCCTGGGCTAACGGTTTGTCTATCCGTAAAGTCAGTAGTCCTAAAAGGTTTTTCAGGGATGGTGACTAACAGCCAGCCAGCACATCCCCTATCCGTAAAGTCGGTAGTCCTAAAAGGTCCTTCAGGGACGGCGACTAACAATTAGCCAGTACATCCCCTATCCGTAAAGTCAGTAGTACTGAAAAGTCCTTCAGGGATGATGACTAACAGCTAGCGAGCACATCCCCTATCCGTAAAGTCAGAAAAACTACTCTTAAAGGTCAACTTGTCAAATTGTCTGTGAACACTTATCTTAGGCGGCTATGACACAATTGAAAGATTTCGTGTGATGCAACGCTCTTTTATAGTCGAAGTCGCGCTCACTTGTTCCACTACATACATACATGTACTAGGCTGTGTGCGTTTACAAGTGTATTGAGTCCATAAATTAATTAAAATAATTAAATTAGGCCATCTGTGGCTAAAGTAATGTTTTTAATTATATCTGCTATTGTCTGTATAGTTATTTTTTATGCCATTACAAACATTATCACACGCAGGTCACTCTTTGCGTTGTTTTTAAATAATCGTAGCGAGCCCGTAGAATAATTGAAGGAAACAGAAAAGCTCTTCTAATTGGCTAAATGAGGTCAGTATAGCCTACGACAAAAAAGTATAGCCTACGACAAAAATAGTACAGCTTACAACAAAAATAATATAGTTTACGACAAAAAAGTGTAGCCTACGACAAAAATAATAAATGTTTAATGAGAGAAAGAAAAACAAACAAGGAAAGTGAATGGGAGAGAATTAAAAATTCTAAACAAAACATACAAAGCACAGAACACAAACAGCAACGCATACACAAACAATCAAATAAAGCCAATTGCACAAAAATCCAATTGCAAAGACGTCACGCACTGAATAAACAAAAAAGGAATTATAAGTTAAAAAAACTTTTAAGCAAAAGAGTTGTTAAGAATCGAGTTGTTCAAAGGTGTAATGTTAGCTAAGCAGCAGAAGAAGCAACAAAAATTCTTAAGCAAAGCTGAAAATAGAACCGCAGTCAAAAAAGAGAATACTTGTACATCCCTCGACAATGTTTAGAAACTTCATTGCGAATTGATGGAAACAGTTACGGCAATGCAAATGATAATATATATATCAATAGCGACATATAGAGTTTTAGCAGGCAACAGAATACGCCCATTTGTTTGTGAGTAGCCGATGACGGTGGATTGTTTAAAATTAGCAACAACTATTAACGAGCTATTCCCGTTTTTTTTTTACTTTTATATGGAGTTTGTAAGTTTGTATGTGTTTTATACATTTCATACATTTCATATATATACCTTTTATACCGTTTAAATAGGACGAGAGGGATTCGGTTGCCTGAATCGCAAGATGAAGATTTGACTGAAACCGGCCTGGAGGATATGTTAAATTCACCGCCCATTGCAGAAGAGGCTTCAGCTAACACTGAAAACGTGACATTTAATTTGAAAAGTCTTAGTGAAGGTTTAAGAATGGCAAATGAGCTTGGCGATTTCTTTATGAACATTGGAATAAAGTCTTATTTTTAAGAGGCCAATTGCTAATGCAACTGCTACGTATCAGTGTGAATTGAAGGAGCTTCTAAAAACTGCCAAGCAGGAGAAACTTACAAAATTCTTCAAACCATTAAGATCAAAGCCTTAAGATAATTAATCAAAATGTTCAAAAACTTCAATTAAATTGATTTTTGCATATATTTTATTTTTTTTTATTTTGTCATCTAGGAACTTATCCCCTATAATCCCATATAAATTACCATTCCGTATTCACGGTTTCTGTATTCGCGTCATTTTTATGGAATGTATACACCGCGAATAAGGAGCTTTTACTATATTTCCTTATTCTTCGGTGATGATGTATGTTCCATGTACTTTTGTACATTTTATCAAAAGTTTATATCTTCTTATATGAATCTTGTCTTGTCAACAGTTTGTGCGGGAGGGGGGTGATCATCTGGTAATCAGTAAAAATAAGACATGTGGGGACAAGCCAGATTCACTGCTTGGAGTAGACATTTGTACGGACGGACATGTTACCTATATAATGTTTATGGCGCATTCATGACGATTTCGAATTTAAGAATTTTTTGTCCTTTTTTTCTCTGTTTTAATACTATAAATATTTATTTAAAAAATAACGGCATAAATATTTACAATTTAATAATAAAAACTCTTACATGGTCTTGTTAGAAGAAAAATTAGGAAAATAAAATTCTTAATTGCCAAAGAACAATGTTTATGGGTCCGGTTGTCTCGAACCACTTGGTGGCATTGGCAATTTACGCGCTGAAGGTATTTTTGGGAAGAACATATTTTCTGATTTTAAATCCATGTGAACTAAATCATTGGAATGTATACTTCATTCAAAGCACGTTTTCTGAAAAGAAACAAAGACACCGTTTAAAAACGGATATCTTTTCCTTTATTGCTCATACTTACTCGAACGATCCAATACTTTAATTAATTGCGTAAATTATCCTTGCCGCAGTAAATGCTAAACAGAAGGGAATTTGTTTGAGATGGTTTGAATCAAATAAGTTAATCGATGTAACGGAAACAGGTTTTCAATATGATGTAGAGTTGGCTACCAACGACGATTCATCAAATGATAGTAGCGAACCATTAGTGAGCCATCAAAGTTATGAGACAATGTGCGTTACCACTTATATATTAAAGTTCTATAATAAAGGCGATAAACTTACTTTCTGGTGTAAATGGATTTACGTTAGCTGTCTGCGGTTGCACTACGTTGTCTAGAGCTCCGTTGTCCAATAGGTGTGGGTGTGGCGGGTGTGGCCTCTGAGGTTTTCAAAAATAGCAATTCTTGCTTTTTCGACCGCCGCAACTGCAGATAAATGATTTGCTGAAGATTTTTCCAAAATAGTTTTTGGAGTGGCTGGTGTGTTAAAAAGACGTAACGCTCGCACAAATATTGTTTCTAGGTGAAGGCTAAGTTTTCAAGAAAATATTTATGTGAGCGAAAAGCTATGCCTCAAACATGTACAAGATTTGGCAATCCTTCCACGATGAAAAAAATGTATTATTTATCTTTGTACTCGTTTATGATCTGAAAGGAGGTCTAAAACGTAATACTATTTTCATTATTATAATTTTTTTTTTTTTTGGTTTGTTTGAAAATAAATTTGACTAGTTACATTAAAATTAGATCCATAATCGTTATTAGAGAAATTGATGATAATGATAATTTGGGGTTTAGGTAGAGAGACTGATGTAACTAAATGAAGTCCAAACGTACCAAGCTTTTGTGCGCATTAGACACTTCCTCCTTGTACTTTTTTTATAATTTACCTAAGGTAACTGTAAAAAAAGACGTATTCATGATGGACAGTACGACCACATCAAATATCTGAAAAATTTGGAAAATTTCAATTTAATTTTTTCTTGTTTATTTGGTTGAGTAAAACAAACTTCGCAAAATTTTTTAGTACCAAAGCGTACTCGATCGTAAAATATGAATTAAACCACAACCAAAGTGCCTTCATACTTTGGTGGTACAAATTCTTCAATTTAGAAAGCTTTGACAGAGAGCGTTGCATGCTCATGACGCAGTTATTTCCTTATGTTTTAATAGAACTTCGTTGAAACTATTTTAGTTAGAAAAGCAAAATGGCGACGAAATTTTGGAAGATGATTACGAGCTACAGTTATGCTTCGCATGTACACCACGATATTTCCAGTAACTGAAAGTCTTCGTCAGGATCTAAAAAAAGATGCATGTTATAAGTATTTTTAGTTTTCATTTCACTGTTTTTGGAAACAAACCTTCTGCTTTTGGCTGTCGCGCTTATTAAACGCTTCAAAGTTTCAATTCGTAAAAGAGCTCTTCCGTCCCACTGTCAAGCAATATAATTTGTTTTAATGTCATATAACCAATTATAGAAATGGAGAAAGTCTAAAGGAAGTCAGGCAAGACGCTGTGTTGTCATATTCGTAAAACTTTAGCTCTAATATGCGCTGATATATCGTTAACGTGTATTAGTAAATTTTTCTAATGAGCATTGCATTAAATTATATAATTGTATTAGAAAATTACTGCGTGCAGTGCCCCAATCAGGATATTCGATACGATGTAGGTTATGTGCGGAAGATTTCCCTTTGAGATAATGTACTTATACGTTTGTTTAGTTTAGGTTGACTTCGGCGTGTTTGACAGACTTACTGCCGCAACCTCAGTTCCGACTTGCATGAAATTACTTATACATAACTTAGCACTAATACTCTCTTTCGTGCCAGCTTATGTCTATCCTATTGCTATGCTTGTTCATATCCCTAACCTTCTGCTTGTTCTATTGCCCTGTTCAACATGAATTTGTGTAGTGTTGACCCAGGTACCAAATTGCGTGATTTGTTGCCCGTTAGGTATGCGAGTGCTAGACTCGCTATGCTTGCTTGTACGCCTATTCTTCTGTTCGTTTCACTGTCATTGCTGCTCTAGGTACCAAATCGCCTGATTTGTTAACCGTTACATATGTGAGTGCTAGGCTCGCTACGCTTACAATATTTTTCTTCGACACCTTTTTTTTTCCTTTAGGTTTCTATCCTATGTGTACATTACGCGTTTTCCTACCTGTGAATCCTTTGAATGCTTTTCTACAGTTTTACACATTTTATGTAGAGTTTGTGCATTTTTCTGTTTATATGGTCGTATGTGTTTAAAAAAAAAAAAAATTTTTAGCTGCATAAATCACCTAATGTTATTTTAAAATTAGGAACAAAGCAACAAAAAAGGAAAAAAAAACTATAATTTTAAATATATAAATTATAAGTCAAAAAGATTGGAAAAAAGAAATATTGAGAAATGAATAACAAAATCTCCCAAGAAAACCTAAAAATTGTCTTTGCCTTGTGAACGAAATAAAAATGAGAAAAAAAGTCACTCTTTTGCTATTGTTGTTAAAAACCAGGACAATTTGGTTTTAAATCCATAATTATGCGGAATAAAAGAAAAAAAAAAGGAAAGAAAGGAAGGAAAACGAAAGAAATAGTTGATATATGTGTATGGTCCCTATGTCATAAACGGTACTTTTTGTTCAACTATGTGACGGCTGTGGCGAGTCATGTAAGTGATAGTTTTTGCGTTGTTTGGTTCTATGGATGTTTTATTACGAAAAGGAAAAGGCCTATAGTGAAGGTTATGAAGGTCGCGAAATTTGTATTTAAAGTACCGACCTTAGAATGCGGGAATGCTGCTTCAGTTGTACTGAGCGAAGCAGGGGAAAGTCATTCAGTGGGTCACCAAAATTAAGTAGTAACGATCGAAGTTTTAGCAACAGCTTACAGGATACCCGTTATCTCAATACCACTCTAGGGGCTGCAAATATCAGTATTAATCCATTGGAGTTCCCCACGCGATGTGCATCAACAACGGCAGGCCAAGCAATTTCCAGCAATAATGGTCAGAGTATAGTGACTACCACAGCAACTGTAGTATCAACAAGCTTAGCAAGTTTTAATGGGAATTCAAATTTTAACAGCAACGTAAATCCCAAAGCTACAGCAACAAACAATTCTACAGCTTGCCACAGCAAACACAATTCGAATTTCAACACAATTACTAACAATAGCGGCAGCGTTTGCCATTCCACCAGCAATGAAACCAACAACCCTGCCAATGTTGCGTTTCCCACACCTAAACTGAGTTCCAAATCCGAGCATCTAACGGGCGGTAGCACCTCAACTAATACAACACCAATTTTCGGCAGTAGTGATGGTCATATTGTGGGTATTCCTCTCTCATCCGCTTTCTGCAAAACCTCAGCAACTGGAGCAACCATCGGATGTCCCCCCCCGAAGAAGTTACATCTGTTTTGGGAAACTTCCACTCTCACCAGTCAGGTATTATTGTACGTTATTCAAATGCCAGCAATGGTGAGTAACCAGTGTAGTTAATATTGTTTAGCCAATGAAAAGAAAGAGTGATTAAGTAGAATATACCACCGCTGTAGTGAGGGTATGGTCAGGTGTACGCGCGAGTGTGGATAGGGGGACTGGGAACAGTGACAGACGGACTAAAACCGTCCAACGTACTGTGCGGACAATAGAACTGATAAACGGACTTACACCGTTTTTCCAGGATCAAATCTTTCTTAATTTGCAATTTCCTTTTTTAGTTTCTCTCATTGTCATGCGGCCCAGCATGCCAGGTCAAATACATTAACCGCTCTACCGAAAGCTGAGCTAGGCCCGTGACAACTGTATGTCACTCCTTTGACCCTTGTTAATCACCAGATAATTAGACTTGATATTACTGAAACTATCTATAATTGATGGGCAATCCATATTGGATGGATCAACAAGCAGCTCGAATGACGGACCAATCAGCAACTCCATACAAACTTTTCAGCCCCCTCCTGATCAAAGCTTGCTTTTCTGCAGTAAAAGTTGTAACACCGTTGGCCACTAGGTGGATTGGTGGAGCGATTACGTTAAGATCAGGGAAACGGAGGGGACTCATTCATCTTAACATCAGCCCTATTAGTAATACCATTTGGTAGAACGCGAAGTGTCTTCACGCCTTATCTTGGCCAGTTAGCAATAAAAACAGCAGTAGCGGCTTGCTGTTCGATAGGACCTTTACAGTACTATGCGATAAATTTCCACAATTGTTAAGAGTTTGAACGGTTTCAATAATTGAAAGTCATCACTAACCATGGTGTAGTCGTCGACCCGTAACTTTCTGATAAAAATGAGCGTACCAGCTACCACTCAGTGATGGGAATAATAAGAAGATTTATAAAATACACTTTTCATAAATAATCTTTTATAAATACGATAAAATCAAGCGGCAATAAATACTTAAAAATTATTTCTATGTTAAAAACAACAATCAAAGAAAACCAAGAAAGAAAACATAGCAAAGTAATAGTTAACAAAAACGTTTAAGAAAAGTTCACTAATCTCCAGTTTGCTCTTAAAAATAAGAACTATTTTGTTTTGAATTAAATAATGATGTTCAAAAAAGAAATTTAGATTGCTGAAATTTATAACACTAACGAACACAAGTCTATTAAAGAGAGAGAGAGAACTTTAATATTAAGTATTTATACCTAAATATAAATATTTATATATACAGAAACAGAATTAACAGTCAAGAATTAACAGCTAACAAAGTTATATCAAAAAAGATTTCTTTTCTCATTGAAATCCGTTTATTCGAGTTGATTGATCAAATGACATAATGCAGTAGATTGTAGCGTATGTAATGTTATGACCTACCCGGAATGAAAAGTGAGCTCTTACCATGCTATTACAAAGCACTTAAGAATTTTCTTCTTAGATTGTTTGAATAACTACTATTAGACGTTTGCTAATATTTTGATCACTTTTTCACACGAAAAAGACATTTATTGTGGAAAATATATATTAATCAATATAATTTCCATCGTTTTCTATGTTCGAAAGAACTTATATTGGCTTTTCAGCGATCCACCCACAGACCCATTTTCACACATCTTTATTTTTGCGGACTCGCTGGCCAGCCGGGCCATAATGAACGATCTGAAGAAGCGTTAACCAGATGGCATTATGTCTGCTGTGATCTGGGTGCTGCGCAAGTTTCCGTTCGCGCCGCATCAGCGTATACTGGGCAACCCTTGCAACAAATAGCTAAAAATTGGCATTTGGCCACTTTTAAATCGTTGAACCCAAAACCGACCATTGGGATATTATGGAACAGCATTACCATGAGCCTCTGAACTTGTTTGGTGGGCTCGGCGGCAGATTTTTTCAAATAAACAACAAAAGTAAAGAATTTGGAAGAAGAAGAATTTTGAGTGTTCCATGATAATATCAAAACCATCGAATTCATGCTTGCACTGGATGTACTATTTTTTTATTATTTTTAAGTGGAGAAGTCGCTAATCAAAATTTTTGCAAACAAATAATATAATTTGTTAAAACTAGGCCACATAAACACACTCGTTGCAATCTCGTGAATACACCGGTGCAAAGCGTTTCCACCTTACGTTAAGATTTAAATTTTTTGAACGTAAAAACGTCTCCACAAGACATTATTGTTATAATCAACATTACTATTGATATTGTGTAAATTAAATATTTTCTAAATTTTAATTGTAGCTTACGTATGTAAGCAAATATCGTATTTGGTTTAGTTCAGAAATAACACCCGAGAAAATAAAATCAAAATTTGATATAAAAACGAAAAATAGTTTTCCGTTATAAAAAGACATATCTGTCCACAGTAATTAATATAAGAAAATAAGAGTGGTAAATACGAGAAGCATTATAATCGTTTTTATTCTCTCTCCCTCTCTCTCTCTCACTCTACCTTTCCATTATGATTGCACTGGCGTAATTTAGATTTCGTTATAAATATAAAAAAAACATTACTGGTAAAAAACTGATTTTGAAAAAAAAAGTACGCAAAGCATGCTTAATACGAAAGTGAAAAATGCAGAGTATATGTATACCAAATTATACTAAAGAATGCACAAATAAAGTGCGTGTTGCCGAGTGTGCTTGTGTTATTCCATTTAATTTATCAAACCAACTAAATAACTTTTTGTTTTGATATCTGGTGTGTATCTGTGAATCAGCAAAAAACTGTTATTTGTTGAGTGGTGCATTTAGCGTTGTGCTTGCTTGCCTTGCGGTAGATGCGTATTATGGCGTAGTGTGCAAAATGAGAGGAATTTGAGAATTTGGAACGTGAGAACGTTTGACATGGCTCCATCAATTGCTCTGAAACTGATCAATGTTTGCATAAGACTCTCGGTCGCGGTAACTTTATTTGGTTCCTGTGTGTACACTTGGAACGTAGATTTCATTTTTCAATTCATCTTTGATAGGATTAACAAAAACCTAGCTTGTTCAGGAAATACAAAGACGAATGTCAAAGCGCATTGAACGCCGCATTGCGTTGAGAACGCATGGGTACATAAGAAAATGAAAAGCTTCAGAGATAATTGAACAGAAGAATGCATATGGCAACAATCTCTACAAAGAGGTTGAAAGGAGCATCAACGAAATTGCGTAATTGACTGAGCCAACCGGGGAAAATTAATGGAAACATGTGTTTTGCTGACGTCATCAAAATTTCAATGTAAAAACCGGAGGCGGTTTGGATAACTAACCCTAAGAATAAGAAAAAAATGAAATAGCGAAAGTTGCTCTCAACAAACAAAATTGATCCCACGCAGCGCAAAATTTTCAATGTTTGCTGCAAGAATAATGGTGTTGTAGTAAGTGATTGACGAGGGAAAAAAGATGAAAGCGGATTTTATGTGAAGATTACGAGGTTGCGGTTTCGACCAGACCAAATTTAGATTGACGGACATGACCTTCTTCTATATCAATGAAAAACTTCTGATAAATTATGTAGTCAGCATATCCTGAGTTCTTACAGTTGTGAGGTCGTATAAGGAATGCTAATATTCTCTAATATTCTGACAGGAAGTTGATTATGTCTTGGATTTTGGCGATGTTAACATTTTCTTATTTGTCGTACTGTCAGTCTAGGTTATTTAACTATGTTTACGTGCAGATATGCGCAGTTCTCTAAGGCTTTTAATGTAGTTGACCTCAACCTATACTTGAAAACGCTTCAGCGCTACTTTGGATTCACTCTATCCGCGATTAGTGCGATTAGCACTAAACGTACCACGCGCGGTCAAATGACCGTTTTTAAACTTTCGTTTAAAATTTCTCGGATAAAATGTTATTGTATCATCATGTATCTTATTGACTTTTTCTAAAATATACATACAAACTATTTTTCAATATTTACAACTTTTTTTAATGTGTATTTTCCGAAAAAAAATTATTCCATGTCTAGTCTACCAGGCGCGGTCATTTGACCGCTTGAAAAATTTATGTTATCTACGACTACATTCTACGATAATCGTGTTCTTGAAATTGTTTTAGGAGTCTGCAATGTAATTGTAGGCTGGAATATAATCAATGTGTCTGCAATGTAGACGGTTAGGACGTTTAGACGGATGCGGTTAGAATTTTTTAGGTTGTTATTGGAACAAAGAACATACCGTTTTTTATACGACAGTAAGGTCTTGCGATACGAACAGAGAGTATCAAAATTTCAGTGTGTAATAGAAATTATAATTATATTGTAAGAAAAATTATTACGTGGTATAAGTGATAGTTTCGAAAAAGTCAACAGAGCCAACAATATTTTGTGGTATGATTTACAATTGTTTTTTATTTCTGGTCTCAATGTTTTTGCCCCGTTTGATTTATATTTTTGTATTTTAGTTATTACTTTATCATTTGTATATTCACCCCCAAAATGTCAAGACATTCGAGGAATATCAATTTATTAGACAAAATAAATAATATCGACGAGGATTGTTCGGAAGATGATCAAGAAGTTTACGATACTGATGATGAAAATGAAAAATTGAAAAACAGAAAAGAAAGAGATTCATAGTTAGTTCCGAAAGTGAAAATGAGGAAGAGATTGAAACTGCTATGGACGGAACTGTTTGGAAAAAAATAAATGAAGGGTCTAACAGTGGAAGAACATCGTTTTATAATATTTTCAAGGAAACATCAGGACCGACAGGATACACTAAACGAAATAAAGGGCAGAGCATTTTCAGCATTTTCCTACAAAAGCACGTTGTAGATTTACTCAATATATGCCCAACAAACCGGACAAATTTGGCATAAAATTCTGGCTGGCTTCCGATGTAACTAGTAAATATATAGTAAACGGCTTTCCATATTTGGGAAAAGATGAAGGGGGAGAATCATCAATCCCACCTGGAGAGTTCGTAACTTTGAAATTAGCAGAACCATATACGGGCCATGGGAGAAATATAACAGTTGACAATTTTTTTACAAGCGTGTCCTTAGCGAGTAAACTTCTATCAAAAAGAACTACTCTTGTTGGAACTATCCGGAGAAATAAAAGAGAGCTACCAAAATTAGCGAGACAGGCAAAGGATAGTATGACACGCTTCTCAACAATATTATACAAATCTCGAAATTTTATTCTTACAATTTATAAAGCTAAACCCAATCAAAAAGTATCGATACTTAGTTCAATGCATTTATCCGTTGAAATTGAAAAAAAGACACCCGTATACCAGAGACAGTTAGAGTTTATAATAGTACAAAATTCGGTGTAGATGTAACCGACCAAATGGCCAGAGAATATAGTGTAAAATCTAAATCTCAAAGATGGCCTTTACAGGTCTTTTTCAATATCTTAGATTTAGCCGGGATAAACTTTTAGATTTTATATAAAGAAGCGACGGGTGACGAAATATCGAGGCAAGGGTTTTTATTTCAGTTGGCAGAAGAACTTGGGACCGAATATCAGAAAGAGAAACAGATAAGCCAAGAATGCTCATCAAAAACAATAATAAACACAAACACTGCTTCTTCTGAGCGGAGATCTTGTCAAATAAGATATTGTAAAGTCAACAAAACAAACAAAAATTGTGTAAAATGTAAAAAATACGTATGTGGAAAATGTGCAATACAAAATGATGTAATTTGTAAAAAATGTGATGAAAATGCATAAAAGTAAATAAAACATACAACATCTAAAAACGGGGAACGAGTTTCTATTGTAGCATCAGAAAAATATTTTGTTTACTATCTACTTTACATATGGTTTTTTTGACGCGGTCATTTGACCGCTCATGGTAGAAATAGGTATACATGAAATGTCGGTAGCTTTAGTGTTAGATATTATTTGATGAACCGGTATTTATGTGCGTTTCGTGGGAACTGTCACTCTGAATTGAAAATGATTACGTCTGATGTTCTACTTGGTTTAGCATCCTTATCAATGATTTCGTGGTTTACGAGCATGCGCTCAGAGGATGCCTCCTACATGTGCGGGCGCCGTCGCGATCGGAAATGGTTATAGGAAAAGTGTTTGGGAATGTTCGACTTGAAAGTGAAGACATCAGATACGCTCGGAAAAAACATCGCTGGAGGGTTGCCCCAAAGGCGGGTAGTGCAGTTAAAACACGGAGAGTCGTGGTAATGTGTCTTGTGTTATACAGGTAACTCCAAGACGAGCGGGGAGAATGTACAGAAAGACGTGTTGGATTTTGGATCAAGCATTTCCGCCGACACATTTTCTTTATTAACCAGATCAGATATTACTTTGTCGTTGAAAAGAATTCTAGTGGATGCGGTAGAGAAGGAGCAAGAACTTTGGTATGTAGCCGCTGTTGATGTACAGCTATTTTGCGTCAAAACCTGGCATTGCATATAGTTCTAGACGTTTGTGATAAGAAGCCAAATAAAAGATTCCTCTCTGAACATAACTGCATCTTTGCACGTTTGATTTATCATTGGGGTTATCTGAGGTATTATTTTATTCCATATTTGGTGATAACTTCCAATTAAAGCGCTTGGAAAAGTTATTAAGTGCTACCCGGTTTGCTTTGTCGTATATGAAAATATCACGTTTTGGTTCTGACGAGGGACTGTGGCATAAGAAGTGGATGAAGTACGGCGGTCTGAATTTCCGAGCGATGCGCATATCTTTTTGTGAATACAAAGTAACAAAAAAATCTACAACCGGTGAAATTTTCGAATGTCTGTTGGATTGTTTATAAGCTGTGTTAAGAAGTTTTCCATTGCCATAACCTCTGCATTGTGTTCCTTCAAAGTTATATGGGTCGAATGGCGCAACCACTCTTTATCGTGGACATTGAAATCAACAGAAACTAAGATTTCGCTCTCACAGTAATTTTGTCGAGTAGAAGATATTGTGTTGGATAGGGTGTCAAGTTCATTACAGGAAACTACTCTGTCCGTATTTCGCTTTCTATAAACATACCCGTGTATGTCTGGATAGTAAACTTGAAGTAATAGGGAATATATAATAAGGTCTACTGATAATACCGAACTTTGAGTGATTTGGCGTCCTAGTAAGTGCAAATTACGTGGGTCACTCTTTTCACTTACCTGGGTCTCATATAGAGCGAATGTATAGGCCCAAAATTTGGGCGTGTGAGCGTATACCGTGGAAAACTTGTGGGTCGCTGGATAATTCATTCACAACATCCGATATGTGGACGATAATTAGGAATGTAACATCTTTGTGTCGCACTGAAATAGCAGTAAAACCAAATCTGTGATCGTAAGCCGAGCGAAAATTCCATACGCAAATGTCACCCTATAATTATTCATTCGTTTGCTTACACATGAAATTAAAATAAATCAACAACCGCAGTCAATTGATTCTAAGAACTCTTATATTAATTATTATTAAAACCCATTACAAGTATATAAGGAGAAGTGAAGAAAAATTGAAAAATAATTCTTGTGTAAATAAATTAGAAAGATGAGAAGAAAAAAGCGTGTACACAGCTGACCTAGATAAAGTGCCTAGAGAAGCGGTTAGGGCCATTAAAGCTTATCTCACCATGTAATGAAAGCGAGTCAATAGCACCATTTACTACTTTGATTACAAAGGAAACGCTAAGAACAAATCTACGTTTCTCGAGAGACGGTAAGGACAGCAGAAGCAACCTAAGTTCATAAGGAGGAAGAGAAGCAATCGGATCCCAACCCAAATTCCTACGGGCAAACAGCAAGAATTGCTTTTGAACAGGTTCAATTGAATCTACATAGCACTTATATGGAGGAGACCACACAACAAAATCATAGTCATGTATAGGTCTAACCAAACAAACATACAGCTTTTTAGTAATATGAGGATCATCAAGCTCTTTGGACCACCTCTTTATAAAACCAAGCGCGGACCTAGCTTTGCTTAACGAGAGCTCAATATGCAAGTTAAAACGTAATCTATGGTCAAATAGATTAGATTAGGCCTAAATCTGTGAACGTATCGAAGTTCTCCAACTTATGCGAATCAATGAAATACTGAATAATGAATGACTTTCTTATTGAGAAAGAAAGCTTCTTACATTTATTCAGATTTAGTTTCAGAAGATTCAAAGACCAACATGCAACCAAATTATTCAAGTCACTTTGAAGGTGATGTGTTTCTGCTTGGTCTGACTGGAATTAATCACCGATTGGAGATCATTGATGTATAAACTAAATAAAAATGGGACCTAAGTGGCTGCCTTGAGGTACGCCAGACGTCACGGGGAATTCATCCGAAGTGATCAAGTTAAGCAGAACGCTGAAGGATCTATTGTCCAGATAAGAGCTTGGGGTTTAAAGATAAGTAAGTTATGGTTAACCATATCAAACGCTTTGCTTAAATCAGTGTATATAACATCAGTGCGAAAGCCACTAGAAAAAGCCTTGAAAACATGGCAAGTAAACTCTAACAAGTTGGTGACTGTAGATCGTCCTTTCCGAAAGCCGTGCTGGTGCGGAAAAATATAAGAATTAATGGCAAACGTCAAATGCTGAGTCTCAACAAATTGTCTACTTCCACTCTTGTGGATAGGAATAAGGAAACTACTCTTCCAACACGAAGGGAAAACACCTAAATTCAAGGACAGGTTAAAAATCCTTGAGATCACACCAGATAACTCGACAGCGCAAGATTTAAGTACACATGATGGAATTCGACCAGTTTTAGGCGCACAACTATATGTTAGAGAGTTCAAGCCTTTAGAAATAACCAAATTAGGAGTTGAAACCAAGTTAGTTATAGGATATGGGTAGTTTGCGGATAAATCGGAATTGGCAGTCGAAAGGTTTCGACAGAAGTACACAGCGAACAGATTTGAGATTTCAAAATCATCCGAGGAATCAGAGTCATTAAAAGAAATATGCGAGGGATGTGTGGAAATTTTTCTTTTTGAGTTAATAAATTTAAAATAGTATTTAGAATTAGCGAACAGAGAGGATTTAATGAACTGAAGGTATCGGCAGTAATAATGGTGGTTGAGGGAGTTAAATCTATGCCTCGCCACCGATTAAGCGATGTAGTCGAGCGCAGAGCCACTTTTCGAATATTTTTTGAATAGCGTGTTTTTTCTATTCTTGTAATATTTAATTGTCTAATTAAAACACGGGGGACACCTGCTTCGAGGTCGGCACTGCTTGATCGGAACAGATGCAGCAGTAGCTAGATTTAATGTATTGTAGAACGAAGACAATATGCTTTGAATAATTCTGGTTGAGAAATCAAGCCTCATATGTGAAAGACGATGTTTTAGCAATACAATATTGATTTTATGAAAATCATAATATTTATTTGAAAAAGTTTGATTTGGATTAAAACACTTCAACGAATCATCATGCTTGTAATAAAAGGAAAGATAAGGATGATAAGAATCCTCAGGTAAATTAAAAGGTGGACAACGATTTACACTAATCTCAGCGAAATTGGCATAGCAGAGATCAAGCAGTCTACCATTACAATTAGGGATACTGTTGTATTGAACTAAATTATGATTAAATAATTCGTTAAAGAACACAACAGCCCTATCAGACGTTGAAGTAGGAATCAAAAAGTCAGAATTATCACTGTTACACCAAGTGACTTGAGGCAAGTTGAAGTCAACCAATGCAACGACCAAATCGGTGAGTCTAGACCGCTTGGCCATTTCACAAATGAGGGCCGCGTGTTTGTTGTAAATGGAGATATCAGAATTTGGGGTAATATAGGAGCAGGTTATAAAAAGCTGTTTATTAGGCCATTTCGCACGAATGGCGATAAATTCAACGTCAGGAGAAGTGGGAAATTCTATTGAATTGAACGGGACTGACGCAGATGTGGCAATTAATACACCACCACCAATACGATTAACTCGATCTTTTCTGAAGACTTGGAAAGAATTGTGAAAAAGTTCCGACGAAGTTAGCCAAGTTTCGGTGAACGCCAAACATAAAAACTCCGTGCTCACTGAATTTAGGAAAGTGTCACGTGTGTAGCTTCGCTGGCCGGTAGAGTGGTTTAATATTGTGAGGCTTAGCTTTCTGAGCCGCATGACAAAGAAAGAAAAAAAAAACACACAATAAGAGAAAAGGTTTTATGGCGGTAGCCTGTGGTTCGTCCGACTGGAGTGAGTCCGTCTGTATCCGTCCTATGTCCCCCTACGGTTCCCCGACCCGTGCATCCCCCCTACATCGCACTCCTGCTACCGCCGTGGCATGTTCGACCTTAGACGCTCATTTTGCTCACAGGAAACTCGGGACACAGAAAAAGGGAAAGGTAAATAGCTGACTAACGTGCGTTGTCTCTTCCACATGACGTCGTGCTCCCTTCTGTAGTGCTGACGGCCTCTGTGCTGGTCGCTGTTGATCTCTGGTGTTCGCTGTCGATGAGATGTGGCGTATATAAATTTTCAAACAGCATCGATGGCAAGCCACATGTAGGGAATTTTTATCTTGAGGCTATGCGCACAAAAATCACCACTTCAATCAATCATGTGAATCCAATAGGGTTCTTTTCTTCCTTTAATTTGAGCGAAAGTTTACCATTTTCTAAACGAAGTCATCTGATGTCACAAAAAACACACTTCCCAGCCTTAAAATGTTCTTCACCGTTCTTATTCTCTTTTTTTTTTTTTAAAGGTTTGATATAAAAGCAAAAAAGCAAAGTTATACAATTTTTCTAATTTATAATTTCGTTTTTTCTTTTGCAGTGCCGATACTGGTTAAGTTTTTTTTAATATTGTTTTGTTTTTACTCTTTCAATTGCTTTCAATTGTTTATTTTTTTGTTGCTTTCGATTTCTTCTAGGCTTGTTTATAAAATACAATGTTTGAATCTTTTTTGATAATTATTGGTTTTACGTATGTAAAAAAAATTTATGTCTAGAGTTTGACTTTTGCTAGTAAAGTTCTTTTCTTGATTAAATCTTCATATGTACGTATGTGCAACTGCAGACAATGAAAAGATTCCTTTGCTTTAGATTGAAATCGAAAAAAAAAATAGGGCGAGCCTTCGTTACATTAAATAGTACTTCTCCAACTTTTTTTTTGCTTCTCTTTCATTACAATTGCGTTATTTGCTCAATGCAGGCAAAGTAAAGAAAATAAACAACACACACACTTTAATATCACCCTTTTTTTATTTCAGAAGAAAACAAAGCAAAATAATTCAAAAAACTTCTCGTCTCATTTTTAAATTTCTCTAACTTAACTGATGCAGGCAGGTTGGCTGCCAATTTTGACTCATATAATAATGTTAATGTTTCTTTATACTAATTCTCTTTCTTTTTAAATATTTTAATAGTAACAATTTTCTTCTTAATGTATATTATTTCGCAAAAGCTATCGTAATAAGAAGTTCACGTAAGCTTAGTACAAAATTTCCATACTTTTATGTTATTTACAAAGATAAAAATATATCTTTGTTTCATATATAGATACATTTTCGTTTCATTTATTTTTACTTTTTTTTTTTTGTTTTCGTACGCATTCCGTCAATGATATTTTAAAAAAAACACGAATGCGATGCGCTTTGCTTGGTACATTCTACCAACACACTCAACTCTTCACTTCGTTATTGTTGAAAGCAATTTTATCGCTTAAGAAATAAAAACACACAATATGCTGACTTTCTACTGCTTTTTTCTAATTTTTTTGCCTTATATGGTTTTTTTCTTTTGAGATTTAATTATCAGTTCTCTATTGCAATTTAAAAAAACCTGCACAGGTGCAATTAAAATTGAAGGCAAGACAAAAAAAAAAATTGGTAAATCTATTTATTTATATTTTTTTTTATCTTTTACAAGTTGCTTTTGTTAAGAGAAATTTTTCAATTGCTTTTTCTTTATTCCTCTCTATTTTTCTTCTTCTTCGTTTTATGAACAAAATGGCTATTATAGAATTTTTCTTTTATATGCTTTTTCTTTTTTTGATATTCAGATTACAAAATTATAAAATTAATTATCGAAATGTGACAAGTACACGACTTTTACTATTATTATCAGATCCAGAATTTGGATGAATTTTTCTGTTAAATGTCACTCAATATAAAATTAGGATATTTTCCTTCTTTAAAGTGGAGAATTTTTTTCTTCTTTTGGTCCACAACGTAGACTTGGATTTCGCTCGTACGCGATTTTAAGACAAACGCTAACGAACAGTTCAAATTTTTTTTTTTTTTTTGAGATTTAATTATCAATTCTCTATTGCACTAAAAAAGATGAAAGGAATACACGCGTGCTTAACTATCAGTTATAGGATAAAAATTTGATGAAAGCCGTCCTGGGCATCGTTCTTTATATAATCACCAACCTTTTTTTTTTTATTTTTATTTTATAATCACTCCAACGATTTTATTTTGCTTTTTTTCTCTAGATAGATCGATATCATATTTCCAGGCCCTGCAGATTATTTATGATATTTATTTCATTCACTCATTCTCACAATTCTATTTAATGTCTGTCAGGGTAAGTTTTTTAAGCCAACTTAAAACTATCCCCTCGCATGATTTCTTCCTTTTTTCTTTTCTTTCTTTTTTTTTTTTTGCATTGCTACATAGCGGCTAGCCGCTACTCTTGCAAAGAAGGAAAGAACCGCAAAATCACGCGATTTTGCATAATGGGATGCAGTTACTGCAATGTCTTTGGCTGACACGGACCACCCGACACCCTACCCTGAGTTTATTCGCGGACGTTACAAAAGTAGAACGAATTTTTGAATCAAGGCACCTAACATTTTGATAAATGAGAGGTAATGGGCTTGAAGAAACATTTAGTTTTTTGAAGGCGACAAGACTATTGCTTTGGTATTACGGGGACGATCTCGAGGGATAAATTCCCTAATTAGGGATCTTACTGGCCATAGTCGTTTGTTTAACAACATATCAGTGTTTTTGGTGGGAACTAATATTTTAAAAGAGGAGATTGCCCTAGATTGAGAAGGAGCCATTTTGAAAATGCTAACGCGCTTTAAGTTGACTGATGGGATTTTCGCCGCCAGATAACTTTTTATGTTATCCACCGATATTTCTGGTGGGTAACGTCCCACACGTTACGCTACTAGTTATTATTTTTCTGGCTTGGGTCTCCGTGAAAAGTTTGTGAAAATCAATGTCTAGCTGCCTATAGTCAGGACATGACCATCTTAAGCTTTTAGAAAGATCAGTGATTGCGTCAGCAGCATGGCCGAGAATACCGGCATACTTTTCAAGACCAAAGCGCTCGCAGAGCCAACAAGAAACGAATCTATCCGCTTCCGGGCCTGTTTTTGCGCGACATGATGTATATAAGCACTCCATGTCAAGTCAACAAAAAGAAAGAAGTGAATTATTAGGACAAAAAAGAAGAAATTCATTAGAACCCACAACACTAAATTTATCTAGAAATTTAAGAAATTTAAGAAAACTTCTCCTTTACGTTGTCACTGTAACAAGAGAGCAAAAGAACAAGAGAAAGCAAAATCAAACCGGAAGCACGAAAAAAACAGAGAATAAAAATCAGAAAAATTATCTCTTACATTACACGTAAAATTTACACTAAATAAGCCAAGAGAAAAGTTGTTAACAGCAAAGGAGGAAAAAAAAAAACTCAAAAGAGATTTAATATTGCGAGGATAAGTGCTAATCGCAAGAACCAAAATGAAAATCACAAAATTATAATGTAATTAATGTAACTCTTACACTTTTACACCTTTAATACTTTTATATTTTCACAAATAATTAGCTTTAAACGCGTATAAAACGATAAGAAAAATTTAAACACTAGAACTATCAGAAGCGTACGGTGTCGCGCGCGTCAGTTGCCAGACTGAGTAACCAATACTTGAATATTTAAACAAATTAATTTAAATTATGTTGAAATGAAAACATTAAAAGCTATGTGATAGCGGATAAGCTTTTAAGATGTAAAACATAAGGGCCCGAAATAGGTATCTTAGGAGACTCTAGAGCCGGTCTCATCAAATATAAACAAGTAGGAACATTATTGTTGGACGCGGCCAATCACTAAATGGTCCACACGGCTTCACCTAATTAAATTTTTCATTTACTTTCATGATAAAACATCGAATATTTTACTTATTTAAGATAAACTTAAAAGGTTGATTATCCAATCACAATCGTTTGATGAGAAAATCTGCCTCGTGTTCAGGCTATGGGCTGGTTAACAGGAAGGCCAACATGGTTTTGGAAGGCTGTGGCCGTGGATGCTGCTCTGCGCGTTAGTTGGGTGTATGTCAGGTGGATATTGTTCCTCGTTCGCCCCCATGGCGCATCGAGGGTGTGTGTACGAACGCCGTACACTGTAGAAATGGCGAGTTTAGGAGACTTCTAGCGAGTCATAACACAATGTCCTTTGCTTGTCCAGTACCAGCGCGGGTAGCAGCTCTAAATTACAATTGCCTTGTTGATATTGAAGCATAACTTGCAACCGCAGCTATAATGTAATGTACAAGCTTGGTCAGTGTATTCGTGAGCTAGACAGTGTTTTTGGGCTGGTGCAGCAACCCTTGGATTCCATGGGCAATCTAAGGGGCTTGACAATGGAAATGCGGCCCTGTTTCGACACTAGTGGCCGTGCTTCTGTCGCTGTAAATGATGTAAATGTGGAGAAAACACTTGGCGCCACTGAAAAAGTGCGTATTTCTGGCTTACGGAACCAAATAACAAGTGGAGTGCTGTCCAGGTGGTGTATAGCTAGAAGAGTGAAAAGCGACATTGACATTGACATGGGGATCTTTAACTCATGCCGGAGGCTGCTACTGGTATTCTCGTGCAGTGGGAACAGGAATACATATTTGTTAAGAGAGGTATAGATACCCTTACTAAACGGGAAAGGTTGGAATAGACCTCCTTCTCCTAGTAAGAATATTATGACGATTTCCATTAAATAGTTCAATGCTTCTTCAGTTTCATTTGCATCTCCTATCCCATACCTACTTTCAGTTTATTTTGGGATTGATGTAAAGTCGGACCACAGACTTTTATTATTTGTTCTTCCCTTGTTTTGTTTTTTTTTATGTCTTATACTACTTACATCAGCATCCCCCGAAGCAATCTTCCAGTCTCGGTGGCTATGATTAGTCAAAATCGTCGGAAGAGCTTTTGCTCAGTGTGGAGCCGGATGCCGGCCGAGAGCCTTGCCCGTACAAAGACGAAGGATTTAGATAGTGCATCGCTCTCATCAGAGGGGAAGATACGTCCGTACCCACATCTCCATGCAGTACCTGCGTTAAATTTTAGGGCAGCTCAAAATTGTCTCTTTAGGAGAATTGGAGACCTAAGATACCGATGTATGCGCCTTTGCTGAGATTGCTAGTTCGGGAGCTGTGGATGGGTTCTCTAACCTGCATACATACGCATACATTCCTCTCCTATATATATTAAAATATATTTTTTTTCATTTTTTTTCTTTTATATTTTACACAGGATTTATTATACTAAAACGTATAAGAGTTATCGTTTAATTTATATAAATGTAATCACATACGTATGTATGGATGTATCTCTATAGGTAAGTGAATATGTATATGAATATACGTTTTTATATAATAAAAGCATATTGTTATACATGAATCGTTTAAGATAAATGCAATTATTACAAGTGTAGATGGCCACACTTAAATAGCTTTATTTTACTTAGCTACTTTCTAATTAGACTTCAGAGAGAACATCGAACCATGGCTAACCTAATAGAAAGGAAGTATCAAAATCAATTGGCATAAATTTAGCGGCACAACTCATTAAAAATAAGCGTTCTTCAATCATAAGGCGTTACTTCCAGCAAATAGAATCCTAAATATTAAATCATTTACGTGATAATCCCGATTAGTTTGCTACTGGTAACCTTTATCGCAGATAATTTGATGATTTTTTATTTATAAAAGCGTTATAAAGTACAGAAGGAACCGTATTTCGTTTTTGGAAAACTTTTACGACCGCTTAACATTTATGATTGTTGTTGTTCTTGTGCAGCTGCCAATATGTTCCTACAGTACAAAAATATTTCACATATATGTGTACTCTATACATAATTTGCTATATATATGTACTTTGTACATACTTTATGATCGTTTAGTGCTTTATTTGTTTTTTTTCACAATAAGTAAATTAATTTCTTTGGAATCTTACACCTTCTTCTTTTCTTTTGACGCACTTCAAAAGCGATTTTACTAATAACTCTGTTTTCCTTTTTAGTTAAGGAATTTCAGCAAATAAAAAAAAAAAAAACTTGCAAATACTGTATTTTCGCTGTTGTCTATTGATTTATTGAGTATCGATTATTCGCACTTCGTGTGCGGTCGCTTATAGCGGCGTTAAGCGGTCACGCCAGATATCTACGTAATATATCTAGAGATATTTGTAATCATTTATATTTAATAAGCGTAATGTAAACTTTTTTTCTTAAGTATTATAACCAATAAAATAGTATATAAGGTGAAATATGATGCAAATTTTTCGCATCATCATATTATTGCTCATCGATTTTTGTCGAGAAATATTGAAATATCTAATATTTTTTGATTCCTCCTGCTTCTTGACCAGGTCGTGTAGAAACTGCCATATACATAACTGCTCTTACGAAAGATTAATATTTCCTTTGATATACCTTCATCGCAAGTTACCTGAAAGCTGGTCTCCAATTGAGCTTCAGACGGCTTGCAATCCTTCATAACATAATGTTTCGATAGATAATAGATATACTGCCTCCGGCAATCTCATCAGCACTTTCCTTTCTTAAGAAATGGTGTAACTGATCCTTGTTTGTGACGTTGAATTGACTTGACAAGCTCCGCTTTATCTCAAAACTGTTGACTTATCAATACATACAATAATTATGTCATCAACATAAACAGCAATTAAAAAAAGTTTGTTTATCTTCGTTCCCTTGTAGGGGCAGAGAGTACGCTCTGTTTCAATGCATAACTGGCTTATGGAGTCGTAAAATGTTATTATGCGATTTCTTATACTTAAACTTCGGTGGCTGTTGCACGTACACCTTGTCATGAATATCACCATTCAAATAGGCTGTGCTGAGATTAATTTGGGAAAGAAATATTTTCTCCTCGACTCCCAGGCCAAGCAAATTATAGTTCAGTAGCGCACAACAAGGGAAAATACCCAGTGAATGTCGCCTCAAATCTTTCATTACAATCTTTGGCCACTAATCGAGTTTTATATATCTCAATGTAACCCTTAACGTTTCTTTTTATTGCATAGACGCACATTCACGGTAGTGACTTTTGACAATTAAGAGATCTACTGCGGGGCAAGTATTATTCTTGCAAAGAGTACGTCATGCAAAGCTTTACGCTATTTTCATTAGAGACAGTTTGCTCAACTCGTCAATAACGTTGCTCATGATTGCCTACAGTTGTTCTTTCGAACGCCGGGATTTTCCGTTATGAATTCTTGGTCTGTCTGTACCAATAACTTTTCGATGCGGTTCCTGGTCTGTAGCTGAATCTCTAGAAGCGTCATCAGCTGTGACCAAACTATCATCGAGGCCCTCAAATTCGCTTTGATTGTCTTCAGTATGGCCCTGTTGCAAATCATCACAAAATAACATTACTAGTTAATCTGCTCTCTAAGAGAATATTTATCGAAAAGAATATCGCTATGTTCCAGAGCAGTAGATTCAATAAGATTTAGCCATCGACTAGTATCTGGCGATTGTATGTTGACTGCCTTTGGCATCAGACTTTGATTTACCATCGTACTTGCCCAGAACAACTGCGTATGAACCAAAAGTTCTAAAAAGTTGCTCCTACGAAATTTTGGTTGGAGGCACCATCAATGATGGGGGCTTGAAATTTGGAGCACTGTATCTAACACCGAGTTGCTGTATGGCCGCTGTTTATTTTAAGGTGTCGACTTCACTTCGTAAGGTCGCAAACTGGCTTAACTTTCCACCCATTTTTCTTCTAAGGCTTCCACGTTCCCATTAAATTGACTTATTACTTTAGCAACTTTTTCTTCCAGCACATTAACTTTGCCTTCGAATTGCTGATACGTTTCGTCTGCATGTGTTCGCAGGATGCGTTGATTCTCCTGAATTTTCTCGTTTTTTTGATTCTATCTGTTGCATTTGTTGTTGCGTTTGTTGTTGCATTTTTTGTAAAAACTGCATAACGTTTGATATACTTGCACCATCTTCGTCTTTTGCTTCGCTGTGTTTTTCCCCTGCTGTAGCTGCATTTTCCATACCTACCACGTTATCGTTCTTCTGTTCTCTTTGGTCTTGTTCTGCAATTTCTTGTATAGTTGTGTAGCTTTGCTGCATCCGAAGCACGTACGTGCCTCTCGTCTCTCACCGGTTGCGCATGTATCTTCTTCTTCTTCTACAGTACTACCCGTCGGGTAGGCTCCATAAGAATCGCCGTAGAATTCAAATACGAAAGGACCATCTCCATCCTTCTCTAGTTGTTCCCTAAATCAGTGCTACAGCTTTTTTTTTATTACGCGCATCATCAGTTGCTGTTACGTTCCTTTCCTTAGCTCCTGTTTGAGCTGTTCCACTGTTAGATCGTATAATTTTACCATTTCTCTTAGTTTCCACGATCCCACTTCTGACACAAGTTGTTATAAAGTTCGCTTTTGTAAGATACAATCCGTATCTTCCGATTTTCGTAACAATATGACTTAAAAATTGCATTCACATACTCACCTCCATTACCCGAGCGAAGAGTTTTTATCTTATCACTTGTTTTCTGCCCCACTTGCGTCTTAAATATTTTGAGTTTTTCAAATACTTTGGTTTTTGATCGTATGAAAAAAACAAAGGTTCGCTTAATTTATCGTCGACAAATGTACAATCGCAAAAGTGCCGCACAAGTCGGAATAGGTAAACTCCAATAACTGCTTTATTTACGAATTTTGCAGATAATGCATGTTTTACAATTGGCCTCATCGTTTTACCTTGAAGAAGAAACGAGAAATCAAAGAAAGAAAAATACGAGCAAAAAAACAAACCACCTGTTAAAACATCACACTTATTTTATTATATGTTGCCGACTATGATTATCATCAAAAAATAAAAAAATGCACAATCTTTAATTTTTTATCATTGTTAGAAAAAAAAAAAATGTTAAAACGTGTTTAAGGGCTTAAATTTTTTACGTTCGATAGCTACAAAAGCTTTTACCAACGGAGCATTGCTAACAATTGCTGGCAGACATGAAACTAGCATGTAACTCAAGAGAGTACAAAACTTGTTCAAGCTTAATTTTATAATCCTTGCCGTCATTATTACGTCATCTTTTCCTATAGAACTAACGCGTCGTCCCGATTATTTGAAATGTTCGTAGAAATGCATAAATATATTGCGATTCTTGCACTTATGTGACGAAGGGCCACTGTCGATGTCTGCTGTTGTCTACTACCATTGTTTCTGTTAACGCAATACACACGCAAAAATAACAATTGTTTTTTCTGAACTAAAATATATTGGTGTGTCGATATCTGGGCTATTAATTTGTAAAACTTTAGTGTTTTAGTTTGTTTTCCTTCTTCTTCTGTTATTTAGCAAATTAAATTGGTAAAACTTTAGTTTTTTAGTTTGCTTTTCTTCTGTGTAGAAAAGGTCCAATGTGAATACAGATTTCTATGGTTGGGCCTTAGTAGAGTTGGGGTTAGATTTGGTACGTGATGTTATTATTTATTAATTTTAGTGATTAAAGATTTTTTTTTTTCATTTTGTATGTTATACGTTCGCCACTTTATTTTTTTTATAGTTTTTATTAAAATATGCATATCACTCGTCCGTCACATAGGATAGAACAACAGAGAAAGGAGTAAATTCCGATATGTAAATGTAATGTGGTATATGAGTATAAAAAGTTATGTGAAAGAATTGAAGCGTGTGAGAGCAAAAAAGTGTAAAAGAGAGTGCGTTCGTAAATTGACTGTAAACGCTTACATGTTTTCACGGCATGATTTAAAAAAAAAAAATTGCGATGGAAGATGTTAAATTGGGAAAACGCAAAGTGCCAAGAATGTTGTGGTTACGAAGCTCACATATACTTAATTTGCGAACTTTGTATTGGCTAAAAAAGTACATTCGGACACACAAACTGGATATGATTGGGAGATTCCAAGACTCCACATATGCATAAAGCGTTGTTGATTGTATTAATTTTGAGTAGTGATCATTACATCACGTGTGATTAATACACCATCAAATAATAAAGTTAATGAAAAATATTTGTAATATTTATATAAGTCTTCAAGGTTTTAAAAGTACGAGCCGCACCTTCTGTATAAAAAATCACGGATATAAAAGTATGTGATACATACTTCGCACACACAACAAAACTATGTAATCTGTTTATGTACGTAAGCACTAGTATATTAGCAGTGAACAAACTATGAATGTGAAAGTCAGTAATGTACTGTGAAATATGGTGAAACAGATCAAGTTGATAAGTATTTGAAAACAAAGCGTGGCTTTATTTTAATATAATTAAATAAATTCTGAGGAAATTACGATGACATGAATGTTAGCCGCGACATTTGTTTGAATGTATTTGAACATCGAATTTGGTAATTTGAGAGAGTAACTAAACCAGAGATTAGTTGTTGCAATGTGTTTGAACTTCGAATTTGGTAACTTGAGAGAGTAATTAAATGAGCGAAAATTGTTTGAAGGCATTTGAACCTTGAATTTGGTAGTGAAATTAACATCATTTACAACACCTCCTCCAAAAACACAACAGCAGCAAGAGAAACTTTAAAAGACGCTTATCATCACTCAGCAAGGGAAATTACCATGATATCTATTTATGTTTTTTTTTTTACATAATAACCTTACTTAAATAGTATTTATTGCCCCGTAAACGAAAAGATCTCATTACAAGTGCGAAATACTGGAAAGATATAACGAAACAAATTGTAAAACTCTAATATTTATTCAATGGCCGTTTTAGTAAAAGTTGAGCGAATTAAATGAATACTTTTTTTTGTTGGTTAATTATAAGATATTATTATTATTATTTTAATTTTAGACTAATGAATTGAATTCTTAGACTAAAAAAAGAGACATTGAGCACTAGATATAAGATATATAACGGAAAAGGTGTGAACATGGTTAATTACAAGATATATAACGGAAAAGGTATGAACATAGGAGCTGTTGAAAACATATAAATAGCTTAAGAAGAGCATAAGAATAGAATTGGAATAGATTAAGGATACCCTAAGAATACAATAGGAGCGGAATAGGAATAGAAATAGGAATAGAGATAGAGTAGAATAAGAATAGAACAAGGATAGAATAGGAATAGAGTAAGAGTTGGCTAAGAATAGGTTCAGGAAAATAGAAGTTACGCAGTCGAGTGGACACCTTCGTGGAGTGTAGACCCCTCAAGGTTTTCGATTGTTAAATAAGTAAGGCGGTGAAATAAATACAGAATAATAAATGTCCCTGTAAATATTAAATATTCTTGTGTTTTCCTGGCCGCTGAGCTGCCCCAGCCCCAGAGAATGGGCCGAAAGGACTCCACAATATATATACATATATTGTAATATATTTAAATTTTATATGTTAACTGTTACATCCTGGCAGGATCGCCATATAAAATATTTAGAGTTGGATCCGTACAAATATTTTATATATGTGTTGTTTAGCCCTAAGCTGCTCGACTTCAGAGCGCCAAGTCTGTCTGCTTCTTTTTATAAATGCCAATAATACTGGGCATGAAGCAGTCCCTAGTAAAATTTATATTAGGCGGATGGAACGCCTTTCAGTTTATTAGCGAATGAAACGCTTAATTGAATTGCTTTTGATACAATTTACGTTATTCAGATTTTAATGAGTTATTTATACATAAATTATTTGCTAAAATTATGCTTATATTGCTAAAGTTAATTGTTTTAATTGGGGACGCCTGTATTGCATTCCGAAATGCAACACTCAGCCAGTTGAAGTGTGTCATATTCTTTACTCTTCTTTTAGCAAAAAGCATTATGCTGAGTTTGCATGGCACGCTTCACAGTGGATATACCGATATGCGATCACACTACAATATATACGTATATATTAGTTTGGGGAAAAAGAAATCCATTATTTTTATATGAACTTCAGGACTTTATTTAACATGCTTCAGATTGTCCGATTTCGGTCAAATATGCACCGTTTTGTTGTATGATTTGTTGCCATTTCAAAGATAACTTCAAAATGCCTCTCTCATAGAAGTCCTGGTCTCTATTTCCACAAAACTCTAGTAGTCGATTTTCACAATCCTCCATAGATTCCAATTTTTTATCATTAAAGAAATTTTGCAATGCAAGAAAAAGGTGATAATCGCTTGGTGCCAAGTCCGGACTGTATGGCGGATGCATTAAAACTTCCCAACTAAGCTCTCGAAGTTTCTGGCGAGTCACTGTATATGTGTGTGGCCTAACTTTATCCTGGTGGAACACGACACCTCTCCTGTTGGCCAATTCTGGCCGTTTCTGGTCAATCGCTATCTTCAAACGGTCCAGTTGTTGACAGTAGAGATCAGAATTTAGCGTTTGGCCATATGGAAGCAACTCATAATAAATAATCCCCTTCCAGTCCCACCAAATGCATAGCAAAACCTTCCTGGCCGTTAGTCCTGGTTTGACCACCGTTTGAGGTGCTTCACCGCTCTTTGACCACGATCGTTTTCGCACAGGGTTATCGTATGTGATCCATTTCTCATCTCCAGTCACCATCCGTTTAAGAAATGGGTCTATCTCATTCCGTTTGGCCAAGGCTTCGCAGATGGAAATTCGATCCGTCATGTTTTTTTCTGTTAATTGGTGTGGCACCCAAACATCG
Source organism: Glossina fuscipes (assembly GCF_014805625.2). Taxonomy (NCBI): domain Eukaryota; kingdom Metazoa; phylum Arthropoda; class Insecta; order Diptera; family Glossinidae; genus Glossina; species Glossina fuscipes. Next base: position 16,169 of record NW_023998462.1, on the reverse strand, counting down.
AGCTTCTTTTTGAATCCAACTTTGTGTAAATGGTTTAAAACTGTTTTATGGTCCTGGGCGATGTTACGACTGCTAACATGCCGGTCAACTTCGATCATTTATCCGATTTTATCGACATATTCGACGACCGGCCTACCTGTGCGAGGTGCATCTTTAACATCAAAAATTCCTGAACGGAATCTACGAAAGCAAAATTGTACGTAATTGGCTGTTACAGTATCGGAACCATAAACACCATTCACAATTTTAGCCGCCTGGCTTGCATTTTCGCCTTTGTCAAAGAAAAACTGTAAAATGTACCGAATTTTCTCTTAGTTCACTTCCATTTTTAACATGCTGTAACTCACAACTGACTGCACCAAACAAAAAGCAGCAAAGAATTTTTTTTACTGCGAAATGTTACCTTTCCAACGAGCATTAATATGAAATTGTTTGATCGATACTTTACGAGAAATCTATCAGTGCAGCCATCTACCGAAAATATAATGGATTTATTTTTCCCCAAACTAATATATTGTAGTGACACCACTCAAAATTAAAGGTTCTTGTATTTAGTTGTTTATTTTAAAGTCTTTATTTATACCTTTGCTTATTAATTCTTGCTTCTATTCTAAGTTACTTCTGACCAAACTGAGGTATGGTCAGTATCTTATGTAATAAATAATTTAATGCTAATTTAAGCAATTAATACAATTAAAGTAGGTTATTACTAGAAGGATAACTTAAGCAAATAATATAATTAAAGTAGGTTATTACTAGAATTACGACTAATGTGGGTTACAACTAAATTAGGCTATCTTAACTAGGTTAGGTGTCACATTATATTAAAATGTAAACTTAGGGTAAATTGTAAATCACGGTAGAGTGCGACAGATCGATAATGCTTTCCTCTTGGGAAGAATGATCTTTAACAATAAATGATCATTCTTGGGTTTATCAATTATCGATGTTATTGACTCTACCGTAATCTTATAGTGTACGTATATTTTGTTTAGTGTTTTGTGTGGGGTTTTTATAAATATTTATATATATATAAAAATTGCTCGTTCAGTTTATATTTATATTTTGTTTGTGTAGGCGCCTTACACTTAGGTAATTCATGAAGCATCATGATGTAATTTTAACCTATTTTTGTGTGTTATTTGGGTTTTATTTTTATTGTCTATGATTTTAATATTATTATTATCTTTAATTTCTATGACCTTATACGGTGCTAAATACTTATTCTGTAACTTATGCCCTACTGCATTTCTTAGTAATGCTAGGTTGCCTACTTGGGGGGAAATTTCGGAAATTGTTAGTTTTCCTGTCGTAATTTATTTTTTGTTTTTCTTTTTCCTGATCTAATAGTAACCTAGCGCGCGCGTATGCTATGTCTAATCTATATTTAGTCCCTTTAGCGTAGTCGTCTATGTTATATAGTGGCTCAATGTTTTTCTTGTGATCTGTTAATTGTGTTGGTGGCCTTGCAAATACTAGTTCATAAGGACAGTAATTGTGTGTTGTGGAAGGTGTTGTGTTGAAACAATATTGGAAATATTTTATCCAAATATCCCAATCATTCAATTCAGGTGATATATATGAACGGATGTACTCATTCAACGTTCGGTGGTTGCGTTCCACCGTGCCGAGTGTCTGATGTTGGTGGGCTGTTAATGTTACATTGTCAATTTTAAGGTACTTACATAGATCGCTCATTAGTGCATTTTTGTATTCGGTTCCTTGATCCGTTACAAGTGTTTTCATGGGTCCGTAGTTTAGTGTGTAGTTCTCAAAGATTGCCTTTGCTACGGTTTCAGCACTTTTATCTGCAACCGGAATTGTCACCAAATATTTGGTAAGGTCGCAAATTAGTATTATCGCGTATTCATTACCCTTTTCTGTCCTTGGTAATGGGCCTATGGTGTCGACTACAACTGTGTCGAAAGCAGTTGCTGGTGTTGGGGTTATGGTCATAGGAGTTTGGTTATGTGTTGTGATTTTGGCTTTTTGGCAGAGCGAACATTCCTTGACATACTTGGCTATTGTTTTTGTCATTTGCGGCCAGTAATAGTACCTTCGTATTTTCCACAAGGTACGTGTGATTCCAGTGTGACCCCCTTCTATTGGAGTAGCGCTACTCTTATATTTTTCAACGTCTTATTGCCCATTATTTTAAATTGGTTCTGCGGTACGGATTCGAAAATCCACTCGATTGGTGACACTTTGAATTTTGACATTTTTATTATACTGGCTCCTGTTTCAAGCCTTTGGAAAAACTGGCCTAAGTCGAGTTTTCCATTGGTTTAAATGCCGTTTATTACGAATTTGGCAATTATTTTCCTCCCATGTTTCATGCAACATTTGTCGGGGTCAAATTTTAATTGCACAAATTTTCTTACGTCATTATTACTAATGACTTCATAGACTTTGGGCTCCGTTTTCTTATATTTCCTTAATTGTCGCTTTTCTGCGCAATTATCTCTCTGCCGCGTTGCAGATCTGGTTACTACTTTATATATATTGTTGTTTATGTCCTTGAGTTCTTTGATTGTTATGCGGGTTAGGGCGTCCGCTACCTGATTATCTTTCCCATTTTCCTATGTTTCCTTTTTTGTTTTTTGTTTTTTTTTTTTGTAGCACAAGGAATTTCATTATTTTCAAATATTAAGACCATGCATAATTTGATGTATTGACCTTTGGATGCTGAGGCTTGAACTGTCGCGTGTACCTTCTTTCTGAAATTTCTTCTTGGAAATCTACTGTCTCCACATCGTCCCCTGTTGGGAGAGGGTGGGCTTGTTCATAATATATCGACGTGAAGGATGATTGCCCTTTGCCGGGTCCTGGGATATTGGTTTCTTGCGGGGGAGGGGTCATGTGACTAGTGTACGTTCGGTGTCTCGTTGGCCTTTTTTGTATATTTTCTTTTCTTTTTTTTTGTTAGCCCCCCATAATAATGCAAAATTTGTAAAATAAGTAGAAAAGAATAGTTTTCTTTCGTCCTTTTTCTCAATACACGGAAATATTTAAAGTAATCTGCTTAATGTTTTTTCCTTTTTGTTTTGTCATGTTGTAGTGTTTATATTAACGACGTTTCTACGTGTGAGTTTTTATAAAATATAATCCTATTCTGACTCTTAAATTATTTAAAAGCACTGTTTTACATTTCAATTGTATTGGAATAATTAAAAAAGTATTAAAAATGAACTTTAAATTTGTTTATAAAAAGTTATATATATGCACTGTTAATTTATTATCCTTAAATAATAGTTATATTATAATATAATTAATTGTAACATATCTGCATCTCTGCTATATTTGCTAGAGTATACTTGCGGTTGATGTATTGTTGATCCCTCGTGGTTACTTTCGGCAGTTTTGGTTGTCTTCGGTTCCTTCTTCAATGCTGAATTGATCAGTTGCACTTTTTTTCACTTGCACCTCTATTTCAGTTCAGGATTTTTTTTTTTTTAAGGGTTAATACAATTTTCACAATATATATATATATATATATAGATTTTTTTTTAAAAATAGTTTTTTTTTTTTTATTTTTTGTTTTTACTCAGATCTTTATTGTTTTTTTTTTCACTATTAACTGGGCTAAATCCATACAGATAGTTTATACTAGTCCGTTAAATTCTTCTAGATTATTGGAGAACTCAAACTTTCCCCTTTTTTTTATGTCAAATTCATCTGAGGAATTTTAGTTACAACAGTAGAGTGAGTTGACGTTTATTTATTTGTTTTCTACACCAAAAAATCTTAGGACGCCATCGAAAAAAAAATTTTTCCACCGACGTCCTGTCACGGTCGCCATGTAGTGACATCACTCAAAATTAAAGGGTCTTGTATTTAGTTGTTAATTTTAAAGTAAATTGTAAATCACGGTAGAGTGCGACAGATCGATAATGCTACAATATTGCACTTTAATTTTCAGAAACTGATTAATCTGTGGACGTGAATGACGCCTACAGTAGCCCTATATTCTTAGTATTTTAACACACACAAAAAGCAGGTGTGTTTTTGGAAGCTGATGTTAAAAAGAAAAATTTCACTCTCAAACACTATGCATTCGTTATAGGTAAATTCATATATAAAATAAAAACACAAAATTCAAAAGTTCAGGTTTGCAGTGGAAAAAGCGAATGAAAATAAATGGGAAAGGTGAGTTAGCGTTTTCTGAATCTCCACTTTGGAATTTACGCAGTCGAATTAAATCGTTCTCTTCAAAGGACGGCAAGATCCAACAAATCCTCGAAACCTCTTCACCCAAGCTTATTGTAAAGGTTTTTATTTATTATTGGCTTTATAGAATTTGGTGTTGCAGTACACTGCTTCGGTTTTGACCCGAATCCGCTCGGCTGCAGAAGGCCAAGTCTATCCGTCTCATATAGTGCCAATAGAGCTCGGCAAGAGACGGTCTCTAATTTTATAGCTTAGGCGGATTCAACGCCTTTTGACCATTAGCGAATAAAACGCTCAATTTGAATTGCTTTGAAACAATTCAACTCAACTGCATTATTTATACTAAAATCTATAGGTGATTTTATGCTAACGTTATCAATTATTTTAATTAGGGCGCCTGGTATCGTATTGCATTTCGTAATGCAATACCCAGCCAGTTGAAGTGCGACAAAATTTTTGTTTTACTTTTTTGCTACAGAATTATGCAAATTCAGCATAATTCTGTCGAACTTCAAAGTGGATGCATACGACGGTATGCGATCACACTACACTTTACTTAATTTTTTGTTTAATAACAATATCTAACGACATTTTACTCACCTCTTTTTTTTTAATAGAATGGGTTAGGCTCGTTGACGATGAGAACAATATATACAGCAGAACGATGAGTTTCTATTATTTGTTGATCCTTTGCGCTTTGTCAATGACAGCGACAATACATGATGATGCGTGAAAAGATTGATGATTGTAAAATGGGTTTTTTCACAATCCCTTTTTCATCTCTCTGTTTTTAAAATAAAAATGCAGTGCGCAAGAATGTTAAGTGTTTGGGTAGTGGAGAAAGAGGACTTTGAAACGGAAACAAAGAAAAGTTAGGCAAGGGAATGCTTGTACATAATTCGGAAATAATAAGGAAATTCTGGTATATTGGTTTCCATTTTATCAATTTGCCACAAAGTGATAAAAGAAGAAAATTTGCTTTTCCGAAATAAAAGAACTAAACTCACTTTTATATACATACCCGAAAGTTAAACATAAGAAGCGCTTAGGAAGGGAAAAGAAAGATGGCGAATGGTGCAAGCATGTGTTGGTTAATCTCATTAAGTTGGGACTAAACATTTCAGAAACCTAAATATATTTTAGAGAAACAAAACAACAATTTGTAAATCTGGCTATTACAGACTTATGATAGATCTTTAAAAGAAAATTTTACAAAAAATGGACAGTTTTAAAAAGAAATTAAAAAAATATTTAAAGGAAAGTTTCACATTCACATTCATGTGATTTATATATCCAAAGAAATATTTCAAGTTCTTTGGCAGATTATCAGCTAAAGAAGCATTTGAAAAAAACTTTTAACTTGGTGTAAAACAGCAACAAAAAATGTAAAGCTTATTTTGGTCCGCTTATTTTTGCTTTTGTTATGAGTTTTATTATACATTGTAACGTTTCGAGAATTCCACCTATGCATGGATGTTCTTGGTTATTTTTACCTTTCTTTTTGTCAATTATTGTTTCGACCTCTTAGAGAAACCACGCACAAACCGGTGTGAAGAGGAATGCTCCTTTAACGCGTTATTGATTCTTTCGTGTTTTACACTCCTTCTTTTACATTAGCTTGTCAATTTTTTCCTTTCTTTTCTTTTTTTCTTACTTTTTTTTGGGGGCTTTGAGATTTTCTTGGCTTTTTATAAGGCACAGTTCTTAAAAATGTGCGAAAACATTGTTTTTCGGGTTTTTTTTTTATAAAGAAAATTAAAAAACTCTTATGTTGTTCGCTTGTTTAACATAAATAGCTATCTTTTCTTTAATTTCAATTAATCTCTTTTTACTTAAAGGTCTCTCGTACAACACCCGCAGCCGACCAACAATTTAGCTAAATCAATTTACACCTTTCTTTTTTAAAAGTTTTCTTCTTCTCATTTGCATTAATGAACTGCACATTCATCCTCCAATTTTTAATGGCCACAACCTAGCGATCGTAGATTCCAGCCCTCTGACGCGAACGTTAGTACTTCTTGATTTTCGTTCTTTTTCTTTTTGCACTTTTGTATAACTTCAAAATTCCTTGACCTTAGTGACCTTGTGCTTTTGTATGTGAACAATGAATAGCGTTCCAATTATTCCGGCTTTACTAAAATTATCAAAGCCTTTTTAGTTTGAAATTTTTTTTATATTTTTCCAATTTAGTTGAGTTTCTAGTATAAGTGGAATAAATAAAATAAATAAATAAACAAAAAAAAAAAAAAATAAATAACTATTCGGGATTTATTCTTTCTCTAATTCTTATAAATTTACTTTCATTATCATTCACTGAAATTATTTGCCTTGAAGTAGCGATAGCACGACAGGTATATTAATTTTATTCCAAAAAAATGTACAAGCAAAATTCTAATGAAAGCCGCATTTTCCCCTCTTTTTTTTTCTTTTCCTTTTTTTTTTTTTTCTTTCAAAGTTGCCAAAGTTTCTTTTTTTACGCGCCGCTTGTCGCTTTGCCAAAGTTGCCAAAGTTTACCTTTTCCTTTTTTTACCCCCACTTCAGTGTCTATTACAACATATTGCATAAGCATAGCTTTTTTAACGAAAAAAAGAAGAAATAATTAATAGTGGTGAAAAATTTTGCAAGCGTAGACAAATATAAGGTTTTTAAAATTTTGTTGAATATACATTCGAAAAACTATAAAATTTTGCAAAAATTATCGATCAATAGATTAGGACATAAGTTAAGGAATAATAAAATGTTTTATTCCGCGAGAATTTGCATTTTTCGCTATTGTCAGTGGAAATTTATTTTTGATCGGAAATGGGTAAATAAATGAAAATAAGAATCATATAAATTTGCAAGAGAAATTTAGCAAACTTGATTGGAGATTCGTTGTTAACAAAATAACAACAACCACAAAAGTGTACATTTAATTAACTTACACAGCAAATCTGAAATTGGAGGGAAATTTTGGCATTTATTATCATTGCACTATATACGGTTGGATGTCTTCGCAAATCCATCCGAAGGTTTTTCATATTTGTGGTGCTATTCTTTGTATTTATGTCTGTGTTGGAAGGTGTTTGACTATAAGCAATTGACCATAAAACAATATAAAAATAGTTACAACAATTAAAATATATTGTTTTTGCTTTCTAACGAATAAAAAAGTGAAAAAAATCTTCTTTTGCGCCGCCAGTGATTATTACATAATAAATAAACCTTTCCCCCTGGCTGTTCGAGAATTCTCACTATTACGCCAAGTGACTTGGGGCAAATTGAAGTCGCCCATTTGGGAAAGTAGAAGGAATTTTTGAATTTAGTCCCCTAACATTTTGATAAATAAGAGATAATGAGCCTGAAGGAACATTTAATTTTTTGGACTACTGCATTAGAATTACGGGGTCGATCACAAGGGATAAATTCCTTAATTAAGGATACAACCAGCTATAATGCTTTATTTAATAATATATCCATGTTTTCAGTCGGGATTAGAATCCTAAAAGACGGGATTGCTCTAGCTTGAAAATGCTAACACGCTTTAAATTGACAGATGGGACTTTCGCCAGATAACTTTTTATGTTATCCACAGATGTATCAGGTGCCAGTCTTGATACAAATATTGGCTTTATGGGAGAAACTGCCGTGAAGCAATTGTAATGATAAACTGCTTAATCTCTGCTTTGCCAATTTCCTTGAGATTAGTATAAATCGTTGTCCACCTTTTAGTTTACCTGAGGACCCTTATCATCAAGCAAAGTGTATTTGCTTTCATCACAAGCATGATGGTTCGTTGAATTGCTTTAATGTTCCAAATCCAACTTTTTCAATTAAATATTACGATTTTCATAAAATCAATATTGTAATGCTACAATTTTATACTTCACATATTATGTTTGATTTCTCAATTGGATGTACTTAAAGTTACTGTCATCCTTCTACAATATATTAAATCTAGCTATTTTTGCATCTGTTGCGATCAAGCAGTCCGCACCTCGAAACAGGTGTTCCCCGTAGTTTAATAACACAATTAAACATAACAAGACTAGAAAAAACACGCTGTTCAAAACATATTTGAAAAGTGGCTCTGCTTTCGACTATTTCGCTTATTCAGTCGCAAGGCGTAGATTTAACTCCCTTAACCACCAGTATTAATGCAGACACCTTCAGTTGATTAAAATCTCTCTGTTTGCTAATTCTAAATACTTTCTTAAATATGTTAACTCAAAAATAAAAATTTCCACACATCCCTCGCACATTTCTTTTAATGACTGATTCCTCGGATGATTTTGAAATCTCAAATGATTTGAATAATTTGGTAGCATGGTGGTCTTTCAATATTCTGAAGCTAAATCTAAATAAATGTAAGAAGCTTTCTCTCTCTTGCCCCCTATGAAAACAGATTGCATCTATCGTTCTTACCGTCTCTTGGGAAACGTTGATTTGTTCTTGGGGTTTCCTTCTTAATCAAAGTAATAAACTGACTCGCCCGCATTACTTGGTGAGGTAAGCGTTACGGTCCCTAACCGCTACTCTAGGCACTTTATCTTGATTGAGCTTAGTCAATGTAAATACAATTATGAGTTGTTTAACCCACTCAGCGTAGTTTGCAGAAACCCAAGTAACGTCTATCACTTATTCTCATTATCGGACTCTTCAAGGTCCATTAAAGCAACATTGCTTAATACGCGCGATTTATCTACGTCGTACTTAAACTAAATTTTAACCTTTATAAGTCATTATGATTCCAAAATTAATTGTTGGTAACTGTTATCGGTTGCCAAGCTCATGCATGTTTGCGATGGCTTAGGGGTTCATTTACAAATTTGGTCCTGGACTGGCTGTGGGTGTGACTCTATGCTATTTGTGTACATATTTTTTCTTTTTTTCCTTCTTATTTGTTTTATTATATTTATACTAGTTTTTTATATTAATTATTATAAGATTTACTCTAAGAGTCAATTGAACTCGACTGTCAATTTGTGTTAGTTGATTTTTATGTATAAGTAAATAAAGTAAATAACTTTTCTTAAATAGAGCCATATTGAAGGAAGATCAGTTTCACGTTGCATGATTGTGTCCAAGATACAGCCTTAAAGCAGCTAACCAAAACAGCTATATTTTTACTAGACAAACGAAGAAGCACTTTTTCTGTTAGCCGTTCTTTGCATTTGACAAATAATAAATTCTATGGGTTTGACATAGACTATACCTTGGCTGAATACAAATCAACCCCGTATGAACAAATGTGCCTTTATATAGTTAAAAAGCATAAGTTCTGCTGCGTTCTCCTCATGGTTTATTTAAGGTTGTTCAAAATCACTTTATTAATGATTCGCTTTTTCTCTTTACAATAACATTTATAACTTCTAAAATTTGTTTGTTTAATTTCGAAATATGCTTAATAAACAAAGTTGACAAAAAGAAAAATAGTTTGATACGTAGTACTTGATCGGAAGTGCTGACTTAAGGTTTGCTAATTTGAATAGGAGTATGTTTAATGACTATTGTGAGTTTGGTTGGGTTTATGTCAATTAATGGTACACGTTACTCCTCTCTCCTTCGAATAAAGTGATCGTCAGAGAGTCTTTCAAGGCTCTGTTGTCGGAACTTCATTATTAGTTTGCTTTATCCAAAATAGAAATAGCGTACTTTACGTTAATTTTTTGTTTAATGGTGATGGGATAATATGGAAAAAAGTAAAAATTTTATCGACTATTATTGAGACTTGTATGTTGTTTGCGTTGTTGTTAAATGCTCTTAGTGCTAGTAATCCGTTGAAGAGGAGAACTGTTTGGCATCTGGTGAAGCTCGGACGGGTTTCCGAGCTTAATATAAAACAGAAAAGTAAAAATAATTTTTAAGATTATCCTTCAAGGGTAAAAATAAGGTCTAACATAAACTAAGTTGAAATTAACTAAAATCAAATTACGAAGACAACCCAGCAGAGAATCAAACTAGCAAACAATAGTGAAACAAAAAGGATAGAGTGAGGAGAAAAATTGGTAAAGCCTAGAGCTAATAAAACTGCGAATAGTTCTTTCCTGTAAACTTGGTGAACTAAATTCCAAATCTGTATGTTATAATCCTACTGATAATTCGTTCGTCGCAGCAATTTAAGAAATCAGTTATTGTGTATTTTGTAATAAAAATGAA
>NW_023998462.1:3399-5853 GCF_014805625.2 Glossina fuscipes | reverse complement strand
AGTTATTGTGTATTTTGTAATAAAAATGAAGTACAAAAATTACTAAACTTGAAAATTGTAAACCAGGAAAAAAGCAGCAATTTAAGAAATCAGTTTGTTGAGTATTTTGTAATAAAAAATTAAGTACAGAAAGTACTAGACCTGAAAGTTTTAAACCAAGACATGTGCAGATCAAGCAAAATAAATTGAAATCGCGAACCAATATCAAACACGAATGTTTCAGTTTTAATTAAAGCAGAAGGCACAGAGAAAACAAAAGGGGAGTAAATTTCTCCATGTTGGTGTACTAAATTATTTACGTTGAAAAACATAAGCTAATCAAAGTTACGAGATTTCTTTCGCTCGCATCGATGGTGGCTGCTTGATCGTGTGTTAGTGTTTGGCATGAATAAGTAAGCCCCAGTTCCCTTTCGTACGGTGCGAGGATTGGAGGCAGGCAGCATCCCCTTTGCTGGGAACAGGGACCGCCGAAGGAAACAGTCACCACCGCAGGCTCGACACCAGCACCAGCAGTATCAGGTATCTTCATTCATATAATCTTTTTGTTGTTTTGCTCACGATGAGTGGTTAAGCGCTACAGCTGCCACCGCTGTAGCTGAAAGGAGAAAGGGGGTGTGCATATGTAGGGCCGACGCCAGACGACGACCAACTGACTTACAGTGGACAGACAGACGGCAGACAACCGACGGGACTTTTCTTTTTATTTTATTTTTATTTCTTTGTCAGAAAGAGACAAATACTCAGCCGGCAATGAAAGTAAAGAGTCTCATGACAAAGTGGCGCCCAACGTGGGGCCCACACACTGCAAGGTGTATAAAGTTTTTTCAATTTTTGATTAAAGTTGGCCGCCAGCTATAACACATGACAAAGTGGCGCCCAACGAGAAGTGACCTCATAAAAAATCTTGTACTAATTTGTGAATTAATTAAAGAAAATTTGTTTTTAAAGAAAAAAAAATTAATTAAAGAAAAGAAGGGAAATTTTTTCCTTTTGATTAAAGTTGGTCGCCATGTATATCATGACAAAGTGGCGCCCAACGCAATAGTTAACCCAAGTATAAAGTTTAAAATAATTAAAAAAAATTTGTAAAAGTAATTAAAGAAAAAAAGGGAGAATTTTCTTCTTTTAGTGGTTAAATTTGGCAGCTATAACATGAGAAAGTAGTGCCCAACAAAACTACCCTATTATTTTTAAATAAAATTTTTTTGTTGTTCCTTTCCTTGATTTGTTTAATTACTCTATACCAGCATTTCAGGTTGTCTGTCTGAAGTTACAAATGCAGTTCACAAGAAAACAGTGAACAGTGAAAGTTTGATTTCAATTTTTGATTCTAATTTTTAATTTCACCTTGTCATCTCAAATGTTAACCAATTTCAACACATATATATATATATATATATACAGCTCCTTAGCTGCGAGGTATTTCAATGTGTACAAAAAACATCCAGGTTATGGTTTACTATTTTTTTTTTATGATCCTCTTAAGATTTCTAAATTACAACTTGGAATAGAAATGTTAACGCCTTTCAAAGCTATGTGTCTGTTCTCCTTTTAATAACCGAACCTGCTAAGTTTGTCTGATGAGAAAGTTTTTTATTTCATGAATATTTACAAAGAATCTAGAACTAATACCATATACTCAGTAGTAGGGACTCGCAAGTAAAGAGTTGGAGCTATATCGATAAGAGGCATACGATGCGCTCTGCAATTGTCTTATTGTGACAAACAACCCAGCCGAGAATCAATTAAAGTAATTTTGAAAGTAGATGATTTTTTTTGTTTGCTATAGGGTTGAGTAGATTGATGGATGGGGGGGTGAATGGCCCTCTCAGAATAAATTGTTTATTTTTTCCCAACGCGAAATATATATAACGATAATAGTGTAACGCAAACGTAATAGTACAGAGTCAATATAAATTCAACTTATGTTACAAATAAATCTATTTCCTCGCGTGATAGATTCAATTGGTTGCTTTAAAGCAAGGTGGCTTCGCTACACAAAGTGGCGCCTGGCATCAGGTCAACTTTATTTCGTTGAATTTTATTGAAGGAACGGGAGGATTTGCTAGATTTCCTTTTTAGTAATTGTATTGGGTAATGTTTACAAAAAAGATATATATAAAAAAAAAAAAAAGAAAAAAAAAGTAATAATGATAATAATAAATAGAAAATATAAAGGGGGGTTCGCCAAACTGTTATCGCAGTTCTGTAGCTCCGGCGTGGATCTGTTGGGCAGGGCGGCAATATAAAGGGGGGGTTCGCCAAACTGTTATCGCAGTTCTGTCGCTCCGGCGTGGATCTGTTGGGCAGGGCGGCAATATAAAGAGGGGGGTTTGCCAAACTGTTATCGCAGTTCTGTCGCCCCGGCGTGGATCTGTTGGGCAGGGCGGCAATATAAAGAGGGGGATTCGCCAAACTGTTATCGCAGTTCTGTCGCTCCGGCGTGGATCTGTT
>NW_023998462.1:992-3389 GCF_014805625.2 Glossina fuscipes | reverse complement strand
GCGGCAATAGAAAGGGGGGTTCTTGAGCGGTACGCCCACCAAATCGTGCATGTAAAACACGATAGGGGTCGACTGTTCAGGAGGGAAGAGAAGTCATTTGTTGTGGGGTCCATGAAAAGTAATCGGGGGGGAAACGGAACCTCAAAAAAAAAACAAGTCCCCAGAGGCTTTTCTTAATTTATAACCGTTGTTATTAATATATTTATTTATAACCACTATTTTATAAGTAATATCATTTCAGTATATAAATTTATACCAAGTCACTCATATACAAGTAAAGACAAAAAAAAAAAAGGAAAAGAAATATTCTTAAGCATTGATTGTAAACGAAAAGATATAAAGAAAAGAAAGAAACATTTGCACAATAGGATAAGCATACAGAAAACTAACAACGAATGCTGTAAGCGCTTTGCTTGTTTTGATTCTTTCTTGTCTTGGTGGTCAGTTTTGCCACATTAATTGCTTCTTTGTTTCTACTGATTGTTCTGCTTCTGTTTCTTTTGTCGATTGTACTAAGTTGCAACTACGAGATCGGATTGTTGAGTTAAGAAAGGGGGGGTAAATTGGTAGTTTTTCTTCGAATTTTTTCGCCTAGTCCTAGCGGTTCTAGGGTATTGTCTTCGGGGAGTTTTGCAAAGGTGTACGGTTTTACCTGTTGTACGATAGCAGTAGGGCTAGAAAACGTAGCAATCGGGGGTCTAACCTGGTATGAACCCAAGTTTCAATCCCACCCACGCTTCGCAAACGGTAGACGAGTCCCTGGCGACCCGATTAGATCCAGTATTCCAGCGATTCCAGTTCGGAGGAAACTACACCACAGTAGAGTATCCTGCAGATAGCAGTGCAGTATCACTTTTTAACAGCCTCAGCAGAAAGCTGAACCACCTTTTCAAAATGTCAGACAACGAAACTACAGACATCACTCACAACGCCAGTGGCAACATCGCAGGTGATGGTCGCAGCGGCCACCACCAACCAGGCCCAGCAGGAGAAACAGCTAGCTCGGATCTAGACCTAGCAAGCATGCTGAAGCAACAACACGAAATGCTCCTAAGCTGTATCCAAGAAATTAGCCACCTAAAGCAAGAGAAGTCCGCAGCAACGCAGCGAACCCAACTACGAGACAGCGAAGGGACGCAAAATTTTATAATAGCAGCATCGACTTCAACACCCCAACAGCAAATGCCACCCCAGTCAGTAGCGCAGCCTAGCGGCAGCCACCACCGCGATCAGCAGACAGGACAACAACGGCCCAGTGATGAAAACGCCCGGAGGCGAAACATAGATCTCAATCGCTACCACGTTAAATTCGACGGCTCCGGTAAGGGTCTTACGGTCGAGAGCTTTGTGTTCCGAGTGGAACGGCTCAGGCAGCAGCACCAGATAAGCCATGAGGAATTATTTGCCGAGTTTCACTGTCTAGTGACCGGTCAGGCCAGCAAATGGTATTGGCAGCTGCTCGAAGATCGAGAAGGAGACGTCACTTTCGACTATTTCGCGCTAAAAGCTGAGCTCCTCAATCAGTTCAAGACCGCAGACTCTGATTACGAGTTGATTAGAGAAATCATGGAGCGAAAGCAGCAGCACGCGGAGAGCTTCTAGGATTACTATGCGGAGATACACGACCTAACATTCCGCCTACGCAGAAAGATCCCTGAATTGGAGATGATAAAGATAATGAAGTCCAACGTTAAGCCCAGTCTGGCAACACTGATCTTCGCCACCAAAGTAGAAAGCGTTGGCGAGTTCAAGGCCGAATGTAAGAGGGCAGAAAAGCTGTTGAGAGAAAGTAGAGGCAGGTCGAAACACGTAAGCGAGATCGGTCAGGGAGGTGAAAATGGTGACGGAGCTCATCGCGAAGCAGTTGAAGCTCTAGCGCCGCGGCATGGTCCAAACAGCGACAGGCAACGCGAAAACGGCGGGGCTATGAAACACGAAAAGAGATGGATCAACACAGGCAAAACAAGTAACCATCCGAACGAGCGGCACCACATGCAACCCACGTGCAGGCCAGCCAAAACAAGAGGCAACAGCAGCAATAGTAACACACCAGCACCATACCGCCACACCAGCACCAGCGAACGCAGTGAGGACAGCGCAGAGCATGGCCTTCTGCCAGTCACCCTTCCATCTGATGACATGCTATGTGTGCGGTATGCCGGGAGATTATTTCCTAAGAAATCCAGCGGAAGGCACCAGAGAAAATCGATGCAGGTGTCCCTTCCACAACATGGTCTGTTTCGTATGCGGCAGGAATGAGAGCTACTGCGCTCTACCCGCATCGGAAAACACCAGGCTGGCGAGGCAAGCCGGGAACCCCTGCCAGACGAGACGTCACCCGGAACAGCAGCAATAACAGCAACAACAACATCAGCAGCAACAATAACAGCAACAACA
>NW_023998462.1:0-982 GCF_014805625.2 Glossina fuscipes | reverse complement strand
CAGCAGCAACAATAACAGCAACAACAACATCAGCAGCAACAATAACAATAGCAATCACAGCACCCGGACCAACAACAGCAACAGCGACAACAATAGCAATAACAACACCACCAACAACAGCAACAGCGACAACAATAGCAACAACAGCACCAACCATAACAACAAGAACAACACCAACCTCAGCAGTGACAATATTGACGCGAGCAGCAACAGGCGCAACTATAACACCAGCAACGGATCAAGACATCCCCGAGTACAGAAGCTTAGCACAGAGGATCGCGGACTACCAGCAGAAGCGACACGAGATATTCAGCGCAGAAATTTATAGAAGGCGAGCGCTCACTAGAAGACATGGGAAGATTCTGATCTTACGCCAAAGGAGGAAGGCGTACAGGAGGTTCCATCAAAAGGAGATCCCAGCGATTGTCTCCCTAGAGCACGATGACAGGATGTTTGCTCGGACCAAGGTCGACAACACCGAAGTAACCGCTCTTCTGGACACAGGAGCCAGCGTGAGTTGTTGTGGGGCCGGAGCAACGAGATTCCTCGAGAATCGAAGACATCGAGTCATTAGGCTGCAAAATCGACACGTAAAAACAGCGGATGGAAACAAGACGTCAGTGACGGGACTCATTACCTTACCCGTCGAGTGGGAGGGCGAGACCAGGAGTATTGAATTCTATATAGTACCAGAGTTGCGGCAGCCATTTTATTTCGGCATCGACTTCTGGAAAGCTTTTTGCTTATCTGTCGCCACCAACGCAGACACTATTAATTCTCCGAGTAAATGCCAAGTTTTAGACGCCATAAGCCAAGGAAACGATAACTCCAAGAGCTACCGAAACTCATCAGTTCAGCTGACTGATGTAAAGCAAAACTCTCTAGGTGAAGGTAAGGAAACATTACCACACAACACACGCGAAAAGTTCAGCGGATCTATTGAAATCACCTCGTCAACGTCACCTTTACGTAATCGGCGTCA
>NW_024006271.1:0-3543 GCF_014805625.2 Glossina fuscipes | reverse complement strand
CAACAATTACTTGAACTGATTGCTATTCGTTGTTTTGTTTTTAAATTTTTTAAAGGGAAATATTTTTATAATTAATCAATAAAAGTTTGGTTTTAATAGAGAACATACATTTTAGTTAAGTATGCAAAACAAAATCTTGCAAGAATTTAATTGTATGAAATCTTAAAGGAAATCTTTGAAGGTCTGCATTTATGTTAACAGAAATTGAGTAACAGAGAAAATGACATCCGATGGTGACCGAACCTTTTATACGCATCAACCATCATGATCCTAAAAAAAAAAAAGAAAAAAACTAAATTTTTATAAATCATGACATTGGGTGGGTTTTTCCCTTTTCAGAATAAATGTGGAAATCTATATGGTGCTTTTGTTGTAGCCTCTGAGTTTCTGTGGTAAGTAAAAAGCACGGAAATGACAGGTGTACACAGCTTTTATTATATAGACGTGCTGTTGTTGTAGGTGCGTTCTTTAAAAAGTTTGGATGACTGTAAAATTCTTTTGCAAAGTGGTAAGCGATATCTCTACTTTTGCAAAAGAGAGAATGTTAACCACTATCCACTTGCGCAGACGGGCACGCAGACAGACGGACATGTTTAGGTGCACTACGAATTTGTAACTGACCATATACTTTATGAAATTCTTGAACCTTGCTTCTGCAGGTATTCGAAAAAAAGAACTTATGGTACCCTATAAAAATGAGTTTACGTGTCAAATATTTTCCATTTTTGTAGAGTTACCGCAGCATTACGTATAGAATATACGTATAGAATATACGTAATGCTGCTAGAGCTCTTTTATAAACTTTCATAGACGTTGTTTTCTAGATTATTTCTTTATTCAGCGTTTATGAACGATGTTTTTTTTTCGCTGTATAACGATTTTTGTTTACGCCATAAGCCACTTTCTTATTTTTTAGGTCGGACGGTAATAATAGGTGCTTTTGTTTCTTAATCTGCGCTAACTTCAATGGGATCGTATTTCGAAAAAAAAAAAATTGCTGCGGTAACGGTGGATAGGCTTGAAATATTTTCGGGGAAGCAGTCATTTAAAATAATTGCTAGCCCGCCTAGTGCAAAACCTCAGGTTTGGTGTGGAAAATTACACACAATTGCCCAAAAAATGGCTAAAATACATACGTACAGCATAGACTTAGAAAAGTAACATCAATTTTTTGTTAGTGAATAAATGGAAATGGTAGAAATTAGAGAGCATAATTGTCCTAAAAATTTGACAATAAATAGATAGAAAAATTATAAATAGAAAAATTCTTCTAAAATAAGGCACATCGCTACATAAAAGCATGGCCACATTAAAACATCACAGTAAGCACAGTCGGATCAAAAACGGAAACTTTTTTCGCTTAAGCGTCTAGAAAGCAAATGCACGAACAAACGCACATAAGTGCTTCCTCTTTAGCACGAATACACTCACGCACAGGTCTATTCAAGACGTCATAGTACAGCACGCACGTCTTCATAGTGTAGGCTTACGCACACTTGTCGCACAAATTTCAGTAAATGTTCTCTCTTCAGATCTCTATTCTTTGTCTTACGGTTTTTAATATCGTTTAATATCGTTTGTTTATATCGGACGCCTTAGGCTACGATTTAATAATTTTGCTGTGCAAATGTTGGTAGTAAAATATCCTGTCTTATATATATAATGTTTTTGCCTTACGCACTGCATTTAACGGAAATTTTTGTTAATCGTCTGCTTCATAAGGCGCCTTTATTTTATGATCCTAACATGTAAATCCTCTAAACATAATAATACAAAATTTGAAATGAAAATTAGCTGCTATAGATTTCGACCATACAAAACCCCTTAATAAAGTTAGGCGTAATGTTGGCATATAATTGGTATGTGATTTAGTTGTTTGTATAATGTGGGTTATTAAAAAAAGAGGCAATCAAATGTTAAGCTTGTCCCTTATTTTAGCTTTATTTTTTCAAAAAAAATCATGGCAGAGAAAGTGTGATGAAATTCACATGTAATACAAAGAAGAAATCTTATTAAGTTTCGTCGTCGAAGCGAAAGAAAATTAATCAAAAAAAGTTTATAATTAGTATCCCGATTTACATTCCAGTCAACAGAAAAGTAAAATTAAAGTAAATAACGGATTAAATGTATTTTATGAGTGGACTATAGCTATTAAGCATATAATAAAGCAAGAATTCTAATCTGTTTATGAAATATTTAAATAAGCCTAATAGCGATCAAAATCAACTTCTAAACAAACATATGGTACTAAGGGAATTGAGGGCATTAGTGCAACGGAAGAAGTGAAAAATATCATCAAAATAACATGTTTTTTCAAAGATCATACAATAAAAAGGATAGGTAAACTTAAACTCACAAGGGGGAATATTTTACAAATGAACTTATTACAAGAAGATTGATTATGTGTGAGTGAACATACGAGCCGTTTATTTTGAAAACGGCACTTTGTTTTTAAATCGAGATATTTAGGTATTTGCGTTTTTTGTTCGAGTCATGTTTATAAATATTGATGCCAACTTTCGAGAAGATTTAGTAGTACTTTTTATTATTTGCGAACGTCTTTATTTTTCTCTGTCTGAATAATTTCATATAGCCATCGAAAAATCACCATTTTTCAATGCGGAATGTGGCTTATGCGGCCCATATATACAAATAAATTGCATTACACATCTAAAAATATAATTTCCCAATATTCTCGAGACAATATACAAATCTTTGTGTGATATTTACATTTCAATTTTAATTAAATGAATTTTGTAAATTATTGTTATTTTAGCCAAAAAAAAGTTGTCAAAGCAAAAGTTTTAATAATCAGAAAAGTATAAAATTAGGTTTCCTAACTTTTTAACTTCTTTAGCATAGATTGTAATACTTTTTTAGATCTTGTCTTTATGTTCCTTTCTTTTTTTTATGGTATGCTTTGTACTTTAAGTTGCTCGAAGAGTTTTCTTCTGTACTAGTCTTTGTAGGGTTGGTAAAAACGTAAAAGTTTCATATCAGCCGATAAGCAACAAATGTAAAGGAATTTTTTTTTTATGTTGCCTTATTCCTATTCTCGGAATGGGATGTCGACTTCTCAAATTTGTTAGACAACTATGCGAATTAGCGAAATCTATGATTTTCTACGCGTGCACGTATATAAAGCAGATACCTGCGAGGAGGAAGCAATGAAAATGGTTTATTTTGATTTACAAATTATTTATCTAATTTTTGTTTATTTTGTATTCATCTAAATTTTTTTAACGTTGTATGATTTAAAATTGTGGCTTGTACTCCATATTATTCTACAAGGAATGAAAAACAAGCAGTGAAGCCGATTTAATTTCAATTGAATATATGTTTGTCTTTTTTTTTTTTTTGGTATGTTGAACAGAGATGGACTAACTGTATGTTTGTCAAATCAAAGCTTCTAAGCAATTTTTTTTTTATATTATTCTTTTTATTGTTCGTTCACATGTGTATCTTTATTGTTTACAATTTTGTTGATTTCTTAATTTTTACTTCTCCCATCATGTGTTTGTGTTTACATTTACATCGATTTCG
>NW_024006270.1:0-1125 GCF_014805625.2 Glossina fuscipes | reverse complement strand
GTCGGTCAGTCAGTCAGTCAGTCCGTCTGTCGGCCTGTCATATATTCACTCAGTAAGTCGGCCTCCCAATGCCGGCCTGTCAGTCTCTCTGTCAACCAGTCAGTCAGTCTGTCTGTCAGTCAGTCAGTCAGTCAGTCTGTCTGTCGGTCTGTCATATATTCACTCAGTAAGTCAGTCTGTTAATCTGTCTGCAAGTCAGTCAGTCAGTCGGTCAGTCAGTCTGCCTGTCTGTTTGCAAGTCAGTCAGTCATTTAGTATGTCTGTCTGTCTGTCTGCTAGTCAGTCAGTCATTCAATCTGCCTGCCTGTTTGAAAATCAGTCAGTCAGTCAATCTGCCTGTTTGTTTGCAAGCCAACCAGTCAGTCCGTCTGTCAGCCTGTCTGCCGGTCTGTCATATATTCACTCAGTAAGTCAGTCCGTCAAACTGTCTGCAAGTCAGTCAGTCAGTCAGTTTGCCTGTCTGTTTTCAAGTCAGTCAGTCAGTCAGTCTGTCTGTCTGTCTGCAAGTCAGTCAGTCATTCAATCTGCCTGCCTGTTTTCAAGTCAGTCAGTCAGTCAGTCTGTCTGTCAGTCTGTCTGTCTGTCTCTAAGGCAGTCAGTCTGTCAGTCAGTCTGTCTGTCGGGCTGTCATATATTCACTCAGTAAGTCAGTCTGTCAATCTGTCTGCAAGTCAGTCAGTCAGTCTGCCTGCCTGTTTGCAAGTCAGTCAGTCCGTCAGTCTGTCTGCCAGTCTGTGTGTCGGTCTGCAAGACAGCCAGTCAATCAGAGTCTGTCGATCTATCAGTCTGTCTGTCAGTATGTCCGTCAGACTGTCTGTCGGGCTGTCTTTTATTCAGTCAGCCAGTCAGTCAGTCTGTCCGTCGGGCAGTTATTTATTCAGTCAATCATTCTTTCAGTCTGCCTGCAAGTCAGTCAGTCGGTCAGTCAGTCAGTCAGTCTGTCAGTGTGTCAGTCTCTCTGTCTGTCTGCAAGTCAGTCAGTCAGTCAGTAAGTCAGTCTGGCTGTTTGTCAGTTAGTCTGTCTATCAGTCTGTCTGTCTGTCTGCAAGACAGTCAGTCAGTCAGTGTCTGTCGGTCTGTCAGTCTGTCTGTCAGTCAGTCAGTCAATATGTCTGTCACTCAATC
>NW_024006269.1:0-1700 GCF_014805625.2 Glossina fuscipes | reverse complement strand
TCTGTCTGTCTCCAAGCCATTCAGCCACTCTATCTGTCGTTCTGTCAGTCTGTATCTCAATCTGTCTGTCGGGCTGTCATTTATTCAGTCAGTCATTCAGACTGTCTGTCTGTCTGCAAGTCATTCAGCCAGTCAGCCTGTCTTCCGGTCTGCCAGTCTCTCTGTCAGTCTGTCCGTCGGGCTGTCTTTTATTTAGTCAGTTAGTTAGTCTGCCAGTCTGTCTGCAAGTAAGTCAATCAGTCATTCAGGCATTCATTTTGACAGTCTGTCTGCAAGCCTGTCCGTCTGCTAGTCTGTCTGTCAGTCTGTCTCTCGCGCTGTCTTTTACTCAGTCAGTCATTCAGTCTGTCAGTCTGTCTGCTTGTAAGCCAGTCAGTCAGTCAGTCTGTCTTTCAGTCTGCCTGTCGGGCTGTCATATCTTCAGTCAGTCATTCATTCTGTCACTCTGTCTGCAAGTCTGTCCGTCTGTCAGTCTGTCCTTCAGTCTCTCTGTCGGGCTGTCATTTATTCAGTCAGTCATTTAATCTGTCTGTCTGTCTACAAGTCAGTCAGTCAGTCAGTCTGTCTGTCAGTCCGTTTATCGGTCTGCCATTTACTCAGTCTGTCAGGCAGTCACTCAGTCTGTCTGCCTCTCACTCTGTCTGTCTGTCTGCAAGTCGTTCTTTCTGTCTGTCAGTCAGTTTTTCTGTCTGTCTGCAGCCGGTCAGTCAGTTCATCTTTCTTTCTGCATGTTTGTCTGCCTGTCTGCCTGTCACTCTGCCTGTCCGTCTGTCTGTCTGTCTGTTAGTCAGTCTGTCTGTCATTATGTCAGTCTGTCTGCCCTCTGTCACCCAGTCTGCCTGTCAGCCTATCTGAGAGTCAGGAAATCAGTCTTTGTGTATATCTGTCTGCAAAACAGTCAGTCAGTCAATCAGTCAACCAGTCTGCCTACTGTTTGCAAGCCAGTCAGTCAGTTAGTCAGTCTGTCTGTCGGGCAGTCATTTATTCAGTCAGTTTGTCAGTATGTAAGCGTGTCTGCAAGTCAGTCAGTCAATAAGTCAGTCTGTCAGTGTGTCTGTCTGTCTGTAAGATAGTGAGTCAGATAGTCAGACACTCTGTCTGTCGGGCTGTTAGTCTGTCTACCAGTCAGTCTGTAGGGCTGTCACTTATTCAGTCAGTCAATCATTCAATCTACCTACCTGCTTGCAAGTCAGTCAGTCTGTCTGCCAGTCTGCAAGTCAGTCAGTCAGTGTGTCTGTCTTTCAGTACGTCAGTCAGTCTGTGAGTCTGTGCGCAAGTCAGTCAGTCTGTCTGACAGCCTGTCTGTCAGTTTGTCAGTGAGTCAGTCAGTCTGTCAGTCGGCGTGTCATTTATTCAGATAGTCAGTCAGTCTGTCAATCTGTCTCCAACACAGTCAGTCAGTCGCTCTGTCTGTCGGTCTGTCAGTCTGTCTGTCAGTCTGTTCGTCTGTCCGCAAGACCGTCAGTAGGTCAGTCAGTCAGTCTGTCTGTCTGTCGGTCTGTCGGGCTGTGTGCAAGTCAGTCAGTCTGTCTGTCAGCCTGTCTGTTTGCTTGCCAGTCAGTAAGTTAGTCAGGCTGTCTGTCAGTCTGTTTGTTTGTCTGCTAGACAGTCAGTCAGTGAGTGTATATCGGTCTGTCAGTCTGTCTGTCAGTTTTTATGTCGGGCTGTCCTTTATTCAGTCAGTTAGTCAGTCAGTCAGT
>NW_024006268.1:976-1399 GCF_014805625.2 Glossina fuscipes | reverse complement strand
TCTGTCTGTGTGCAAGACAGTCAGTCATTCAGTGTCTGTCGGTCTATCAATATGTCTGTCAGTCTGTCTGTCTGTTTGCAAGGCAGTCAGTCAGTCAGTCTGTCAATCTGGCTGCAAGTCAGTCAGTCAGTCAGTCCGTCAGTCTGCCTGTCTGTTTGCAAGTCAGCCAGTCGTTCAGTCAGTCAGTCCGCCATTTTGTCGGTCTGTCAGTCTGTCTGAGGGTAAGTCAGTCAGTCATTCAGTCTGTCTGTCTGTCTCCAAGTCATTCAGTCAGTCAATCAGTCAGTTATTCAGTCTGTCTGAGTGTTTGCAAGTCAGTCAGTCACTCAGTCTGTCTGTCATTCTGTCTGTCAAGCTGTCATTTATTCAGTAAGTTAGACAGTATGTCAGTCTGTCTGAGAGTAAGCCAGTCAGTCAGTCAGT
>NW_024006268.1:0-876 GCF_014805625.2 Glossina fuscipes | reverse complement strand
GAGAGTAAGCCAGTCAGTCAGTCAGTCAGTCATTCAGTCTGCCTGCCTGTAGGGCTGTCGTTTATTCAGTCAGTCAGCCATTCAATCTGCATGCCTGTTTGCAAGTCAGTCAGCCAGTCAGTCATTCAGTTAGTCCGTCAGTCTGTCTGTAGTTCTGTCAGTCTGTCTGTCAGCTTGTCTGTCGGGTTGTTATTTATTCAGTCAGTCAGTCAGTTTATCAGTCTGTTTGCAAGTCAGTCAGTCAGCCAGTCAGTCAGTCGGTCTGTCTGCTTGTCTGTTAGGCTGTCTGTCAGCTTGTCTGTCGGGTTGTTATTTATTCAGTCAGTCAGTCAGTTTGTCAGTCTGTTTGCAAGTCAGTCAGTCAGCCAGTCATTCAGTCGGTCTGTCTGCTTGTGTGTTAGGCTGTCTGTCAGTCTCTTTGTTGGGCTGTCGTCTATTCAGTCTGTCAGTCATTCAGTCTCTCTGTCTGTCTGCAAATCAGTCAGTCAGTCATTCAGTCTCTCTGTCTTTCTGCAAGTCAGTCAGTCAGTCAGTCAGTCTGACTGTTTGTTTGCAAGCCAGGCAGTCAGTCAATCAGTCTGTCTGTTAGTCTGTCTGCCTGTCTGCAAGACAGCCAGTCAGTCAGTGTCTGTCGGTCTGTCAGTCGGTTTGTCATTTTGTCTGTCGGGCTGTCATTTATTTAGCCATTCAATAAGTCTGTCAGTCTGTCTGCAAGTCAGTTAGTCAGTCAGTGAGTCTGTCAGTCCGCCTGCAAGTCCGTAAGACAGTCAGTCAGTCTGTCGTTTGTGCTGTTAGTCTGTCTGTCAGTCTGTCTGTTGGACTGTCATTTATTCAGTCAGTCAGTCAGTCTGCCTGTCTGTTTGCAAGTCAGTCAGT
>NW_024006267.1:0-1893 GCF_014805625.2 Glossina fuscipes | reverse complement strand
ATTTCATAATAGTAAAATAAACCACAACGGACAACCTGACGGTGTTTTGACATCAAAAGTAACTCAATAAGATCCGTTTGCATATTTATTCCGCGAGGATATATGCTTAGTCGTAGTTTTGTAGAATTCTGATAGAAGTCATTATAAAAAGCATAATCATTAGATCTCCCTCGGGTATATGCGTTGTGACGGTTAACCGTTGGCCTAGGTGAAGCAAATGCTATCCGCAGAAGGTAAGTCTTTTGTTTGATATTTGCACTATAAGTAAATGAAGTTTAATTATATTCTTTAATCGAGCAGTAGGATTCTTTATTCATGCGGGGAAATATAAACTTCGAAGGTACGAATAGCTGGAATATTCACTGTGTCATACTCTGGCAACCGAACAAAAATTTTTTCCAAAAAAAAACTTTAAATCTTCACAAACTGACTAGTGAGGCTGCCTTATGGTGGAGTGATCTGAATCCTTTCGCTTCGCCGTACATGCGCCTTATCCGCTTATCCAAACGCTTTGGATGGGATTATTTGGCAATCCAGACAATATTGCCTACCTAGACAATAAATGGGTTTCGAATGGGCGTGAAACAGTTAAAAATTTAACTAAAAGAACCGAAAGACGCCTCATGACCATACTAAATCAAAAAATATGAAAGAAGACAAAGAAACGAATAACAAAAAAAAGTGTAAGAGACAAAGGAAACTAATGTCAAAATCACACAACATAATATAAATTAAAACACAGTACGGCTTTAACTGGACAAAATTGCACTTATTTTCTATTTTATAAAGGGGACTGCAATAGTTTCTTTTCCAGTGTAAAAGTAAAATAATTTTATTACACTACAATTGAAAATATTAATAACGTCTTATTGGGAGTATGGGTAGAGCAGAACGTCGGAAGACAAGCACATCCCGGAACCGTAGAGCTCATGCATATCTTTGAAGATACCCTGTTTTTCGCCGATGGAAATTGAAAACTATTTTTTGTCAAAATTTTTTTCTAATAACTAAGTGTTAAGAATACATCATTAATCTAAAAGAATTAAAAGTTTTTCTTGGCGAATGTACGCATGGGTGCATAAAACGCTTGGAAAGCATAATTCTATAATACATTTTATAACCGAATATTGTTGCCACCGAAGAGGTTTCTACACTCAAGTGGTTCCTTGCGAAGTGTGGATATAAATCTAGCTGAGTTATAAGATAAGACAAAAACGAAAAGTGAGACACGATTTTGTAACCTTTTATGCAAAGTTAAAGGAAAAAGTATATGAAAAACTATAGTATAAAGAGAGGAAGGAAAGGAGTAATACAAACATATGATACAGTCTAACAACAATTCATCGATTCACATTTAAAATTGAAATTAGTTATAATTTTCCCATTAAATTAAAACATACAAGTAATAAATTGCAGAAAATACGATAAGTTGTGATATTTCAGTCTCAACATACAAAAAAAAATATGCGATAAATCGCGTCTTCAAAGAATTCGTCGGAAATAAATTAAACTTTCGGAAAACAATGGTAGGCATCCTCTTTTTACGGGCGGTTCGGTCGGATAACTGATGTCCTCTGCCTGCACAATAGTAGATGGCGCAGGGCAAGTGCGAATTAATCGCATCGAGCCATATATCTTGCTCCTAAAGTTGAAACTGAAACGATTATCACCACAGATAAACTCCCAAACTTTTTACTGAAATATCATTGATAAAGCCAGGAGTACAATTGCCACATACGAACATCAAATGAACATTTTTTGGATACCAAGTTGATCTCTTGAAAAATGAACCAGCAGACCTAGTGGCCAAATGCACAGCTTTCGCACCTTCAGCTGTGGAGGACAAAATGGAATAGTTTGACCTTCGAAAACATGCTAAGAAAAAAAAACTGA
>NW_024006266.1:0-1607 GCF_014805625.2 Glossina fuscipes | reverse complement strand
ATCAATTAACCGATTGGCAATGCCAATTTGATTTCGAGCAGACGCATAGTGGAGAAGAAGATTTCCCACCCTCTTACTTCTGCATCGTACCGTTGTCTGAATTACATCACCCAAAGGTGCCAGTCGTCCGCAACTATCCGTAAATTAGGATTAGTCCCTTTAGTTGACCGGCCGGATGAGCCGACAGTGATAGGCGATAGGCCGGGATACATATAGATTGATTTTTTACCCTCAATAAGATCCGTTTGCATATTTATTCCACGAGGAGATATGCTTAGTTTCGTAGAATTCTGATAGAAGTCATTATAAAAAGCATTATCATTAGATCTCCCTCGGGTATATGCATTGTGGAGGTTAACCGTTGGCTTAGGTGAAGCAAATGCTATCCGCAGAAGGTAAGTCTCTTGTTTAATATTTGCACGATAAGTAAATGAAGTTTAAACATAGTCTTTAATCGGGCAGTAGGATTCTTTATTCATGCGAGGAAATATAAACATCGAAGTACGAATATCTGGAACATTCACTGTGTCATACTTTGGCAACCCAACAAAAATTTTTTCCAAAAAAAATATTTAAATCTTCACAAACTGACTAGTGAGGCTGCCTTATGGTGGAGTGATCTGAATCCTTTGGCTTCGCCGTACATGCGCATTATCTACTTCGCCTTTAAATACAGCAGGAGCTGCAGTAGCCCGTAAAAAAATCGAAGAACCTGAAGGCTGCAGTTTATCCATATATCAATGAGTTTGCTGACAAAAACTTGGCCATTTGGAAATTATATATCCGCTTATCCAAACGCTTTGGATGGGATTATTTGGCAATCCAGACAACATTGTCTACCTAGACAATAAATGGGTTTCGAATGGGCGTGAAATAGGTAAAAATTTAACTAAAAGAACCGAAAGACGCCTCATGACCATACTAAATCAAAAAATATGAAAGAAGACAAAGAAACGAATAACAAAAAAAAAGTGTAAGAGACAAAGGAAACTAATGTCAAAATCACACAACATAATATAAATTAAAACACAGTATGGCTTTAACTGGACAAAATTGCACTTATTTTCTTTTTTATAAAGGCGACTGCAATAGTTAATGTTTCTTTTTCCACTATAAAACATAAATAATTTTATTACACTACAAGCGAAAATATTAATAACGTCTTATTGGGAATATGGGTAGAGGAGAACGTCGGAAGGCAAGCATATCCCGGAAGGATGAACCGTAGAGCTCATGCATATCTTTGAAGATACGCTGTTTTTCGCCGATGGAAATTAAAAAACTATTTTTTGTCAAGATTTTTTTCTAATAACCAAGTGTTAAGAATACATCATTAATCTAAAAGAATTAAAAGTTTTTCTTGGCGACTGTATGCATGGGTGCATAAAACGCTTGGAAAGCATAATTCTATAATATATTTTATAACCGAATATTGTTGCCACCGAAGAGGTTTCTACACTCAAGTGGGTTCCTTGCGAATGCGTGTGGATATAAATCTAGCTGAGTTATAATATAACAGTAACAAGATAAGACGAAAAACGAAAAGTGAGACACGATTTTGTAACCTTTTATGCAAAGTTAAAGGAAAAAGTATATGAAAAACTATA
>NW_023998683.1:0-1201 GCF_014805625.2 Glossina fuscipes | reverse complement strand
TGTATACGCTTCCAGATTCTGAAATTTCCCGTAATAAAAACCTGAAAACTTATGAAATTATTTTTATTATTATTTGTGCACTATATCTTATTTCATTAAAACTTATATTTTCTGAAATCTATCGCGTTTTTGACAACAAAGTTTTCTTCAAAACTTGTAGCTGTTTTAAGGTTCTGAAATTTCGCGTACTAAGATCCTGACAACTAATGCATTATTTTTATTATTATTTATGCACTATGTCTTACTTCATTGAGACATATGTTTTCTGAAATCTATCGCGTTTTTGACAACAAAGTTTTCTTCAAAACTTGCTTTAAGAGTGTGAAATTTCCCGTAATAAAAACCTGAAAACTTATGAAATTTGTTTTATTATTATTTGTGCACTATATCTTATTTCATTAAAACATATGTTTTCTGAAATCTGTCGCGGTTTTTGACAAAAAAGTTATCTTGAAAATTTGTGGCGGCTTTGAGTGTGTGAAATTTCCCGTAATAAAAACCTGAAAACTTATGAAATTATTTTTATTATTATTTGTGCACTGTATCTTATTTCATTAAAACATATGTTTTCTGAAATCTGTCGCGGTTTTTTACAACAAAGTTACCTTCAAAACTTGTGGCGGCTTTAAGGGTCTGAAATTTCGCGTACTAAGATCCTAAAAACTGATGAATTATTTTTATCATTATTTATGCACTACATCTTATTTTTGAAATTTCCCGTAATAAAAACCTGAAAACTTATGAAATTATTTTTATTATTATTTGTGCACTATATCTTATTTCATTAAAACTTATATTTTCTGAAATCTATCGCTTTTTTGACAACAAAGTTTTCTTCAAAACTTGTAGCTGTTTTAAGGGTCTGAAGTTTCGCGTACTATGATCCTGACAACTAATGCATTATTTTTATTATTATTTATGCACTATGTCTTACTTCATTGAGACATATGTTTTCTGAAATCTGTCGCGGTTTTTGACAACAAAGTTATCTTTAAAATTTGTGGCGGCTTTGAGTGTGTGAAATTTCCCGTAATAAAAACCTGAAAACTTATGAAATTTGTTTTATTATTATTTGTGCACTATATCTTATTTCATTAAAACATATGTTTTCTGAAATCTGTCGCGGTTTTTGACAACAAAGTTACCTTCAAAACTTGTGGCGGCTTTAAGGGTCTGAAATTTCGCGTACTAAGATCCTAAA
>NW_024006265.1:0-4449 GCF_014805625.2 Glossina fuscipes | reverse complement strand
ATTCAAAACAATTAAAAATTCTCTGTATGACTTTTAAATAACCTTTCCAGGAATTTAAAAGAATTTTTCACATAATTTTGCTTAACTGAGTGCTTGAATTATTTTGATTTGATTTTCCATTTTCATGTAGTGTTTGCGATCTAAAATGAATGAACTCTCAACTCAAAGGTCATAGAATTTAATATTAACAAAAGTAAGCAATAAATACACACAGCATACGCACTCAATAATGAAAAACGTAAGCTTTTTTAATAAAAAAGCAAGAAAACTTACTTCCACATATGGTACCACGGGCTGGTATGTCTTTAACCATATTTTTTTTCTTTTAGCCTCTACTTGAGTTAGTTCGATTTGTGTATAATTTTTTAATAAAATGCAATAACATTAAATACGTTATTAATTTCCTTCTCAATATGTTTTACTTATGTGCATTAATTTTCCGTACGGTACCAATAATTATTACCAAAAGCTTCATAGCAACTGATTTTATGATCCGGACAAATGTAAATTTTGCGTATGGTTCTTGTGTTCTTCTTGCTGGTGTAGAGGTGCGCTTGTACGCATCATTTCGTTGTGCTAAACTCTTTTTCTTTCTCTTATGCTCTTCTCTTTGTTTGATTGGATGTACTATCTAAATATATATCGGCCGTCATCGAATTAACTTTTTTTTTTATGTTCATTGATGAAGAAAAATTATACCTTGAGTTAGTGCGGCTTTCCTTACCTTTCCTGAAATATGTATTTTACAGGACTCAACTCTATCTTCCTTAAAAGTATTTTAATTTCGCTTTTTTTCTTGACAGTACAGCGATAGAGAAACCAAAAATGATTTGTACTCTACTAAGCACTTTAAGTGATTTAATCTGGTTAAACTTATAAAACTCCTTGCAAAGCGATTAAGGAGCGAAAGAGAGTTTGTGTGATAAAATACATCAATCTGTAATAAAACTTCAGTTGAAATTATTGGAAATTTTTTTCTACTCACAAGCAATAAATATTTTTGTACTTTACACTATTCATGATAGGAGGTACGGTCTTAAGCTTGTGCAGATGTATGGAACACCCAGAGAGGCTTAAGAACTACCACCTTTTATTATAGAAATCGATTCGAGAATCTATTGCCGCATCAATTTAAGTCACTCTATCTGTGTCCCTACACGTATATGCTTTTCTTTCAATCCGCTAGTCACAATTTTGAGATATATTGAGAAAATTCGTTACACGAACGTTTTTGAACTGAAGACGGATCCTGAAATAGAATTGGACTACTTTTGCATCCACTCTCCATATAACTCCCCAATATGCGTCAACTGATTTTTTCAGGCACAGGTTAAAGTCAGCACTATTCTGTTAAGAGAATTTTCCAGAGGTCGAAATATATAATAGTCGGACGGGTGAAAGTCCGGAAAAAGTCGGTGTACGAATTCTATATGTTTCAATTCGTACGTTATAGCCGTACGTAAACCATTTATTAACTCTCGCTATCAATCCCTTCAAAAATGGTTCAAGCTTGTTTCTTTGCAATAGCGTTGCATAGGATCCAATAAATGTTTTACTGTTAACTCGTGAGGCACTTAAAAATCAAGATTCGTTCGTTCGAATAGTTGAAAGTCATTTTGGTCAATATTTAGTTTCACAGCGCTGTTATAAGCGATATTGTTCAGAAAGTGCCAGTTCCCGTCAACATTTTGAAGCGATATTCCAGACGCGACAGTTTTTAAACTGCTTTGCTTAAGGAGTTGAGTAAGTAATCATTCATCGACTATACAGCTTGCTCCGATTACACAGTTTTTACATGAAATAAATTCTAGTGCGTGAGTGTTTAAACGCGTGCGTCATGTTTGGGATTATTGAAGTTTTAAAAAATCCTAAAGGAATTTTTGATCTTAGTGTGTAGGTAAAAAAAGCTCAGAAAGCTTTTCTTCTTTTTCTTCTAGTCGGCAAATGGAATTGCGTGGAAAGGTAGGTAAACCTATCAACAGTTCAACAGGTGTTGCTAAACAGTGACAAAAAAAGGGACAAGTTTCTACAGACTGAGCGCAACATAACGTTATTGAATAAAATTTACTCGATCCAACTATAATTTGCGACTCTCTACTGAAGCGTAGCGAACTCACACTAGTAGTACAAACTGACACGGTTACAAAAAACACCGTACGATAAAGATTATGTGTAACAAGTAAAACCAATAGTGAGGCACCATTAAACGTTTTTCACTACCCTAAAATTATCCATATATAGACCGTTCAAAATAAGGTGTTATATGGAAAATGGTCAACCCGAAGCATTTTGATTAGGGTTCGACCTTGGATCAAATTACATCTGCGTACTCAATTTAATCAAAATATCTGAAAAATTGCGACCAGCAGCTGGAAGACAAAAATACATGGACAGACAGACAGACGGACAGACAGGCTTAGATTGATTTAAAAATGATTCCGAATTGATCGGTATAATCACAAGGTGGGTACCTATCTTAAGCCATTCTGGGCGTTACATACATCCACACTAGCTTTATATACCCTGCCCCACAAGTACTGTAGGGTATAAAAACAATGCTTTTCGTTGACCTGTAGAACTCAATATATTTGTTCTTACATTTTATTTTTTATTATTTAATAAAAGAAAACACTTAAAATGTCAAAATTATTAATTTTACAATTGAACGCCTGTTTAAATATAATTTGCGTTAATTGAAATAACGTTTTTGGTTAATGAAAATCATGTTTATTTTAACGATTTTATGATCATTTTATTATTTTTTCTCATTTAAGTACTAAAAGGCTACTAAATGCTATGCTTGTGCACACACCATACAAACATTAATGAACGATGTTTCCATTTTTCTGTACATCAACAAAGTCTGTAGCTGTGCCTGCTTCCTTATCTGTCTCTTACTCTCTGAAATGCAAGTGAAGCAATAAAATTTCAAAATTTATTACGTACTTTTGATCCACGGCGCAGATATAAAGTGCGTATAATTTTATATCGAATACTATGAATGAATGAATTTTTCATAAAATAGAAATATATGCGTATAGTTTGTTACGCTTTCACATGTTTTTATGCTTACGCACCGTCCAGGCAACAAGAGACGTTTCAATTTCCACGTAATCAGTAGCGAAGACAAATGTTAAAGAATTAATTTTGCTGTAAGAAGTAGTAGAAAAGAATTTGTTAGCTCCGACATTGGCTACATACTTACATGTTTCATGAACTTGGCACGACTTACGTGACTAACCAATACAAAGGATATAAGATATTACAATAAATTTATTCTTCAAAGCATTGTCGATCGCTTCCCACTGTTTCTCTCTCGTCTTACTGTGGAAATAACGAGGCATATAGGGTTCTCGATGTGCTATCCATTCGCAACGAATCCATTTTTTAAATATCTTCATAGGAATCCAAAGACTTCTTGAACGGGCACTAATTCGGTATCGATTATAAGAAGCAATCTTTGTTGAATACAGGGAAGAATTTTGAGACATTCCTGTTCCGGTCTGCTAACGTATTCTAAATGACTTTTACGTTACGAGTCCGAGTGTCTCAATCCAGAAAAGTTTCCTTTCCAGCTTCACGTTCATTTTCATAAGTTGCTATTGATAAAGTTACCTATTTTGGCTGGAGACATCTGCAATATACTATATTCACTTGATCCGCAAAAAGATATTCGCCTTTGTCGTTGTTATACTAACGATTCCCATGGTTTGTGCTATAGTTTGTTCCCATGGTTTGTGGAACAACTTCCAGAACTTACAGAACAACTTGCAGAAGTCTTTCCAGCAGTCCCATATGCTTCAAATTTTTAGTCGAATACATGTGTGTGGAGCTTTTGCTTTTGTCATTTTTGGGAGAGCGGGGTCTGGTGATTGAAAGTAAAAAGCGAGGATGCAAAAAAATTTGGACATAGCCGCATATAATTTTCTCGTTTGTTATGAAATAATATCGCCTTAGGGATACTATCTCCTTTATATATATATATAAAAAAGTAAAAACACTTTAGCGGACCGCGACCCACCATTAAATATCTTATAAGACGTTGTATGGGAATTGTTCCCATCTGAATCAGCAACAGCGTTGGTCTTTGGGTCAGTGTATCATATTTGATCAAAAATTCGATCTGAAAAATTGCGTTCCGTTGGTTGAATACAGGAAAACAAGACGGTCGGACGAAGAGATATGTTTAGATCGATTCAGAAGTTGATCTTGAATTGATCAATATCATAAAAGCTCCTCTGAGTGTTGCATGCACCCCCACAAACTTAACATATCCTTGTATCATAAGTGGTATAGCGGTGTCAAAAATAACTTCAGGTTAACTTTGCTTTTCTAGGTAACTATGATTTCGATGAACAAATTGGGAAAGCTTAGTCAATATCGGGATTAAAGGGCTCGGGCGCAATGTATCTGTTCATTTGTTGAACTCACTTCAATATAGCGATGTCA
>NW_024006264.1:0-4299 GCF_014805625.2 Glossina fuscipes | reverse complement strand
ATTCAAAACAATTAAAAATTCTCTGTATGACTTTTAAATAACCTTTCACATGATTTTGCTTAACTGAGTGCATGAATTATTTTGATTTGATTTTCCATTTTCATGTAGTGTTTGCGATCTAAAATGAACTCTCAACTCAAAGGTCAGAGAATTTAATATTAACAAAAGTAAGCAATAAATACGCACAGCATACGCACTCAATAATGAAAAACGTAAGCTTTTTTAATAAAAAAGCAAGAAAACTTACTTCCACATATGGTACCACGGGCTGGTATGTCTTTAACCATATTTTTTTTGATTTTAGCCTCTACTTGAGATAGTTCGATTTGTGTATAATTTTTTAATAAAATGCAATAACATTAAATACGTTATTAATTTCCTTCTTAATATGTTTTACTTATGTGCATTAATTTTCCGTACGGTACCAATAATTATTACCAAAAGCTTCATAGCAACTGATTTTATGATCCGGACAAATGTAAATTTTGCGTATGTTTCTTGTGTTCTTCTTGCTGGTATAGAGGTGCGCTTGTACGCATCATTTCGTTGTGCTAAACTCTTTTTCTTTCTCTTATGCTCTTCTCTTTGTTTGATTGGATGTACTATCTAAATATATATCGGCCGTCATCGAATTAACTTTTTTTTTTATGTTCATTGATGAAGAAAAATTATACCTTGAGTTAGTACGGCTTTCCTTACCTCTCCTGAAATATGTATTTTACAGGACTCAACTCTATCTTCCTTAAGAGTATTTCAATTTCGCTTTTTTTCTTGATAGTACAGCGATAGAGAAACCAAAAATGATTTGTACTCTACTAAGCACTTTAAGTGATTTAATCTGGTTAAACTTATAAAACTCCTTGCAAAGCGATTAAGGAGCGAAAGAGAGTTTGTGTGATAAAATACATCAATCTGTAACAAAACTTCAGTTGAAATTATTGGAAATTTTTTTCTACTCACAAGCAATAAATATTTTTGTACTTTACACTATTCATGATAGGAGGTACGGTCTTAAGCTTGTGCAGATATATGGAACGCCCAGAGAGGCTTAAGAACTACCACCTTTTATTATAGATATCGATTCGAGAATCTATTGCCGCATCAATTTAAGTCACTCTATCTGTGTCCCTACACGTATATGCTTTTCTTTCAATCCGCTAGTCACAATTTTGAGATATATTGAGAAAATTCGCTACACGGACGTTTTTGAATTGAAGACGGATCCTGAAATAGAATTGGACTACTTTTGCATCCCCTCTCCATATAACTCCCCAATATGCGTCAACTGATTGTTTCAGTCACAGGTTAAAGTCAGCACTATTCTGTTAAGAGAATTTTCCAGAGGTCGAAATATATAATAGTCGGACGGGTGAAAGTCCGGAAGAAGTCTGTGTACGAATTCTATATGTTTCAATTCGTACGTTATAGCCGTACGTAAACCATTGCATAGGATCCAGTAAATGTTTTACTGTTAACTCGTGAGGCACTTAAAAATCAAGATTCGTTCGTTCGAATAGTTGAAAGTCATTTTGGTCAATATTTAGTTTCACAGCGCTATTATAAGCGATGTTGTTCAGAAAGTGCCAGTTCCCGTCAACATTTTGAAGCGATATTCCAGACGCGACAGTTTTTAAACTGTTTTGCTTAAGGAGTTGAGTAAGTAATCATTCACCGACTATACAGATTGCGCCGATTACACAGTTTTTACATGCAATAAATTCTAGTGCGTGAGTGTTTAAACGCGTGCGTCATGTTTGGGAATTTCCCCTAAGGCGTAAAGCATTTTTAGCCAGATAATTGAAGTTTTAAAAAATCCTAAAGGAATTTTTGATCTTAGTGTGTAGGTAAAAAAAGCTCAGAAACCTTTTCTTCTTTTTCTTCTAGTCGGCAAATGGAATTGCGTGGAAAGGTAGGTAAACCTATCAACAGTTCAACAGGTGTTGCTAAACAGTGACAAAAAAAGGTACAAGTTTCTGCAGACTGAGCGCAACATAACATTATTGAATAAAATTTACTCGATCCAACTATAATTTGCGACTCTCTACTGAAACGTAGCGAACTCACACTAGTAGTACAAACTGACACCGTTACAAAAAACACCGTACGATAAAGATTATGTGTAACAAGTAAAACCAATAGTGAGGCACCATTAAAGGTTTTTCACTACCCTAAAATTATCCATATATAGACCGTTCAAAATAAGGCGTTATATGGAAAGTGGTCAACCCGAAGCATTTTCATTAGGGTTCGAGCTTGGATCAAATTACATCTGCGTACTCAATTTAAACAAAATATATGAAAAATTGCGACCAGCGGCTGGAAGACAAAAATACATGGACAGACAGACAGATGGACAGACAGGCTTAGATTGATTTAAAAATGATTCCGAATTGATCGGTATAATCACAAGGTGGGTACCTATCTTAAGCCATTCTGGGCGTTACATACATCCACACTAGCTTTATATACCCTGCCCCACAAGTACTGTAGGGTATAAAAACAATGCTTTTCGTTGACCTGTAGAACTCAATATATTTGTTCTTACATTTTATTTTTTATTATTTAATAAAAGAAAACACTTAAAATGTCAAAATTATTAATTTTACAATTGAACGCCTGTTTAAATATAATTTGCATTAATTGAAATAACATTTTTGGTTAATGAAAATCATGTTTATTTTAACGATTTTATGATCATTTTATTATTTTTTCTCATTTAAGTACTAAAAGGCTACTAAATGCTATGCTTGTACACACACCATACAAACATTAATGAACGATGTTTCCATTTTTCTGTACATCAACAAAGGGTGTAGCTGTGCCTGCTTCCTTATCTGTCTCTTACTCTCTGAAATGCAAGTGAAGCAATAAAATTTCAAAATTTATTACATACTTTTGATCCACGGCGCAGATATAAAGTGCGTATAATTTTATATCGAATACTATGAATGAATGAACTTTTCATAAAATAGAAATATATGCGTATAGTTTGTTACGCTTTCACATGTTTTTATGCTTAGGCACCGTCCAGGCAACAAGAGACGTTTCAATTTCCACGTAATCAGTAGCGAAGACAAATGTTAAAGAATTAATTTTGCTGTAAGCTCCGACATTGGCTACATACTTACATGTTTCATGAACTTGGCACGACTTACGTGACTAACCAATGCAACGGATATAAGATATTACAATAAATTTATTCTTCAAAGCATTGTCGAACGCTTCCCACTGTTTCTCTCTCGTCTTACTGTGGGAATAACGAGGCATATAGGGTTCTCGATGTGCTATCCATTCGCAAAGAATCCATTTTTTAAATATCTTCATAAGAATCCAAAGACTTCTTGAACGGACACTAATTCGGTATCGATTATAAGAAGCAATCTTTGTTGAATACAGGGAAGGATTTTGAGACATTCCTGTTCCGGTCTGCTAACGTATTCTAAATGACTTTTACGTTACGAGTCCGAGCGTCTCAATTCAGAAAAGTTTCCTTTCCAGCTTCACGTTCATTTTCATAAGTTGCTATTGATAAAGTTACCTATTTTGGCTGGAGACATCTGCAATATACTATATTCACTTGATCCGCAAAAAGATATTCGCCTTTGTCGTTGTTATACTAACGATTCCCATGGTTTGTGCTATAGTTACGTGGAACAACTTACAGAACTTACAGAACAACTTGCAGAAGTCTTTCCAGCAGTTCCATATGCTTCAAATTTTTAGTCGAATACATGTGTGTGGAGCTTTTGCTTTTGTCATTTTTGGGAGAGAGGGGTCGGTGATTGAAAGTAAAAAGCGAGGATGCAAAAAAATTTGGACATAGCCGCTTATAATTTTCTCGTTTGTTGTGAAATAATATCGTCTTAGGGATACTATCTCCTTTATATATATATATAAAAAAGTAAAAACACTTTAGCGGACCGCGACCCACCATTAAATATATTATAACACGTTGTATGGGAATTGGTCCCATCTGAATCAGCAACAGCGTTCGTCTTTGGGTCAGTGTATCATATTTGATCAAAAATTCTATCTCAAAAATTGCGTTCCGTTGGTTGAATACAGGAAAACAAGACGGTCGAACGAAGAGATATGTTTAGATCGATCCAGAAGTTGATCCTGAATTGATCAATATCATAAAAGCTCCTCTGAGTGTTGCATGCACCCCCACAAACTTAACATATCCTTACATCACAAGTGGTATAGCGGTGTCAAAAATAACTTGAGGTTAAGTGTGCTTTTCTTGATAACTATGATTTCGATGGACAAATTGGGAAGGCTTAGTCAATTTCGGGATTT